>NC_062228.1:33652779-33952779 GCF_902686445.1 Sciurus carolinensis | reverse complement strand
ACTTGTGCTAGTCACTTTTCCATCACTATAATAAAATACCTGGAATAAGTAACTTATAAAGAGAAGAGGTTTATTTTGGCTCACTGTTTTGGAGATTCCAATTCAAGATCAAGCAGCACCATTGATTTGGACTACTGGCAAGTGGCACATCAAGGCAGGAGCATGTGTAGAGCAAAAGCACTCACAGCATAAGTCAGGAAGCCAAGAGAGGAAGAGACGAAGGTCTCCTGAGTATCCCTACCTGTCTCTCAACCTCTCATTATGAACAGGCAGTTGGCATGGGAATTAAATGAGATCTGTGTCTCATGCAAGATTCTAGTGGAAGACACTTCCGTTGGTGGTGTCTTACAAAATTGTCTTGCATTATCAACTCTTGTTTGCATGCTCCTTGGGTGAAGAGAATGAGCTCTCATCCTGTTTGGCCTTCCAAAAGACCTAGCACAAGCTTGGGCAAACATTAAATTCTTCCTAATTTCTTATTAAGTGAGTAAATTGGTGAGTGGGTGAAGGAAGAAATGACTTTAGTCTTAGATTCCTATATGAATTCCTCAGAATGGTTCATTTTATCATGATCAAATTTTTAACATCAATGAGAAAAGATAAAAGTCTGATTCTCTGATCTCTGGAAATATTGTGTGTAGTTCTGGGCATACCTTTAAAAGACATAAAGAAGCTGGGGGAAGTGAGGAGGAGGACATCGAAAATGATCAAGGAGGTGGGGGACAGGGCTGCCATTCAAGGGTAGATCAAAATGGGCCACTTTGTTCTGGAAATATAAAAGCTAAGAAAGAAAGGATCAAAGTCTCTGAAATCCTGGAGAGGATGGGTGGAGTAAGGGAGATTTCCTCTGCCCCTAGTGTTCCTGAGTGCCCACATCACAGAATTGTAAGGTCATTCTGATGATGTCCTATTGCAAATTGAGAATCACTTTTGAATGAGCCATTTTGAAAATCACCTACGGAATGAAGCCATTTAATCAACATGGTCATCTGGAATTTATTGAAGACAGGCTGAAGAGGCACTTATTCTAAAAGTAATTCATCAAAAAAGTTGGAGGTTCTGCAGAAGACCTGAAGGAGTAGGCCAGTCACTGAAGAAAAACTGATAGTGTCTTAAATCTGGACATTGTAAAAGAACAAGTATGAAGAGAAGAATTGGATACCCTGGTAGACTTCTCCTGGCAGAACTATAGCCTAATTGATTCAAAGAAACTTCTGTTCCAATCAAACTTTTTTGGCATGTGTCTTTCTGAATCATACCTTTGGACAGGAAGAGCAGGGTTTGGACATCAGACTAGAGTTTAAGTACTGTTTTTCATATCTACATTAGTTGGGTGACATTTTGTTGCAAGGAATAGATAAATTAATTCAAACTGACTTAAGCAAAAAAATAACTTTTGATTCAAGTCGATGCAATTGTAAAGACTAGCCAGGTCTCAAACAACATCACTAAATCAAAACCTCCCTTCCTCTTCCTCTCCTCCTCTGTTTCTCCCACCCTAAGCTAAGCTCGGTTTTCCTTTGTTTAGCTGTCAAATTATTGTTCCATAGCCAAACAACTCTAAGGTAATTAAAGGTCCTTTCCAGTAATTTTTGTAAAAATCCTGAGATTGAGTATCACAGCACCAACTGCACCATATATCCATCACTGTGATCAAGAGGAAGAAAAAAATAAAAAACTGACTAGTCAGGCCAGAGCCACACGTGCATTCCTGAAACTGAGGGAGTATGGACACCCCATTCAAATAATACGACTTAGAGGGGAGACCGCTCCCTATAGGAAAGTCAAAGAGCTGTTAGCAATTAGAAGAGAAAATTAAATTAGCCTAGTAAAACCAGCAGAGGAACATTTCGGCTGATGAGCATGTCTGGCATCTCCGAAATGCATTTTGTCAAGTACCTGCACAAATCCTACACATCGTTATGAGCCTGGATCAAGAGGCACTCCTCCAAGAAGCCCCTCCACCCACCCTTCAGCATTTCCACCTTTCTCTGAATTCCAGTGGCACATATTTTGGCAGCATGTTTTGTCTCTGCCAGGTCTCCAGGGAAGGGAACTCTATATCATGCTCTTCTTGATATTACAATACCAAAGCAATATCAGCTAGAACAAATCAGAACCCACACTGTGCACCTAGAAAATCAGTCTCTTTCTAAATAGAAAGTTGGATTTCTATTCAAACTAAGGTTAGGCTTCCCAACAAGCAGAGCTTCTCAGCAAGGGCGAGGTAGGGACTGGACCTCTCCGGTTAGAGAGGCAATGGAAGGGATTTATGCACCAGGTAAGCAAATGAGGCAGACTGTTATAAGATTTTTGTCTTCAACTTAGTCTCATCAAAAGAGAGGGAGCGGGGAGGGGTTGTAGTCAGAAAATTTATTGGAAAATCCCCTGTAAGAAAGTAAAGAGAATTGGATTGAGAAGAGGGAAGAGCAGGCCCACAGTAAGGCTTGAACTGAGGGTGTGACCCGTGCTAAAAAAAATTCTGGAACTGGGGTGCTCTTTCTGAGTTACTCTAAACTGAAACAAAGTTCGGACACCTTGCCATCCATCGGCTATGAGCTGCACCCTAAGAAGGCAAGATGGTCCCCAACTCCCAGGGACTTCTCCCAGAAAGTCAATGCAGGTGACAATCCCAGCAACTGGGAATTGGATGTGAGTGTCTTGAAGTGGGGATGTGGACAGAGCATTCAGGACCCATTACATGTTCCCTCTAAACTAAGATAATGTGAGGTGTCCACTTGTTTTTAAGTTTTAACATGCATTATTTGGCATTCTTGTCTCTGACCTGTTCATTGTAATGCCAGATATAAGTGAAGACTGGTTGTGTGAGCAGTTGCTCAGATCAGAGTTGGGAAAAATAAGAAGATTCATGGTAAAATCAGACTTAATCACTTCCCCTAAAAGAGTCGTTTTTATTAAAAACAACTCCTTCATATAGGATTTTAATTCCTGCTAATGGCTCCCCAGCCTTCCTACCACTCTACCTGCCCTTGAACTGGCAAGACATAACCATCAGAACAACTCTGTGTGTGTGTGTGTGTGTGTGTGTGTGTGTGTGTGTGTCACTAGGAATTGAACCCAGGGTCTCAGACATATCAGGCAATTGTTTTTCCACTGAGCCATACCCTCATCCCCAGAACAACTTCTTAAATACCAGGAGGTT
Source organism: Sciurus carolinensis (assembly GCF_902686445.1). NCBI lineage: Eukaryota > Metazoa > Chordata > Mammalia > Rodentia > Sciuridae > Sciurus > Sciurus carolinensis. Next base: position 33,949,616 of record NC_062228.1, on the reverse strand, counting down.
TTGAAATAAACCAGTTTGATCACTGTTGGAGCCTTTATCCAGCCAGAGAGCCTATGATGCCTTCTGAGACTCACCTGTGTGCTTGCTGATAAATGTTCCATAGCAGGTTGGGGGAGGGGCATTACTAGTAGCATTCACCTATTCCTGTGGTGTAAATACCCCCACCATAGCCAATTTCAAACTACTAATGTGACATCCCTAAACCCAAAATTAGGAAAATTTGTACCCAATCATTGCTAGCAAGCCTGGGCAAGTCCAGGCTGGGATTATCTCCAAAATAGATTTCCCAGATGAATGGATTGAAATGCTGGAGTATGATTTTTGAAGGATGCCCAGATCTATGTCTGAGAAAGGTATTTAAAAAATAGGAATGATTTGCATTGGGAGATGATAAAGAATTATTTTGAAAGCTAACTTCTCCCAACACTGGGCACATTTTCAAGCATGACCATAATACTTGATCACTTTCCCTAAAAGAGTCATTTCTATTAAACTTCCTGAAAGCATATGTCTTTGCTAATTGATTGCCCCTAGGCCTCAGTCCTATCTTTGGATGAAGTCGCAGGAACCTATAGAAAGCACTTATTATCTCTGTCAGCTCTCCGCCTCCCACTCTCCTCTCTGAACTTGAGTTCTTTCTTCTAATCTTTTATCTCCCTGATTTCCATCCTATGACCTCATACCTATTTCAGCATCTCTTTACATTGATGCTCGAACTCGACTATCCATTTGAGTCTTGATCACATTATTTCTCCTGGGTCTTTTTAGTCTTTTCTGGCTCTGTATCCTGCTATTCTTAGGATCATTGGCGACTTGGGTCTTCATTTATTCATTTAAAGAACTATTCAACAATACCAGGGGATGTCATGGCTCAGCCCAGTACCTGCTTGAAGAGCCTTGGGAAGAAGCAATACAGATGTGCTTTGTGATGTCATCTTCAAAAGGCTGGTATTTGCCATGGAGACATCCCTTCCAGTCTCCCACCCACCCACCCATGTCTTTCAAATAACCTACAATAGGAAACCTTTCTCAGCACGCATGCCCACACGGGCCTCAGGCCCCTATGCATAGATTGAAATGTGTGTCCCTGACCACATGTTTCTTGGGCCTTCTGAGGAGAAAGGAAGGCTGTGTCATCTCCCCATCTCTCATGTCCAGCAGCTCTCAGCACAAGGCTGCCACCACATACTTCTGAGTAGGAAAAACATATTTGATGAGTCCCTCATAACTGAGTGGCCTTATCCAAGGTCTAGCTGACCACCCAGAGAGGCTCTGGAGAGAAGGAGCACCTGCCAAATGCATGTTCCCGGGTGGAGATCTTCCTCCCGATGCAGAACCCCTGTGAACAGAAGTAACGCAGATTCCCTGGAGAAAGTTCATGTTCACCATCCCCAAACCTGGCTCACACCCAACAACAACCAGATAGTGACCCTAGCACTGGTCCCTTGAATGTCTTGGGAATACTCATTGTTATCATGCTTTCCAACCCAGCCAGACATCCCTGCTTCTAGGTATTATCTGAGTTTCTTTCCAAGGGCTAGGAGAACAGCCAGAGTCTCTAGAGGATTCTTTTATTCTATCATTATCATACAACAAAGCCGTTCTTCAATTATCTTTTGTGGTTTGACGTTTGTGTTGCTGGATTTTTCTTCTCATCTCTGTTTATTATGACTTGAACATGGAACATCCAAGAAGCTTGTAATCACAGCTACAGGCCAGTCACTGGCACAAACCCAGCTACACAGAGCACATGCTAGACTAACCAGAGGAGAAGCTTGGATCCTCCACAGGCAGGGCTTCAAGAGAGCAATTCAGAAGGGACTGGAGCGAGGACCTAAAAGATTTCAAAATGATGGGGCTTCTTAAGTGAAGACTGCCAACTGGTGGCCTGCAGGCAGGATCCAGCCCTGAGATATGTTTGATTGACTTGTTTGGTGTTTCTCTTCCGAATGAATTTCTTGCCAACGTTTAAATATTTAAAGATTGCATATAAATATCTAGTCTCCACTTTCTCTTCAAAAGTCCTATCAGGTAGGTGATGCTGCGTGTGTATTTCCTCACAGAACAATGTTTAAAAACTGCCTGCTGGGGCTGGGATGTTGAGTTCTTTGCATCCCTCCGCCTCCTCTGGCCACTTCGCCCATTTGCAATGGCTGCATTTTGTACTTTTGCCAACATCATCCTGGATCTCAAGCTGAGCTCTTTTACCGCCTAGCTCCTGGCCCCTCCTAGCTCCTGGCCCCTCCTCTCTCCATACGTCCACACCTTCCCCCATGGTCCTTTAGGATTTCTTCCTGTGTCTCTACCCGAGGTCAAAGCAGCCATACTACAGGCTTTGCAGTCAGTTAGACCTCTTTCCTGGGCACCTGCATCCCTCTAGTCAGCAGGGACAGCAGAAATGACCCTCTTCTTCAAACAACCCTTTCCTTCTCCAACACCCCCTTTGTTCCAGACTCAAATCTAAGAAGCCATATCTCTTTTACCTCCTGCATCAAGTTAGTTATTACTTCCGTGTCGCCCACTGGCCCACACCTCTATCCTCAGGCCAGTTCTTATGAGCAGTGATCCAGAACTCCAGGCTTGGCCTCCTAACTGTACTGCCCAAGGTCATTTCTCTCTCTTTCCAAGCCCCCTTTTATGCCACCACTGATGTAGGTAATCATTGGTAATCTCACCTGGATCATGACTTTCCAACTTGCAGCTTTAGATGATAAGTCCCTCCCATCAGAATTCCGTGGAACTCCTTAGCAGAGTATCCAGGACTCTGTGTGACTATTAGCTAGTCATTTTAAGCTTTCTGAAAGCTGGAAAGTCGGAGGTCAGAAAGAGTATGAGCTCCATAATCAGAGTTGGCTTAAAATTCCAGCTCCTCTCCTTGACTTCTCGGTCCTCATCTAGAAAATGGGGATACCCATCTCTAAGTATAGGGCTCCTTCCCTTCCCTTCCCTTATTAGAATCCTTCCCAGTTTAGAGACCTAGATCAAATTACATCAAAAAGTTCTCCCTGCGGGCCTCCTTCATTATATTCCTCCTCTTACTGGGTCAAAACGTGTTTCCTAGGTCAGGAATCACAGGGGTCAGTAAACTTCCTGAACGTATTTGCAGCTTCCCAAGCTGTTGTGTTTCAGCCTGGCTACCCAGTTTTGCTGTTGAAACACAAACACAGCCAGAACACTATGTAAACAAGCAAGCAGGGATATGTGCCGGGTGCAGCTTTATAGACACAGAAATTTTAATTGCATATAATTTTCACCTGTCATGAAATGTTATTCTTTTGATTTTTTTTCCAATCAGTTAAAAATGTAAAAACTATTCTAAGTTCATGGGTCACACAAAAACAGGCAGTCTGTGTGCCAGATTTGACTCATGGGTCTTAGTTTGTCAACTCCTGTCCCCCAAAGGAACAGTAATTGTTCGTTCTCTCCTCCCCTCCTCTCCTTCCTTCCTCTTGCCTCCTCTCTCTCTCTCTCTCTCTCTCTCTCTCTCTCTCTCTCTCTCTCTCTCTCTCCCCATCCTCTCCTAGGTTCTGAGTTCCTCCTAGGCTCTGGGCATGTATTCATGTCTCCATCCCCCACACTAAGCCTAGGAAAACCTTCCTCCAGAAATACTACCCTTAAGCCCTCTGCTTTAGGATACTGCTACCAACTTTCCATGGGGTTCAGGTCTTGCCATTATTGCCATGGCTTGGCTGAATTCATAGGAAGCACAAATGCTAATAGAAAAAGCATCTTTTCAGTAAATTTTATGTTCACAGTAGAAGCAGGAGAGCTTAGTGTCAAAAGCTTCGGGCAGCCGAAGGAAGAAAGGTTGCTTCAACTCTTCCGATGACTAAACCTATGAAGATCCCAAAGTCCTGATGCCACATTTCTGAAATGCTGTCTTGCCCACAACCTGGAAAGCCTTTGTTAGAGATTCTGCTCTCTCCGGCTTTGCCTGCAGCCCTGAATGGGCAAAGATTGTCATCCTATTTTTACAGCTGGGGAATCACTGCTGAGAGAGGTTAAATAACTTTCTCAGAGGCTCAGCATGCCAAGGAGAGAAAGCAGGTTGTCTATGCAATTTTTCCTCTCCTAGGGCTAAAGAGTTAGAAGTTCATCCAAGACTGCAAGCAATTAAGTTGGGCTGCATTTGCTGAGTCTGGGACAGACAGCCTGCTCTGCCAGGGTGGTGTTTTTATCATAAATTCTTCTCCACCCTGGGGTTATGTTTGGCATTTCCCTTGGTCTTGAGAACACAGCCATACATACACTCTGTGCCAGCTAAGAGTTTTTAAAAATTAGCAAACCATCACTGCATCATGATGGGTTACCATGGTAGAAATATTTTGCTTTTCCCTTCCTGGCATGATCTTCCCTTTTCTGGTGGTTCTACCAGTTTTTTTTTTTCTGGAGGAATAACCCCTTCTTCATGCTCAGTCCATAGGTTCATGTGCGGTCTCATCTTCTGGTTTCAGAAGAGATCCATGCATCAGTGATGGACAGTCAGAACAGCTCATCCCCCTGGGCCTGGGGGATCTGCTCTGGAAGCAGCTGTGACTCAAGGCAGCTCAATGAGCTAAGACTCCAGAGGTTTTGTGGGAACTACTAGGAAAGAGAAACTGTCTGCTCTTTGGTCACTTAACTAGGAAGACTGAAGATGGGTGTTGCCAGGGGCCACCTGAACAAAGAGCCTTCCTGAGAGTAAAGTTAACTCAAAGGAGGGCAGAGCTGAAGACTGGAGAGAGGGAGAACAAGACTCGAGGACATCCCTAGAGTTTCAGGACTCAGTCATGCCTGAGGCCAACTCTGCCTTTTGAACTAATACATCTCCCTGGGGCTCTTCAGCCAGTTAGAGTGGGATTTGAAGGCCTTATACCACTTCTTTTTCCTAAGTCTTCTGCCCTTATTTCCCACTCTCTGCTGGTGTTGACTTCTGCACCCTCGATTCTCCAAGAATACTTCCAAGTCCAGTGTAAACTTCAAGTACAGATCAAATCCCATGACGCTCTCCCTGTGAAGATGGACAGATATCCATGCACTTAGGGTGCTTCTTGGAAACAGAGCTCACGGGACTTACTGATGGCTCTGATGATAGATCATACAAAGACAGCACTGTTGTTTGTGACCAGTGGTTTCTGAGTTTGTCCTGTCCATTATATTTTAGCATCTACCCCCACCATTTCCTCTATTTAAATTACTACAAAATCATAAGCATGATACACATTCTATGGTAGTCATGACACCTCCATTCTCTTCCATTAGCCTACGACAACTTTGCGTACTAAGTTTTCTCGTGTATATAATAAGATGATAATAATGGAAATACTAATGTCTCCCTTGCCCCCTTTATAATAATATTGAAAATACTAGAAGCATTCTGTAATAGTCGAAATTAAATAATTTGTTACACTATATGCTTAGAACAGTGCTAGCACACACTCAGTGTCTAATAAATGCTGTTACTACTGTTCATGTTCCTATCAGTACTACTTATACTCTTCTTTCATTCTCATGCAAATATAAATGCAAACACAGACACTGAATCATACGGCAGGAATCATGAGTGAAAATAGGACCGTGTTAAATTTTTTAGCTTGCCTTCAAAATGAGAACACAACAATCAAAAGAAATCAAGATCCTGAGACTCTAGAAATACCAGCCAGATTTGCCAAAAGGTGTAAGTTTGTGCCAGTACTATGATAGCCCTGGGGCAGGGTTGGGGAGGGAATGGTTAGAAGACTGTAGCATGGGACAGGAAATCAGAAGATTTAGTTGGGAGAAGGTTTGGGGTGGCAGGGACACGAGGCATTGAGAAATCATGCCTTTTCTTGGTTTCAGATTGACCTGACAACTGACTATGGCCCTAGAAAACGTTATTAGAACTGCAGCACCAGTGGAGTTCAAATGCATTTTTAATATCTTCTAAATGCTTAATTTGGTTTTGCTGGAGATGTGTTTCATCATTCCCTCCTGCCCCTTAATTAAGCTAATGACTTTATTTCTTTTCTCCTTTCTGATCAGCTCATAACACATTTCCCAGGTCGCTTCCCTCCTCAAGCCTGTCGTTTTTGATCTGGTTATTAGCTTTCGGGCTCACATGGTTTTCCATGTGTTGGAATGTTACTGACGGAGACTGATTCATTCAGGAGGCTCTGGGGCTTGGGGGGACCCCAGCTAGCACCATCCCTCCCACTCTTACAAAGAACAAAATCCCTTACATGTGAATACCACCTAACAATTGACTAAGCACTTGCACACACATTATCTTGGTGGATCCTCACGAGAAACCACTGAGGCAGGCATTATTAACCCTACCTTTTTATAAATCAGGAGTCTGAAAGCCAGAGAAGTTAATAACTGACCCAGGCCAAACAACATGAAGGTATTAGAGCTGAGATTTCCTGTTCGTCTCCCAGTGCTGGATGCTCTTTGTTCTACAACACTCAGCTTACCCCACATTTTTTTCTTGAGCCCAGTGAGCCTTTCTGGGCACTGCAGGAAGTCATGGGGTTTCCTCTAGACAGGCATGGACCATGGAGGATGCCTCGATAGGATCAGGGAAGATACGTACCCTGGCTCTGGGGCACCATTAGGGTTGTTCTCAATGGAGCAGCCCCCAGGTTCCCAACTCCACCCTTGATAGGCCATTTGAAGAGCTCTGGGCATGCCCTAAATCTGGAGCAGACTTCATGGAAATTATCAGCACGGTCCCTTTGCCTGACTCAGAAGCTCCCTTTGGGAATGAACAAATGGGGTCCCTGAAACCCTCACTTTAAGAACCTATAGAGAAGAGAACTTACTTCCTCAGGAGGGTGTGATGGTGACTCCTGTCCCAGATAAATGGGGGACGTCACCAGCAAATTGAAGGGTCACAGGAAACCTCTAAGGTCCCTTTAATCTGTATTCTGTGAGTGCTAATTTAACCAGCTTTCTTTACCGGTGAGGAAACTATAGCTCTGAGAGGCAAGTGATTTGTCCAAGATCACTCATCCAGTGAGAAATGGTTTCCTGGAAGGAGAACAAACTCAGAAGGCATAAGCAACTCTTCACACTAGAAGATAGATTTTATGGGAGTGAAAAAACAGAAATATCGGAACATTCCAAGTTAATTAATAGTCTCCCCCTTAGTATAATAATTGCCAATGGGACAATATCAATATCATCTTATAAATATGGGACAAAACTACTCTTCTTGGGGGTCTCTGTGCTTGGTCAAAACAGGATCATTTACAAAACAAAGTTTTCAGTGCTACAGAGATGAATCTGCAGAATTCCCAGGGATACACTGGCCATAAAAAGTCTGGGTACATTATGCAAGATGGTACCAGGGTCTAAAAGTACATCAATTTGTTGAACCAAACAAAGCTCCGTGGTAAGCCAGTTTGTACCTAGCAATCCACTGTGGTCCTTCACTCTCACCCCAGTCTGTTGGTGAGAGCTGAGTCTTTGCTCAGTTCTTCCTGGGCTCCAGAGGGGCCTGACAGCAGGAGCTCTGCCTCATCTCCTTGAACAATAGGAAGCAGACTTAGTGGACCAAGCATAAGGCAAAAGAAAATGGTCTGAGACCTCTGTACCAAAAAACCAAGGAGTCAAACAAAAGGAATAAATTTCCCCCAGGATTTAAAATGTCCTGCTGTCCATCAATAAGCTGAGTGATTGGGTAGTTACAGAGAAACTTGCCATGGAATCCCAGTCTAGAAATATTTCCTTCTGAGCATCCTGGAAGTTCACCATTTCCAAGCTGCACAAAAAGCTGAACGGACTTTCTCCAATGAATGTGTCATGGTGCCCACACTAATTATAGCCTTAACAACCCACCACCCTGCAGATAGCAAATCGGATACAGAGAAGGCAAGTGACTGGCCCAAAAGCAAGACTGAGTCTGTGGCAGAGATGGAATAAGGCTGAGTAACCAGTGGCCCTTTGTTACCTCGTCAAGAAGCACACTCTGCCCAAGTGGCTGCCAGTTCCTGGTTGCACTGCGCTGGGCAGGGATGACACCATTGGGCCCTGCCCCACCCTCGCTTCCCAAGCTGCCCAGGTGAGCCATGGCCTGCAGATCTGCTGTGCTCAGGAGAACCTGCTTGCTGCAGGATAATATTAGCTCACTTTTATTGCCATGGGCTGGGCGCTGTCCAGCAGCTTGGCTATAAACCTTTGATCTGCTGGGCTCTGGGAGCTGCAGATTCCCGCCTCCTGCTCAGCCCCAGCCTGCCCACATCCTAGGTGGGGTCAGCAGAGAAAGGAGGGCTGGCCGCAGAAATTTGACTCTTCTCTACAGACATCTGCCCTGCAGGCAGCATTTTGAAGAGAGTCAGGCTAGTAGAGGACAGGGACACTGTTTCCCAACATGTTTTTCAAAGCCCAGTATGGGCTTCCCAGACTCCAGCTGCCTTGTATACCACGCTCATGATTTGCCACGTCATACCTCTCTTATTACTTTATAATTTGTTTTTCAAAGTAATTCACCATTTTCAAACTTAAATTTATTTTGCAAAAAGTTTCAAAACACTTCTGTAAGTAGAAAACCAATACTACTTGCATTAAAAATCAATGTAAGGAAAACGAAAGTGCTTGCTTGCCAAATTTTAGCCAGATTTTGTTTCCTACCATAGGCTCTGAGCTTAAAGTCCAGCATATTAAGATGAGCTAGGACTATAGTGACACCATTGCTTTGGCATAATGAGAAGAAGTAAAGAATGGTAGAGACCTTGAGGTCATGCACCACCTACAACCAGTGACTGACTCCCCTGAGTTATCATGAACCAAAATCAAATACCACTTTTCTCAGGAAGCTTTCCATGATTGCTCATCAAGATACACTCTCTTCTTTCAGTTTCCCCAATCCCTTTCTCCTGGAATCATCAGCATTTTTACTGAAGATTACATGTGTTTGGGGACATGCGCTACATGAGATTGAAAACTTCTAGTCACGCTCTGATTTCTGTTTAAGACTAGAAGTTTCTATCTGAACATCTAGACAGAGCCTGGAAGAAGTAGGAAAAAAAAAAAAAAAAAAAAAAAAAAGCATTGAACTTGGTTTGATTCATCCTGAATCTCCCCAAGAAAAAGAAAGCATGAGGATTTGGTGCAGAAACAGATCTATGACTGGTACTCACGGAAGACAGGTTTAAAAAGCACTGCTCATGTCAGGCTGATTGATCCAGGGATGGAATGGGTCACTGTGAGGACAAGTCACTGGAGTGTTCAAGTAGAAGGTGGGAGGCCTCTTGCAGTGGTAGGGGCTTGGATGAGATACTCAAAAGTGCATGCTCCCCCACAGGTCTTCACTCCGAGACCCTGGACTCAAGGTTAATCAACGCTTCCTCCCTACATTAGGTAAGCACCAACCCTGGCCAAGTTTGGTGTGCATGAATCCAGGAGTGCATCCATGTGCACATTCAATCACGACTGCCTGAGTTCTAGAACCCCCTTATCTGGCAAGGCCAGTTTAACCCCTTTGGTGGCAGGCACCGGGATCCCACGCTTTCTCTTTGCTGACAGCTTCCTTGTAAAGACCCCAAGGGGTTAATTAAGTTTTATTGAGCCAGTTTATTGCAGCTGGCTCTTGTCTCTCTCCTTAAACACCTCTGCTTCCTGGGAAGCCAGAGTCCTCTGGGACAATATTTTCAATGCTGTTTAGTTTGCCTGTAACCTATATTTTATTTTATTTGTTTTCCAAGATAGTCTAAGGGGAGGGCGGATGAGGTCATTTCCCGCCCCCCAACGCCCTGCTCTTTATCTCTTGGTGACCCCATTAAATCAGGGTGTTTAAATGGAACACAGATGTTGACGATTTTTCATATAAAGGAATGCATATTCATTTACATAAATTTCAGTGAATTATGGCAGTTTGGGTTTTATGCTACATGAGTGTACACAGAACTGCCTGGCTCCCTCCAGTAAAGAACTGTCAGTGGGCTTAAAGTGGAACCCCTTCATATGCATGATATGCTCTTTTCCTTGCTTTATTTTATTTTATTTTTGAGGCTACCAATCCTTCTCCAGTTATCTCTAATAGCTTAATACGATTAGAGATTTCCTCTAATCACTGCTCAATGTGTTTCTGCTCTATTAAAGATTTATATGAAAGCTTTATGGAACACACCTTTTTAGAATTCAGAAGGATTTTGCAGGTTATTATTCATAACATCTGCCACTTACTGCAAAGAGCCTTAAAACACCCCTTTAATGTGTATTTAATGCTTCTGATACAATATAATATCAAATAAGACGTGCTTTATTATGGCAGTCGTGTTTGTGTAACCGCACTAAAGATCTGCCACTGCTGTAAGCTTGAGGTGGAGGGTTTATAACAGTCATAAAAACCTGCATACAGCTAAACTTGGCATTTAAGGACACACAGAGAGAATTGGTATTTTTTTTCTTTTACTTGACTTGGTGCAATGTGGAGAAAAGCAGTTTGGCAATTTAAAGAACCACTGAACATAATCTAGAAATAAAACAGTGGTCCTTGGAGAAGAATTAAGGTCAACTATTGTTTGAAAAACAGACCTCACCAGCCTGCAGTGGTAGATCTGAGCCAGTCTGGGCCACTGAGGCTGTGGGCTTCAGCTGATGTGTCCAGTAGTTTCTCTGACTTAGAGAATATATTCTTTTCATAGATAACTTTTGTTTCTCTCCTCTTAACCTGACATTTTTACTAAACAGCATCCTCTAACAACTCATTTTCACGTTTTAATTTATGGAAGAGGTACATGGGGTTGATATGTCTTTAAAGAGGTGTGATACATATTTATCGAGATGCTAACAGTGGCTGTGTTAGGGTGGTGGGGCTAATTTTGTAGAGTTGGATGCCACGTGGCAAGAGAGAAAGAACACAAACCTGGACTCAGTTCCTTACCAGCTTCGTGGCCTTGGGCAAGGTATCAATCCCTGCAAGACTCTGTTTGCTGGTCCATGAAATGGGAATCATTCCTATGAACAAAGGTTATTTAACTAAATGAAATAATACTTTCCAAGTGCTTAGCAAAGAGTCTGTCACATTGTAGGTGTTCAATACTGTGTTCTATATTTTAAATTTTTTTTTATTTGTTCTAATTTGTTGCACATGACAGTAGAATGGAGTGTAATTTCTCATTTTTATATTTATACATATTGTAGGATCACATCAGTCACACAGTCACATACATGTACATGTGGTAATAATGTCTGTTTCACTCTACTATCCTTCCTACTCCCATACCCTCCCCCTCTCTACCTAATTTAAAGTAACTCTCTCCTTCCCTATCCACTCCCCACTTATTGTGAATTAGCATTCACATATCAGAGAAGACATTCAATGTTGGGGTTTGGCTTATTTCATTTAGCATGATATCTCTAACTCCATCCATTTACCAGCAAATGCCATACTTTCATTCTTCTTTAAAGCTGAGTAATATTCCCATTTTTTATAACACATTTTCTTTAGCCATTCATGTGTTGAAGGGCACCTAGGCTGGTTCCCTAACTCAGCTATTGTGAATTGAGCTGCTATAAACATGGACGTGGCTGCGTCACTGTAGTATGCTGATTTTAAGTCCTTTGCGTATAAACTGAGGAGTGAGATAGCTGGGTCAAATGGCAAACAGTATATTTTAAAGGAAAGAAATAGTCTTTAAAATCTCTTTTTAAAAGGGCATCTCTAACTACAGGGATGAGCCATGCTAGTGCACTGAGTAGACGCAGTTCCTGGCACAAGCAACGGCTCTCCCTGCTTTCTTAACTTCATCACTCATGGTGTGTAAACATGTGATGAGTCTTAGGTTGGAGTGACCACTGCAGTTAGATCACAGAGCTTTAGGACTTCCCAGTTGGACACCCACTAAAGGAATCAAAGCACCCTCATTTTGCAGAAGAGGGGTCTGTGGTACAGACAGGGAAAGGAACCTGCCCTCTCTCACACAGGAAGAAAGGCATAAACCATGACTCCTGCCTCCCTCTCAGAGTTGTTCCAGCCAGGATCAGCCAGACTTCAGCCCTCATGGCCTTGGGGTTAGGGCCACTGCACTTTAAGAAAACACACTGCCAGGCGTGGTGGCACATACCTGTAATCCCAGCAGCTTGGGAGGCTGAGCCAGGTAGATTGCAAGTTCAAAGTCAGTCTCAGCAATTTAGCAAGGTCCTAGGCAACTTAGCGAGACCCTGTCTCTAAATAAAAATAAAAAAGGACTGGGCATGTGGCTGACGGTTAAGTACCCCTGGGTTTGTTCAATCCCTAGTACAGAAAGAGAAAGGCGGGGAAAGGGAGAGAGGAAGGAAGGAAGGAAGGAAGGAAGGAAGGAAGGAAGGAAGGAAGGAAGGAAGGGAGGGAGGGAGGGAGGGAGGGAGGAAGGAAGGAAGGAAAGAAGGAAGGAAGGAAGAGAGAAAGAAGGAAGGAAGGAAGGAAAGGAAGGAAAAACACACTGGAGCAGATTCTCAGAATTCCAGCCTCTGCTTTCCCTTACAATTGCTAATCCCTGCACCCCACCCTGGTATCACACAGTCATCTTTGGGCTCACCCCAAGAAGGCCTGTGCTCCAAGTAACCATCCTGGACAGGTATGGGCGCTAGAGTCTGTCCCTTGAGGGCCGGGGATGTGTCCCGGGCTGAATTGCTGAAGTTGGATAGAGCAGACTCTTCTGCCGCCTGCATTACTGTACTTGGTAATTCCAAGGTTGGAACTCCCAAAGTGCCCACTGGCCAAATTTGCTGAACACTTGACTTTCAAACAGCCCTCATTACAGACCCACAGCCATCTACTTTCTGACGGGTTCGGAGTAAATATGTAATCGGGGAGTTTTTAAGTCATGTTCTGTAAAGTGCCGGCTGTGTCTGCTGCTTGGTTATTTTATGTGGTCATCAAAGCTGTCCTAGGAACGGGGGAGGAGTGAGGGGCGGGTGTGCATCTATACGGGCCGCCTGCCGCTTGTTCTGCAGAGTTCAATGACCAACACTGGTATGGCCTTGAGGGTCTGCAAAGCACTCATTCAAGTACAAAAGGTCACATAGCTTTCAATATTCCAGGAGACTCAGAGCCAACAAGTTGACTCACAACCCAGGTGTGAATGACAGCTCTAGAATTTTTTTTCTTTTTCCAAAAATCTTCTAGAGTTCTTTTATTACCAAATTTTGTTAAGAATATATTCAAACACATAGTATAGTTAAAGGAATTTTACCCCAGTACCTAAGATTCTACCATGGACATGTTACTGTGCATGCTTGATCATATACTTGTCCAGTTCTCCATCCTTTTATCCTTTTATTAATCCTTATTTTGAGGTTAAATCAAAGCAATTTGAAGACATTATATACTTACCTCAAAATGGTCCTGTATGAATTTCATTAGCAGGGATTCGATATTTATTTATAGTTTATTTGTGTTGATATAAAATTTGCATATAATAAAATGTACACACTAGTCACAGTAGCTGTGAAATGGAATCAACCTAGGTGTCCATCAATGGATGAATGGAAAAATGTTATATGTATATATAGTATATATATTAGGATTTCACATATGTATAAAATTATAATAGCATTTCATCACATTATATATAATAGGATTTCATATACATATTGTAATATATATTGAATAAATTATATAATTTGCAACAAAGTGGATGAAACTGGAGAACATTAAGTAAAATAAGCCAGACACAGACAGACAAGTATGTATGTTCTCTCTCATATGTGGAGGCTAAGAAAGAGTCCTCCTGAATGTAGAAGAGTGATTACCAGAGGCTGGGAAGGGTGGGAGTGGAAAAAAGGGAGGATGGATTTGACTTGTGCATGCCCAATGCAAGTGTTGAAATAGCCCCTGAACCCCATTAGTATGGACAATGAAGACATGATAATCAAAACTAAAACATATAATAAATGTTGGCAAGGATGTGGGGGGAAAAGTACACTCATACCTTGCTGGTGGGACTGCACATTGGTGCAGCCACTCTAGAAAGCAGTATGGAGATTCCTCAGAACACTTAGAATGGAACCACCTTTTGATCCAGCTATCCCACTCCTCTGTTTATACCCAAAGGACTTAAAATTAGCATACTACAGTAGCACAGTCACATCAATGCTTATAGCAGCTCAATTCACAGTAGCTGAACTATGGAACCAACCTAGATGCCCTTCAAAAGATGATTGGATAAAGAAAATGTGGTACATATACACAATAGAATATTACTCAGACTTAAAGAAAAATGAAATTATGGCATTTGCAGGTAAATGGATGGAGCTGGAGAATATCATGCTAAGCAAAATAAGCCAAACCCAAAAAACCAAAGGCCAAATGTTTTCTCTGATAAGCAGATGCTGATCCATAATGGGGGTGGGCAGGGAAGAATGAAGGAACTTTGGATTGTGCAGAGGGGAGGGAAGAGAGGAGAGGGAGTGTGGGGATAGAAAGAACAGTGGAATGAGATGGACATTATTACCCTATATACATGTATGATTACACTACCCATGTGACTCTGCACCATGTATAGCCAGAGGAATGAGAAGTTGTGCTCTATTTGTCTAAAATGTAACAAAAGGCATTCTACTGTCACGTATAACTAATTTGAACAAATTAAAAATAAAAATATTTGAAAAGTTGAAATAAAACATAATAAAATACACAAATCTTAAGTGCAATCCGTGAGTTATTTTTCTGTTTTTTATTTTTTGGGTACCAAGGATTGAATTTAGGGGCATTCAACCAGTGAGCCACATCCCCAGCCCGGTTTTGTATTTTATTTAGATAGGTCCTCACTGAGTTGCTTAGTGCCTCACTGTTGCTGAGGCTGGCTTTGAACTCTCAATCATCCTGTCTCCGCCTCCCGAGCTGCTGGGATTTCAGGCATGCACCACTGTGCCCAGTGAAATCCGTGAGTTTTAACAAATCTGTACATCTGTGTAAGCCAAACCCCCACCCAGATTGCCTCTGTCAGTAAATTATTATCCCATTCCCCAAGACTGCTGTTCTGTTTCCCCAACTGTAGCTTAGTTTTGTCCTCTAGAATGTCATGTGAGTAGCTCTACAGTATACACTTTCATGAAAGGCTAATTGCATTCAAAATGACAATTTTGCGTTTCATCCATATCATTACATGTGTTGGTAATTCATTCCTTTTTATTGCTGAGCACTGAAGCATTGATTGACTATACTAACTTATTTATCCATTCTGTTGGTGGACAAAAGTCATGGTTATTACAAATAAAGCTGCCATGAACATTACTGTACAAACATTTCTGTGGGCACATATTTTCATTTCTTGTGGGATAATACTTAACAGTGGAATCGCTGGATCATAGGGTTTAGTAATTTAAGAAATCATCAGATCTTTTTCAAAAATGGTAATTTTCCATTCCCATCAGCAATATAAGAGGGTTCAAATATCTGCACCCTTACAATATTTGACATTGTCCATCTTTTCAGTTTTAGCTGTTCTGGTAGGTGAGAATCTCATTATACTTTTGATTTGCATTTCCCCAGTGACCAATGATGATGTCCATTTTTCATGTGCTTAACGGCCATTCATATATCTTCTTTTGTGCAGTGTCTATTCAAAGCTTTTTCCCACTTTTAATTAGGTTGTTTGTCTTTTTATTGTTTACTTACGTACCCAGGCCTTTTTCAAATATGTGTTTTGAAAATATTTTCTTCTTATCCGTGACTTACCTGTTCACATTCTTATATGTACCCTTTGATGAGCAGAAGCTTTAATTCAGATAAATTCTATTGATCTTTTTCTTTTATTATTAACATTGCTTTCTGTGACCTGTTTAAAAAATCTGTGCCTGCTTCTCTAAAAGCTTTATGATTTTAGTTCTGGCATTTATATCTAAATCTGTCTTGAACTGAATTTCATGTATGGTATAAGGTTGAAATGGTGGTTACTTTTTTTAATGACATATGGGTATAGAGCTTTTCTAGTACAACTGATGGAAAATACTTTCATTTGCTTTGTTTCCTTTGTGGAAAATCAATTGACTGCATAATTGAGTTCTCTAGTCCATTTCATTGATCTACTTGTCAAACCTGTGCCAATACTACACTATCTTTCTTACTGTAGCTTTGAGCAAGTCTTGAAATCGAGTAGTAAAAGTTCTCTCAATTTGTTCTTTTTATTCAGGTTACTTTGGATATTTTAGTTCTTTGCATTCCTATCTAAATTTTATAAACAACTTGCCAAAAAACATTCAAAGCCTACTGGGATTTTGTTTGAGATTGAATTGATCCTTTAGGATGATTTAAGGATAACTGATACCTGAACAGTTTCAAATCTTCCCATCCCTGAACATAGTATAGCTCACCATTTCTTTGAATGCCTTTAATTTCTCCCAACAATGGTTTCTAGTTTCCAATGTAGTGATCTTGCATATATTTGTTTAATTTATTCTTAAATATTTTATATTTTTAGTCCCCAGTTGCTTGAATTTGAAGATTCAGGACCTTCAGACACAGAGGGAAACTGCAAATCAATATACATCTGATTTTTACTTACATATAAAACCATCTCAAACACACTTATTAATTTTAGCAGATTTTTATGAATTCCTCAGCACCTTATACAGAAGCAATTATGTTATCTGCATATGACAGTTTTAGTTTCTTTCTAATCTTCATAATTTTAATGTTTCTTTCCTCATTGAAACAGCTAGTACCTCCAGTACTACATTGAATGTCAGTGGTGTAAATAGGCAAATCTTGCCTTGTCACCAGTCTTAGGAGGAATGCTTTTGATATTGGTTCATTAAGTATGATGTTAGCTATAGAATTGTGTGATTAGGTGTGTACTTAAAATTTAAGCCAGAATAGCACTTTATTTACTTAGAATGAGAATAACAAATGTGGATAAACTGAATTGTCATTGCCTCTGGTTTTTCCCCTAACAAGGAATTCTATATGTAAAGTTCGATTATAATCAAAACATATTTGTTGAGCATAGATATAGACTGGGAATATAATAATGTTAAGACTTGAGAGAGAAATCCAGCCTATGGAAGCCAATCAAGAATACAGAACCTCAAAACAAAATATGCATGTGTATGTTTATTATTTTTAGTACACCATTTGAATGTATAGCATCTATGAAAGTTTGTGGTTTTCCCAGTTTTATTGAGATATCATTGACCAATAAAAATGGTATATTCCTGCCGTATACAATGTGATTTGTTAATACATGTACGCTTGGTTTAATGATTGCCACCATCAAGCTAATGAACTTATCCACCACAGTTTCTGTGTATGGTGGGGACATTCAAGTCTATATTTTTAGCAAACTTTAATTGTAGAATATATTACTACTAATTATAGCCACCATGCTATAATTACTAATAGTCACCTTAGGTCTCTAGGACTTTTCATCTTGTAACTGAAGATTTATTACACTTTGAGCAGTATCTCCCTTCTAACCATCAGTCACTGGCAACCACCATTCTCCTCTCTATAAAAATGCTACCCAATCTTGCTTACCTATGGAATCTTTAAATATATAGAACTCATAGTATTGGGGATTTTTAAGTATCCTTTTATCAAATTGAGAAAATTCATTTCTATTTGTTGGCTGAGAACTTTTGTCAGAAATTGATTTTGGATTCTTCAATGCTTATTCAGCATCTTCTGAAATGATCATACGTTTTGCTTTTATTTTTCTTCTATTCTGTTAAACCAACTTTGCATTCCTATCACCTTGCAATGTTTTCTCGTCACCTACAATTTTTATTCTATGACTATTAGAAGCACAATGTATGCATCTATAGATAGGAAAGTAAAATGGCACTCTTGAACATACATAAAGATGGAAATACAAGCTACACCAACAGGCTAGGATACTGATAAAATTTCTTTACATTTTGAATTGTTTTTTGTCTCTGAAACATCAATGTCTGTTTATCCACGTGGTATTGTCCTCTTTGCCCTCAAGAGGGTGAGTGATACAGAATTTACTAAAAGAAGGCTCCATCTTGATCTTCAGGGTTCTCTTCCTGGTTGTCCTCTTTACCATAAGCTCGGATGCCACGTGCCAACACGTAATGACTGCAGTCTGGCGGTAGCAGCCGTTATGATTTAGGGAATGTTAAAATGTAAATAAAACATACATTGTAGAGTGGCTGAATGTAATAACTTTAATCTCCCCCTGTATTACCAGAGGGACTTGTAATGGAGATTTTGTTTACTGCATGATACATTTCTGGTCATGTTTGAAGTTTTATAAGAGAAAATATTATCAGGAAAATATTAGTAGAAATTTTAAAGAAAATTAATTAAAAGCCTAAAGAAATAGCTTATAAATTTTGATATCTACTTGTATCTTTATAAAGTTTACAAATAAAGGGGACTTTGGAAGATCACCTAGTCCACAGAACTCACTGAACAGATGAGAACATTAGTACCTGATGAGTCATTCTGCCCTATGAAGCAGAAGCTGGGTCACCACGATACCAGCTGTGTGCCTTCACATTACCTGATATGTAGTTGATGCTCAGTAAGCACTTCCTGAGAGAATGAATGAATGAGGCAGAGAGGAGGGATTAACTTGTCCAGGATCACATGGAAGAGACTTACCAGCTAAGGTGGAACTAGAATTTGGAATCCTGACTCCATCCATACATGGTCATTTACCACATCCAACTAAGAGTTGGAACAGAGGCTGTGTATGTGTGTGTTACAATTTTGTATCCTGTGCATACACCATGGATCTTATCTAGTACAGCGTCAAGGATGGAAGTCTAGACCTTGTTGTCATAGCTTAACGGGAATTTCTGCATCCCCCTTTCCTGTGCCAACACTGAAAGTGAGTCACAGCTGCAGTATGTGGCTATTAATCACTCCCGTTAGCCAGACTGCATCTCAGTGGCACGTTGTGCATTATTAAATTATGCCATCACTCACTCTTAGGCTGCTGTGTTTAACTGCATGGAAAGAATTACTGATCAAATCTCCCCAAATACTTTTTCCCTAACACAAATCAAGCCTTGTTTCTTTGAACAAAGTTCACATGGCTAAATGCCGTGGATAATGAAAACCATCTCCAAGTACACACCAACACCATCCAACCCACTTCTGATCTTCCCTCCTAAATGTAGACATCTCTGTGTTCCCCTGTCCCAATCCTTTATTTTTACCAAGGCCATGCCAAACATTCAAGCTGAACTTCAAGCTGCCAATCACTCCTGGCTTTTCATCAGTCTTCCTCATCTCAGCAAGTGGAACCACCATCTACCAAGATGTGGGAGCCAGAAACATGGATATTCTGGCTTCAGTTCTTTTCCTCAATTGCTAATCCACAGCAAATTTGTGCTTATTCTGCTTCGGAAGAGATCCCAAACATGTGCATTGTCTCCATTCCTAACTCCACTTTGGTCTACCCTGTAGCTTCCTGCCTGATATCCCAGGCATTTGCTTTCGTTCTCTATAGCTATTCTTTCCACAAAAACCAAAATGACCTAAAAGCACAAATAAATTACATCATTTATCATATCAAAATCTTTCAGTGCCTTCCCCCTTCTCAGTGCCTTGGTATAAAATCCAAATGATTGACCACAGTAACAAAGCGCAGCAACATCTACTCTTGCCTAACCTTCCAGTCAGACCGTGAGCTCCCCCTGTCCTGACCCAGTGCCAGTCCCGTTGGCATCTCTTTTCCTGAAGACACCAAGCACATGCCTGCTTCAGGACCCTAGGACATGCTGTCTCCTCTGCCTGAGCCTCTCTTAGGTTGGCTCTTCACATGGCTGGACCTTTGTCACAGCTTGCTGGTCAACTTCAATGCCACATCCTCAAAGAGGCTTTCCTGAGTTCTTTATACAAAACAGGATCTCACTGAGATTTCTTCTTCATTTTTTTTTTCTAGCACTTATTGCAACCTGAAAATCATTTTCTTTGTCCAGTTATTTGTTTTTAATCTGTTTCCCCTTGTTAAACTATAAATTTCTTTAAGACAAACTTTGTATTGTTCAAAGCTAACATTGCCTGTTACGTGTAATGCTCAATATATATGTATATATGGGTGCGTGTATGCATTTATACATATATACACCCACATATACAATACGTATCCACGTATGCAAATGTGCACGCACACACACACACACACACACACACACAGCTATTTGAATAAGACTCCACTTCCTCCATGAACTCTTCCCAGTCTGTTCCAACCTCACCCACCTCTCGCCCTCTGTCCTCACTGGCTCCCACAGAAGTTCCCATAACTGTAAATGTCACCATCTCCAACGGCTCCTGGGTACTCCTCGTCTGCCCAACATGATTGCATCTTCCCTTCTGAATGGGATTCCTGTCTCTTCTGCACACTTTTTCATACAAATATGGGATGAAATTTAGACACTCTGATTTGTATTTAGGGACTTTCCTGTGTATTTTTTTCCTTACTGGTCAAAGGTAGAATTTCATCAAGTTTTAAGCCAAAGGAGGAATTTATGGTAAATGATCAATGTCAATGAAAGGACCAGGACAGTGCTAGCTTCAGGCATGGGTGCATTCAGGGACTCCAGGGATAGGATCAGGACTCAGCGTCTCCCATTCTCTAGCTCCCCTCTTCTTTAAGTTGGCATCCATCTCAGGCTTTACCTGCTAGCAGGATTTGCAGGCAGATGCTCTATCCATATTTCCTCTTACCTGGAAGTGCTGAAGTCTACTTCAACTTGGAGAGGGGTTCAAATCACCTGTTCTCCGTTAGGCTACCACTGAGGTCAGCAAAAACTAGTTCCTGAATGTCTTTGATCTGGCTTTTACATCCTTGATATGGGAGAAGGGAGGATCCTTAAATCAAAGATGGGGCAAGATGGAAGAAAGGGGAATAACTACACAGGAGAAAATTGGTTCACTCAGTAAACATTTATGGGCTCCTCCTGTGAACCAGATGCTAGAGATACAAAGACAAGTAAGCTCTCAGGCCTCAGCCCTGGAGGAACAAGTAACAGAATAGACAAGCAATCACTGCGGGCAGCGAGACAGACGCTAGGGTAAAGGTAGATGTGAGGCAGTGTGGAAACTACACAAGAGAGGAGGGTTTGGAGGTGACAGGCATTTGAACTTGGTCTCAAGAGAGCAGCAATTGCGAGCTGAACAAGAGGGGAAAGATCCTCTCGGAGGAATGGAATAAAGTCCCAGAGATGTGAAAAAGAAGGGACTTGTGTCTGTGCTGAGCTCAGAGGAGGCATAAGCACAGGGACATAGGAGGAAGACAGGCTATTCTAGGAAAAGAGCCTGGTGTGTAGTTTACAAATGATGGTTGGTACCTAAACCAGCTGATAACTGTGGGGTGGTTTTTTTGTTTGTTGGTTTTGTTGTTGTTGTTGTTGCTTTGTCCAGTGTAGAATTTCAAAATATCCAAGATTTTTAATAGTGTTCAGTCTAGAAATTAGGAGACTTTACATTGAACCTAAATTTCCAGCTTCTTTAAAAATATTAGATGTGGCATTCTGGGCCCGTTTTTCTTCATGTCAGTCACCCAATGAAACCCATGACCCATGGTGGAGGGGATAAGGTAGCTCCCCTTCCTGCCAGCACCCACCCAGCTCTCATTCATACTGCCTACCTTGCCACGGAACTCCTCCTCCTCTTTCCTCCTCCTCCTCCTCCTCCTCCTCCTCCTCCTCCTCCTCCTCCTCCTCCTCCTCCTCCTCCTCCTCCTCCTCCTTCTTCTTCTTCTTCTTCTTCTTCTTCTTCTTCTTCTTCTTCTTCTTCTTCTTCTTCTTTTTCTTCTTCTTCTTCTTCTTCTCCTCCTTCTTCTTCTTCTTCTTCTTCTTCTTCTTCTTCTTCTTCTTTCTTATTCTTCTTATTCTTCAAGAAAAAGGAAAAGGAAGGTTTATTGCTTTTCTAGCAAGGAGAAACACAGGGGAACTCCTGCCCCAGAGGCTGAGTCTATTCTGCCCATCAGCAGGAATGAGGGGCTTTTAAAGAGGTGACTCAAAGCCTGCATCCCTCGTATTCTTCATCACTTGTTAATTTGGGAGACAGTCCTTTCTGAAATCTTCTGGCACCATCCCCAAAGTCTGGATTACTTGGTTCTTATGGTGGGTGTGTGCTCAGGGACAGATAACTCTGTCTAGGATGGGGAAGAAAGGTAATCCTGTTTCCCCTGAGATTAGGGAGGGGGAGAGATTAAGAAGGATCAGGGAGAGAGGACTAGAAAGAAACATGCCCATTTTAAAAATAAGATGCAGTGGCAGAGCAGCAAAGGTTATATTCAAAGCATGAAGTGGACCACTGTTACATTCCAACTGTCAATTTCTACATTCCATTTCTATGGAAAAATGGGCAATGACATCTCCAAACTACTTCCTGTTGCAAGAGGGCAAAGTTGGGGAAAATAACCCAAAGTCCTAGCCATGGGACTCACTTGAGCTTCAGACCTCTGGCCTGGTGAAATAGCTTGACTCTCGAGTGGTGAGTGGATTTCGTGCCAAGCTAAGGTATTTAGATTCTATCCTACAGGCAACAAGTATCCACTGACAGTTTTAAAATAAGTGAATGTCATGACTAGTTCTTATCCATCTTTATATTTTCTCCAGCAATTAGCACAATGGCTTGCACAAAGCAGGTGTTAAGTCATTATTGGATGAATTAATTAAAGAAGGAATAAATCTTAAAAATTAATGAGTAGCAACCATTTTGGAAAACTTTTTGGCAGTCTGCATCAAAGCTGAATAAACACTGATCCAAGACCCAGTAATTCCACTCCTAGGAATATATGCAGCAGAAATGTATATGTCTGCTTGCTAGAACACATGGACTAGAATGTTCATAGCTGCCAAAAATAAGGGGAGAAAAACCCAAATGTTCATCAAAAGCAGAATGGATAGACAAATGGTCTAGTCCAATGGGGGAATACAAGTAGGCAGCAATGAGAACAGATGATGTATAACCACATTGGAAAACGTGGATGAATCTTGTGTGCATAGCACTGAATGGAAGAAATTAAAGAAGGCCTACTCTTTGATTCCCGCTGTAGAAGGCACAAAAACGTGGAAAACTCTGGCATCCCATTACAAGTTCCAGTAATGGTGACTCTTAGGGAGGTCTTAGTGGCCAGAAGGGAGCCTCCGGGAGATTCTGGAATGCTGTCCTGCTCCGATTCTGGATCTGCGTGCTGATAAACAGACATGTTCAGTTTGTGACACATTATTGGGTAACACCCTCAGACACACGCACTCTGCCCCATGCAAAACAAACATACGGGCCCCTTGCTGAAGCCTTACCACCTCCAGAAGAGTCAGGCTCCACAGATTCTGAGGGCTTGATTCCAGCCAAATCTGTTTTCTTCTCATAAACAAGTCTAATAGCCTGGTAAACATATCTTTTATTAAACTGATTAATCTGCAAAGGCAGAAGACACCTTGGTGGTGTGGGGACCTGGGGAACAGCCAGTCTGGAAGTGAGCAGCAACGTTAGACCCAGAAATGAGTGGGAGACCTTAAGGCTCCTATGGTTAGCGGGCCCTGGACAGGACCATCAGACCTAATTAAAGCACTTGGTGAGAATTAATGCTCTTCCAGAACATTAGCAAAGTCTGGGAACTCAATTAGAAATCACACACTGTGTGAGGGAAAAGAAATTAGTCTGCTGCCAATGCAGACTGAGCTCTACTCGATAGAGCTCCATTGAGTACTTGTTAAGAGCAAAGATGGCCGGCTTCCGGGGAGGGGGCACGAAGGGGAGGCCTGCCCTGGATGCTGACGGTACAGTGGGAGAGAAGGACAGCAGGTTCTCCAGAGAGCCATTCTGAAGTGCGTGGAACACTGTAAGAGACAAGGGACAAGCAAAAAGGGCTGTGAATGAAAGGGCTGTGAATGGTACTTGGTCTTTAACCTACAGATGCTTCTTGAGGGTGGAGATGGGGGTGGGGATGAGGGAATGACGGTAAGGATTTTGAAGAAATGAGGAACACACAATCCAATCTGTAGTTTGAGAAACCTCAGTTGGGTCATCCTAGGGTAAAGGATAACCCTGAATAGGGATTACAAATTCAAATGCCCACAGAGTTGGGCATTCAACAAGAGAAGAAGGTCAGGGGATATTGTCAGTACCAAAATAAGTGGAGCTGCTAATCTACCAATACAGTAGGGATTGTACTCTACCAATACAATAGGAGACAATAGGGAGTGGTGGAGACTGAGGTAAACTGGTGGTGTTTCTAATGGGGCAATCAATATTCAACATCAACTGATGGATGTCATCTGGAGATATGGACCCAGCAGCCTAGCATTGCTCTGTAGTCCACTTCTTCTAGAGAAGCTAGAAATCTGGGTGTTTATATGCACAATCTAGTCTGAATTTTTTGTTGTGGTTTTTGTTTTGTTTTATTTTGTTTGGGTTTTTTTGGTTTCGTTTTGTTTGTTTGTTTGCATTACCCTAATTATATCTGAAGGCAGAAGATTAGGCCAGCAGTTTGTGACCTCTGAAAAATAAAAATCCACATAACTTAGTCTATTCCACTGTCACGTCTTAGGGAGTTTGGTAAAACACTGGAGGGAAAAAATATGTCAAGACACACAAATACTTTTTTGCAACAGTGGAAAAGACCTGGAGCAGCTGCGTCGGTCCTGTTTGGGAGGTGTCTGGGGTATATGCGGAACAACATTGATCATCACCATGGTGCTTTGTGTTTCTAAGTCTCATTCATTTGTTATCTGCACTGCTGGGTTTTTTTGCCATCAATATTTTGGGTGAAGAGAGACATCTCCCTCTAATGACGCCCTAATCGTTACTAATTTCCTCTGCATGGATTGTGAGCCATCAGGTATAATGAGCACATTTGCTTTTAATGTTCCTGCTACAGAGAGTTCCTGGGAAATGGTTTAAAGGCACGTGCACAAGACGACGGGGAGGGGGGCTCTGGAGCAGAGCCACCTGGGAGTGACAAGGAGGTCAGCAGGTGGCAGGAGGGCCCTCCAGCCAGGGGTGGGACTCCAGCCAGCTGGGCCTAAGCCCCTCCTGGCCCCCACGGCTTTCACTCACATTAATAATCTCAGCTCCCTGATTTGCAATTAACCCAAAAGCTCCGTAATGATAATGGGATACGTGCATAATTTGGCGCCAGAAGACAATAGGTCGGCAGGGCTGGGATCTTTATTAATCTTTCTGTCTTGTCGCTCTGAGTGAGGTATCATCTTCTCCCAGTCGCACTGCACAGGGGACTGCTGGCCTCCAGGTATCCCAGCCTGGGATGACCCAGTGCAAGCAACAGCTGAATTTTCCACGGCCATGCCAAAGAGGGGTCATGACCCTCCTCTCCCTCAGAGCTGAGGGCTGCCATGGTCTTGTTTAGTGTGGCCTCGGTGATGTTCTGGGGAAAATGTGAACTCTTCATGAACAGGTACAAAGTAGGGGAGTTCTTACAAACACCTGGATTTCTGGCTTCATTAGAAAAATGGGAGTATCTGGCGATCCTGGGCTTCCATTCCATAAGGCATGATTGCAATAATGCACGTGCCCAACCCAGCATGTCACCTGCAACCAGAGAGGTGCAGGCAGTCCCCTCATTGATCTCTTAGAAACGTCCAGTGCAAACAGCCCCCAGGGAGGTCTCTCCCACAGTGCCCAGGCCTTCCCTGTCTCCCAGCCCCTGCCCACAGCCCCGCTGGAGCACCGACGACACCCTAGCAGGTGCCCCGTGCCTGGCTCTCAGGAAGCAGCCCCCACGCAGCCCCAGCCCAGCCCAGGAGATTGTGAAATATTTCCAAGTTCCCAGGAGATAGTCATCGCAGCAACTCTCCCTCGGTTACCGCAGCTCTGCCTCGTCAGCACCCACGGCCCGCGCTCTCCGGCCTCCACTCCCGCCTCATTCTTCGCACAGCACAGCCCACAGGGCGTGCTAAAGCCGTAGCAGTCAATCAGAGTCCTCTCGCTGCCCTCCAGTGGCCCCTGTGCACTGACCTGCCCACCTCTCCACCCTGGTCTCCCACCATCGCTCACTCGGCCTGGAACATTCTAGAACAGTCCTCCTAGGGCAAATTCTTGCAGATCCCTCTCAGAAGGTATCTCCGATGGCGCCTAGGCAGCTCCCGGATCCAGCCACTCATCACTGCTGTCTGCCCTGTTCCTTCAAACACTTTCTACCGATCTGATTTAGCTTTTTCTGTAAGATCCCTGTTTCCTTCCTGACTTCTGTACTCCTCCGCAAGCCCCACGGAGCAGGGACCTTGTCTACCTTAGAAACTGAACACAGAACAGCACTGGGCAGAGAAGACGCCAATAAATGAGAAATGCGTGAATATACCACCCACTAAAACCTCTTTGCTGCATGCCCTCCCTCCAAGGCCTCTGGGGGATCATTACCTATGAGAATTCTCCAGGATCTGCCTCAGTTCTGGGGTGAAACTTCTCAACAGAAATTAGGGTTGTGGTGGCACCTGCTTCCCCCCCATGAAGCTCTCCCCATTTCCCTTCCTGGAGCTGTGCCCCGAGAGTGAGGCCAAGGTGCAGGCAGGGCAGGGCACAGTGGGGAGTGGACCCGGCTCTGGGCTGCTGGGGGCCTGCTCTGTGCTAAGAGCGGAAAGCCTTCAACTCATCTGGGTCATGAAGCAGGACGAAGAGCCCAGTTTCAGCTTTTGACTGCTGATGCCCAGGGAGCCCTGCTTCCACCCAAGCAAGGGAACAATGCATCATTTGCAGCAAGGGGCCATAATGTGTCACAGCTCAGCAGACAAGATTAGTTCTTTGCTGACTCTGAAGCAGCAGGAGACAGAACAATGTGTTGCCTAGACTTCTTTTTACCTATAAGAACTTCCAGGTTAGACTCATCCTTAACCTCAGTGAAAGGTAAAAAATTCCATCATAGCTAAAGAGAGCCTGGAGCTAGACTTTGTGGGTTCAAACCACAGCCCTACTACCTATTAGCTGTGCATTCTTGGGCAAGTAACTTAACCTCTCTGTGCCTCAGGTTCATCACAAGTAAAATATGTACAATCAGAATAACAATAACTACATTCCCAAGATTTCCACAAGGATTTAGTTAATTAATATGTACAATACGTATAGAATAACATCTGTCCACAGTAAATCTACATGTTTAGAGGATACAAGTGGCAGAGGAAACTGCTCACCTGATGGCAGCCAACAGGCCAAGACAGAGTGAGAAAAAAGGGACCAAGGTCCCAAATCCCCTATAAGGATATTTGCCCAGAAACCTAACTAGGCCCTTTAAAGATTCCACCACCTCCCAAAAGCACCAAGCTGGGACCAAGACTTTAACACATGGGCCTTTAGGGGACATTGTGAATCCAGCCTCTTTCCCACTCTTCCTCTGGTCCACTTTTGCTCATGATCCAACTCTCCGCCCATACCTCCCCTCCTGGAGGTCCTTGTCCCGGCTCAGTTGCTGGTTTACATGCTCATTGACTGAATTCTGTCCTCACAAAGTTCATCTGTGGAAGCCCCAAGCCCCAGTACTTCAGAATGTGACTGTACTGGGGGACAGAGCCTTAAAGAGGTGATTGAGTTAAAAGGCAGGTATCAGGGGGACCCTAATCCAGTATGACTGGTGTCCTCGTGAGAAGGGGAAATTTGGACATGCAGAGACATCAGGGATGTGCTCCCGCATTTCAGGACACAGAAAGAAAATGCCCATCTGCAAGCCAAGGAGAGAGAGTTAGCTCACCAGCAAACAAACCTGCTATAGCCTTGACCTTGAACTCCCAACCTCCAGAACTATGAGAAAATGCACATCTGTTGTTTAAGCACCCAGTCTATGGTATTTTGTCATGGCAGTCCTAGAAAACTGACACTCTATCAAAGATGTCGGTTCTTTTTCTTTATACACATCCTGATTCGTGAAATCACCTTTGTGGTGGATACTACTGCTGCTCATTTCTGTCTCAGGACCTGGAAGGACTGGACTTCCCAGCTCCTTGTGGTCAATAGAGTCTGTGTGACTTGCTTTTGCTAAGGAAACATGAATGTAGGGGACACACATCACTTTCAAGAGACGGTATTTAAGAGACAGCACTCTTTCCCCTCTGGGTCAATCTTGGGGTACCTGTTGACATGGAGATGTCATAATAGCAGAGTGAATGACCTGCAAAGCTAGCCAACACATAAAGGACAGGGGCCTCCAAAGCCACCTGGACCTGCAGTAAACTTTGAGTGAGCAAAAAAGTAGTTGTGCTAAGTCACTGAGATTTTAGGTTGTTATTGAGACACAACTAGCCCATCTCGCCTGGTGTAATATTTATTTGTATTTTCTTTACTTCTTTCTGTCTTTACCAATAGACTGTAAGTTCTGTGAAGATAAAGAGCTGGCTTTTGTGTCCCCCTCTGAATCACCAACGTTTTATACACCAGCTGGCACAGAGTGAGTGCTTGGCAGCATTTCGTACGCTGGGTGAAGCTGGGATCCTCCAACCTCCAGAGGCTTGGCACCGCACTTGCTCAGCGCTTCTTGAACTCAGCACGATGGGTGGAGTGGAGTCTCTCCCCAGGAATGCCCGTTCCCTCCTATTCCAGACCCCAGCCCTCCCTCCTCCCCAGAGTAAGTAAGTTGTCACCTGCCTCAGAGCTGCCACTACAGCTCCGGGCCTCACACCCCTCCATTTGTTATCTGTTGTCTAGCAGGTTCTGCTGAAGCAGCGCTTGCGCTACGCTGGGTGAGGACAATGTCCCCACAAACAAGATCGACAAGGCTCTTCCCTGAATGCGAACGTGATCACTCCCAGGCAGCGGCGTTTCTGAACGCCCACCCCGTAATGGAATGGGGCAGCAGCCAGGAGCCTGGCAGGCCGACTTGTGCCTCTTATCCTGACCTGAAGTTGGCCCCTGAGACACAGTGTCCATGTGAGCAAGAGGGGACACTGTTCTGAACACTTTAGCAAGATCATGCTGCGGGGACCACTCCCTTGGCCTAGCCGTGGGAGTTCAGTGATGGCGAAAGGCTGCATCTCAATGTCGACTCCACTAATTAACACTGACTTTTGGGAGGGTCTGAGGCCGATTCCTGTCAGGAAAATTGTTATCAGGGTGTGATAGCCACCCGCGACCCAGGGCTATGGGGTGGTGATGGAGGGATAGGGGATGCCACCTTTCCATCATTTCCATGACAAATAACCAAGAAATGTTGACAGAAGTCGATAGGACACGATCATTCACCTTTCCCCCTAAAGAACCAAATACTTGAAAACAAGAAGCCCTAGACGGGTCAGGAAGCAGAGATTGAGCAGGAACTCTCTACCCAGCTCTCTGCCAGGAAAGACAAGGGGCCTGGTCCCTGCCTTCCACCGGTGTGCATGTTGCTCAGGACACACATACACACACACACACACACACACACACACACACACACACACACGAGAGTCAGAGGAGTTGGGGGCTCACTCTTCCTTTGCAACCATAAAAACAAACTCTCTTGGAAGGCTGTGTTTGGAAGGAGGATGAACAGGCCAACCCGGAGAGGAGGCACTGAGGTCCATACATATGTCTGAGGTCCACCGCCTCCTGCAGAAGGCACTGCTGAGTCCAGGGGAGATGGCATGAAGAGGGAGAGTCGCTGAAACCCCTGGCGCTTAGCCCCGGAAAAGCCACTTGTACAGTTTTGGCCATAATGTTGTACCATTTCTTTTATTAGATACTCAATCATTTTTGTCAGTCAACTAACTTAGCCTTAAATATATCCATCCATAAAACAGACTGTATATTATTCCTATCAAGAAAAAGTCATATCATTTGCCATCAAGTTTGTCAAATAATTATATAACTGTTGATATCTGTCTCAGTGCCTCCTGAAATCACCTGCATGACATTTTGGGGACTGCTGCTCCAGCTATATTTAAATGTAGAAGAGCTGGTGTGAGTCCTAGTGTGGTCTCTAAAAGTCATGACCGTTTATTGAGAGCTGGCTGCAGGTCAACCACTTACATGGGTCTCGCCTCGTCCTCATCATACCCCAGGCCAGGTGTTAGAATATCCATTTCTTGAATAAGAAAACTGAGCCTCAAAGAGTTGAAGAAACTTGCCCCAAATCACACAGTTAAAAAGCATCAGAAATAGAATTATACTCAGGTCTGGCTGACCCAGGCTCTGTGTGTTCTAGAACACCACTCTGACCCTGCCAACCTGATGAGTTTCTGTGTGGGCATCTGTAAGACGGAGGGATGGGTACCCGACCAGGTGTCTTCTAAGGTTCTTAGAGGACAGAGGCCTTAGAGACTACCCCTAGGATGCATTCCCATTGCCGGTACCAAGGGGTCTGAACTAAATGAAGCACTTCGTGCAGAGAGATCCAAGAAAGTCTGAGCAGGTGAGGAAGTTACTAGAATGTCCTGATTAATACAGGACATTGGAATGATCAACTATATGCCTAAAAGAAAATGCAGACCTCTATCTGATGCTATTTACAAGAAACTCCAGGTAGACTGACAATTCAATTATAAAAAAGACAAAAACTGGAGCACCAAGTTACATTTATTTCTATTGTCCACAATGTATTAAATGGGGGCGGGGCAAGCTTCAAAGAAACTTGTATAGTAAAATCCCATTTGGGGCTGGGGAGACAAAGTAACAGGCCACAGAAAAACACAAATATAGTTATCTCCTACTAGACAAAAGTGCCAACAACATATATTGGAGAAAAGATAACCTCTTCAACAAATGGTGCTGGGAAAATTGGAAATCCACATGTAACAAAATGAAATTAGACCCTGCACCAAACTCAACTCAAAGAGGACCAAAGACCTATGAATTAGACCAGAGACCCTGCACCTAACAGAAGAAAAAGTAGGCCCAAATCTTCATCATGTCAGCTTAGGACCTGACTTCCTTAACAAACTCCTAAAGCACTAGAAGTAAAATCAAGAATCAATAAATGGGACGAATTCAAACTAAAAAGTTTCTTCTCAGCAAAGGAAACAATAACATGAAGACAGAGCCTACAGAAAGGGAGAAAATCTTTACCACATGCACATCAGATAGAGTACTATTCTCCAGGGGATATAGAGAACTCAAAAAACTTCAAAAAAAAAATCAATAAATGGGTTAAGGAACTAAACACTTAAGAAATACAATAACTCAATATATATATATATAAATGTGTTTAACATCTTTAGCAATTAGAGAAATGCACGTCAAAACTAAGATTTCATCCCAGTCAAAATGGCAATTATCAAGAATACAAGCAATAAGTGGTGTTGACAAGGATGTGGGGAAAAGGTACACTCATACATTGGTGGTAGGAATGTCAATTGGTGCAACCACTCTGGAAAGCAGTGTGGAGATTCCTTAGAAAACTTGGAATGGAACTACCATTTGACTCACTCCTCAGTTTATACCCAAAGACTTAAAATCAGCATATTACAATGATGGAGCCCCATCAATGTTTATAGCAGCTCAATCCACGATAGCTAAACTATGGAACCAACCTAGGTGCTCTTCAACAGATGAATGGATAAAGAAAATGTGATATATATATATATATATATATATATATATATATATATATAGAGAGAGAGAGAGAGAGAGAGAGAGAGAGAGAGAATGGAATATAACTCAACCTTTAAAAAAGAATGAAATTATGGCTTTTGCAAGTAAATGGATGGAGCTGGAGAAGATCATGCTGAGTGAAATAAGTCAATCCCAAAAAAAACCAAAGGCCAAATGTTTCCTCTGATATGCAGATACTGATCCATATCAGGGGGGCTAAGGAAAAATGAAGGATCTTTAGATTGTGCAGAGGGGGATGAGGAGGAGTGGGAAGGATGGTGGAATGAGATGAGCATTATTTCCCTATGTACGTGTATGATTGCAGGAACGGGGTGACTTGGCGTGGTGCACAACCAGAGAAAAGAGAAGTTGTGCTCCATTTGTGTACAATGAGTTGGAAAAGCATTCTGTTGTCATGTATAACTAATTAGAACAAATTAAAAAAATTTTTTAAATGCATATGTCTGTAAATGTCTGTCTAGGTTTGGAAAAAGACCTGGAAATATCATCACCAATGCTGAGCGTCTCCCTCTGAGTAGGAAGTCTGGGGTGGAGGAAGGGAGAGGAATTGGGGAGACAAAAGAAAAAAAAAATTTTTAAAG
The DNA here is from genome assembly GCF_902686445.1 of Sciurus carolinensis. Classification (NCBI taxonomy): domain Eukaryota; kingdom Metazoa; phylum Chordata; class Mammalia; order Rodentia; family Sciuridae; genus Sciurus; species Sciurus carolinensis. Next base: position 33,917,636 of record NC_062228.1, on the reverse strand, counting down.
GTTCATTGCAAAACAGAAGAAAAAATAACATAAGTAAAAATACAAGATCTATAAATACTATCTACAACATGGAAGCAAATACTTGCAAAGTAAGTAACCGTGGAGGCGAAGGTTAAAATTGAATAAACTCAAATAAAAACATGAATCTGATTAGATAATAGAACTGTACCCAGTTTTTAATCTTCCTTTTTCTTTGTAATATTGTAACACACACAAAAAAAAATGTGTTGCAGTATGTGTCATGTCCTTAAAGGTATATTTTTCTCAATTTTCTGTATATGTTCAGGAAAAAAAAAAATTATTTCAAGTCCAGCACACGGAGTATTGACAGTACCAGGCAAGGCAAGCAGAGGCTGCTCCGAAAGATTAGGTTGACTCTTTGCTTCTGCCTAAATTTCTATGGGATTCTCCAAATTAAAGAAAAGGCCCCTCGTGAGCTAGGGTTTCATTTGTAAAGCTTTTCATGTTAGCCATCTAATTTTGATTCAAATGAGCTTGGAGGAGCTGATGTCAAAAATTCCTGAGTAACAAAGCCCAGGTTCACCAGGTTGGAAACATCATCATTGATTGACTTTCTGATCTTGTCTTCTCCGTGGCACCCCCAAATCCGTGCCAATCACGTGAGATTGATCTCAGACCTCCGCAGCCACAGAAATGAAGGTTTTCATCTTTTATTAAACACTGGAAATGGACAAAAGTGCTACCTCTGAGAGGCAAGGTTTAAAGAAGCAAACTCATATATTTTACTAATTAAACCATTAAAAACCTCATTTAGGTGTAATGTACAGCATGGGGTGTGAGCTTGGCTCCAGGGCTAAGCGTCCAGGTTCTGACCCCAGGAAAGGGATTAAAAATAGAACTTTCACTAAAGCATTTTCTAGCCCTTACTGAAATGGAGCTGGTCCCCCAAATGAGGCATCTAACATGCACTTCTGCACCTAACTTGGTGCAGTGAAGAAAGGGGAATCCTTCCACCCTCCTGGCTGCTCAGGATCCTAAGGAAAGGCTGGTTTAGGACCCAGCTGGGGCTGGAAGTATCCCTAGACAATCTTAGGAACAGCTTAGGAAACCTAAAAGCTTGGGAAGTCTGAAATTGTCAGAGGTGGGGGTAGATTCTGAGGCAACCCCTTGCTATGTGGAAGGGTTTAGATGACTCTTTGGTTCACTCCATTGACCAACGAGGACTGGAAAGAATCAAACCCTCTTTACAGATCTAATGAGAATTCATTGGGATCAGGTATATGAAATCCCTAAGGCAGGGCTTAGCTTAGTATGTGTGCCCAATAAATATTTTTATTTGTTTTTCAAAAATTAAAAATACAGTAAAAACTCTTGGAAATGATGCACTAAAAATTTCAGCATTCTCCAGGGGCTTTTGGTTTTTCAATTATTATTTATTTATATTTTCAATTGTATATAGTAAGTTTATGTTGTAAAACTTTCATAAATATTCAAAAGACTTTAACAGGTATCTACTTTGTGACAAAGATTTACTTCTTACTCTGTATGCTTTCATGTCTATTCTTAAACCATATACATGTATTCATTTTTGCAAAAATCAATGAAGGGATAAATGAATTAATTAATCAAAAAATGATGATGCTATTATTTATAAATGAGGATCCAGGAGACAAAATGGACTGTGAGGCTGGTCAGTGAGGTCTCCGTCTTCCAGCCTGTGTTCTTTCTCCTCCGCATGACTTCACTGCATGTGGTTCTCTTCAGAACTATTTATTAGAAAAAGAAATTGTTCTTGCTTTTTGAAAGATGTGACTCTTAAGCAATAAGGTATGAATGGTAAAGCAGAATAAAAGGCAGGCTTTAGGTACACCCACAGGTGAGTGTGTAAATAGTTGGGTTAACTGCCAACACACCCAGACGTAAAGAACGGGACCAGAGGTTAGGGAGTGCAGGACACCCAGAATCAGGATTCCTGTTAGTTGTCAAATTCATTCATTCAAAAATTTGTACTGTGTGCTTTACATGTGCTGAGGACACAGAGATGAACGGAACAGTCTTTTAGTGAGCTAGGAGTCTAGTTGGGGAAGCAGCAAGTAAACAATTAAAGTAATGTATCTTTCCCCATGTAGCAGTAGATACCTGTAATCCCAGCTACCCAGGAGACTGAGGCAGGAGGATTGCAAATTTGAGGCCAGCCTGGGCAACTTAGCCAGACCCTGTCTCCAAATTAAAAAAAAAAAAAAGAAAAAGAAAGACTTGGAATGCGTCTCAGGGGTACAGCACCCGTGGGTTCAATCTCCAGTACTGCAAAAAAATAATAATAATAAATTTTAAAATACATCTTACATATGGTGGTTCAACTTGCCAGGTGACCTGGTTGGTGGATCAGAGAAGTTTCTCTCTAAAGAAATGACAAACTGAGATCTAATGGGTGCGTAAGGATCAGCCAGGTTACAGGTGGAGAAAAGACCATGCCAGGAGGAAACTGTAAATGTGAAAACCCTGAGACAAGACAGAGCTTCAAGTGGCCGAGGTGGCTGAAGCATAGTGAACTTGGAGGCCGGTTGTGGGAAGTCAGACATAGGGCAGGGTAAGACAGGGGCAGGAATTTGAAGAGTCTCCTAAATGCCATGGGAAGCTATCAAAGTTTTAAACAGAGAATGACATTAAGTTTTAAGCATGGGAGAGATAATCACATAGATTATCTGAGTACATCTGTCTCCTCTACCCATCAGTATGTCCCTTAAAAGCATAAAGAAAGTTTAATTTTTGCTCATCTTTAGTGCCTACTGCAGAGGCAGCCCCAAGTCAGGCCCTTGAAGAATGGGGGAAAAAAAAAAAAAGGAAAAAGAATAAATAAGTGATTAAATGAGTAAACAGGTAAATGAATGACTGAGTTCCTTCATGGCAGCAAGTGTCTCAGATATGATTAGTGGTTCTGGCACCTGGGCCATGCTCCCTAGAGGCCTCTCCGGTCAATCAGGCAGAACCAACTCTGGCCAGAGCAATATTAGACAGGCTTTCCCAGAGTTGCTGACTTTGCCTCTCTAGCAAAGTCAGGACCTTTTATTCTTCCGTTCATTGAGGACAGCAATGAGCCAGCCACAGTGCCAGAGGATGATTGCTCTGGTCAGCGCCCTCTGAATCCATGATATTGAACAATTCCATCATTTCTGGCTGTTAAGTGATTCTAGTCCAGTGACTCATGATGGAGAAATGGAGGAAAGTGCTGGATGAAACCTCCCATTAGCTTCCCTGCTCCTAACCAGACATGAACCAAAGCAGGATTGAGGACATCAAAGCAGGTAGGCTCCTCAGAGTGATCTCATCCAGGACCAAGAACCCTCTAGTGGGGGATGCTACTGGTAACAAGTTGTGCATTCTTGCCCTTAAATACAAAATCCCGACTGCTTTGCCCACTTCCTACTGTTCTTTGTAGCACTGGAGAGGGGGACACGCACCAGGAACATGGCAAATGAAGCCCAATCAGCATGAGAAGACTGATGGAGTCAGAAACCAAACCTAAGGCCAGCACATTGGGAATCTTTCTAAGGAGGTAGGATTTGGATGGTATGTGACAGAAGAAGATGGAAGGAAGAAGAAGGGAGATGGGAAGGGAGTTTCAGGCTTGGCCTGGTGCTATATGGTCGGTCTAGTTTTGCTGAATGATCAGAGAGATTATTGTGACCACTCTCTGCTTTGCTGTTAGAACCACGAGGAAGCCAGCCAGTGCCCAGGGGAGAAGGGAAATGTTCCAGAAGTCCAGCAGGTTGGGCAGTGTATAACACCTTCGGAGTATGCAATTGTGTCTGCCTTTAGGACCGAGAAAGAATGGCTCTGGCTGCCTTTCGGAGGCTGTTTTGATGTCTGACTGACACACAGAATGCTCCACCAAGCTCTGCATCTCGCTAGCCCAAGCTGAGCTGCAATCTTTCAAGAGCCAGTCCCTCATCACATAATAATCAAACCAAGGTGGATGGAGGAAGAATACAAACAGCATCCCACTGATCTGGCTTAGAATCAGGGGGTCTTCCCTAGTGAGAGAGACAGAGGAAGGAAGAGGCTTACGCAATCCCCACCTTTCCCCCGATGAGTGAAGCTAGTATTTGTGTTTCTATTCAATGTTTTCAGGGAGAGAAGGCTGGGAGGCAGGGAGTTACAACCTTAGGCCTTCTCATCTTGAATTTCACTTATGCTCTCTGGTTCCAGGGCCTCAAACAAATTGTTAACCTTTCTAGATCTTTATTTTCCCATCAGCAAAATAAGATGAACAATACCTAGTGATCTGGGAGGTCTTCTCTGAGGAGATGATATTCGAACTGATAACTAATTTTGAAGAGAAAAAAAAAAGTAAATTTCAGGAGACGAGACCTGCCAGGGAGAGGAAACAGAAAATGCAAAGGCCCTCAGGCAGGAGAAAGCTTGCCTTGTTTGAAGAATAATCATCACCACAACAAAAGCGGGTGTGGCTGGAGCAGGTGAACGCTGCACAGGAAGACAGTAGGTGATGTCAAAGACTAGAGAGGACTCTGGTGTGAATGACCTTGGAGAAGTATTATACAGGTATGATGAGATGACATCAAAGTATTTTAGGCAGAAATGTGATATGTGATTTGCCTTAGTAAGAAAGATTATTTTGGCTACTATGTACAGAATGGAGGGTGGGTAGGAGACAAGGTGTAAGTATGGAAAAGATTTATGAGGCCGCTAAAGTCACCCCGGCAAGAGATGATGGTAGCTTGAGGAATTGATAGTAATTTGAACTAGAGAGATATCATGGAGATGGGGAGGTGGAGATGGGAAGGTGGACAGATTGGGGACATTAGAGTCACCAAGATGTGTTTGCGCCTGGCTTGCCACAGCCTTCCTTCACCTCATCCCATCTCTGTCCCCTTCAGGCCAAGGAGGCAGCATTTCTGCTGAGATGGTTGGTCAAGTCTCACATCTAATCAATGGGCAAATGGCCATCCAGCCACACCCTTGGGTGTTCTCTCTAGAACATTCTTCCTTTTCTTTCTTTCTTCTTTTTTTTTTTTTTTTTTTTGTTTCATATAGGCTGAGAATTTTCCAAATCTTCAAGTTCTAGTTCCTTTTTATTTGACAATTTATTTTTCAAATTATTTCTTTCTTCTCAAATTTTACTACAAGCAAGAGGGAGAAATGACCACAATTTCACTGCTTCGCTTACAAGACTCCTCAGTTAGATATCTAAGATCATCACATGCGAGTTCTGCTTTTCACAAAACAATAAAACACAGTTCGAGTTACCTCCCACTTTGTAACAAAGATCATCTTTTCTCCAGTTTCCAACAACATGCTCCTCATTTCAGTCTGACACCTCACCAGAAGCAACTTCAGAATTCACCTTACCAGTGACAGTATCTTCAAACTATTTAAACATTTTCTGTCATGCACCTCAAAACTCTCCCTGCCTCTGCTCATTACCCAATTCCAAAGCCATGTCCACATTTTTAGGTATTTCTTATACCAAGTTAGTGCATGAAGTTGGCAAGAAGATGGGAAATAAAGAGATCTTGGATGATGATCTTAGATTTATCTAGCTGGATTAACTCAGTGGATAATAGCACCATTTACTAATGTGAGAAGACAGGAGAAGTTAAGTTCAGGGAGTGGCTTGTAGACATTCACATGAAAATGTCAATCACATGTTCAGAAATACAAACTTGAATTCATGGGAGAACCCTAGGTTTGAGAAAGATGTTTTGGAGTCATAAGCACATAGGGCAACTAGGAAGATACACTTAGGTAAAGCACATAACCAAAGACTGAGGCCTGGTAACTTCCAAACTTTATGGGTTACAGGAGCAGAAAGTACCAGCCAAGGAAATAGGAGCCAGCAAGTGAGGCTGGTGAAAGACAAGGAGTCAAGGTCTTAAGGAGGTTGGTGGGTCAGTTGTATCAAGTCAGTCCAAGAAGTTGGGTTAAATGAGAATGAAGAGGAGGCCACTGGCTTTGGAAACATGAACTTACTTGGTGACCTTGACAATAGTAGTTTCAGAGGAATAATGAGGGGTAGAATCTTCTGTGGATTGAAGAGAAAATAGGAGGTGAGAAAGTGGCAGCAGCCGTCACGGATAACTGATTTGAAAAAACCTTGTGCAATGGGAACAGAACATTCGCAGAGTATCTGGAAGGAAGTGTGGAGGAAGAAAAGGTTTTCAAAATTGAGATCAGAAAGTAAATCCAAGAGACTTGGATAGAAATGGAAACACCAGAACAGATAACTGGGATCCTCACAGAGAGAGGTTGAGGCAGGAAATGGCTCTAGGTACTGGCACAATTAATTTCCATGGAGGTCCTGGACTTCCCCATGGGGAGGGGGGAGCCCTGCAGGGCACCAGGTGAGGGCAGACACCTGCCTTAGCAGTCTCTCTCCTGTCCTTATCCAGGAACCTGAAGAGAGGAGGGGGAAAGGCTGAGGGAAGCAGAGATGAAAGAGCCAGGAAGACAGCAATTTAAAAGGAGGAAGAAGAAAGGTAAGGACCAGCATGAGCTCTGATCCTGTCAGAACAGAAGCCAACCTGGGAGGGGAAATCATATAGATATTGGTTGTCTAGAATCAGGTAGGTTTACCTAGTCAGTAAGTTTAGTTTTCCTTGGAGAATTTTAGCTTATTAAAAGATTTTGACAATTTTTATTTTAAGCAAATTTCTACAATTGAATAGCTTCTCTCTCTCTCTCTCTCTCTCTCTCTCTCTCTCTCTCTCTCTGTCTCTCTGTCTCTCTGTCTCTCTCTCTCTCCCTCTATCACATATACATACACTACTCACCACAAGTGGTATAAGAACTGACAAATGGAAATAAAGCCAGCACCACCCTTGAATTCCTAAGATTCATGAATAAGTGAATGTTCCTTCCCCGTCCCTTCAAGTCAATATGAGTTGGTTTTCTGTCACTTGACTTGTCACTAACGGAACCACCCGATGTATGTAACACAGACATGAACACTAAGACAGCAAAGTCAAGCAAGGCAACCTCAGCGTCACAGAAGCAGTTCAAGACAAAGAGCCTAACCTGAATTAGGCTTAAATGAATGTGAATAAAGTTCAGACAAAAAGGAGACTCCAGGACTAGTTAGACAGCCTCAGCATTTTACAATGTACTATGTAATTTTTATATCCACTATCTCATTTGATTCCACAGCAACCTTGTGAGCAGTGAGGGATCCATACACTGTTTTATGAATTAAAAAACAAACAAAAAACATTTTCTCAAAAAGACAGTAGGACTCACCCTGAGAGAGTCAAGAGCCTAGATCCCAACCCGAGTTTTCTGACTCTATAAGGTCCTCTGAAGGCCTCCACTAGTTACTCACATAGAGGCTGTGTGCCAATTAACAAACCACACTCTGTCCAGGCATTCAAAGCCCCCTGGGACATGGGCTGACTGTTCTTTCTCTAATTCACAGAGATGTACTGCCTTCCCCCATCCCAGTACCTCTGTGCAAAGCCAACCTGCACAATGTGCCCTGAGGCTGGACCTTGTTCCAAACATCACATTTCCACTTTGCTGTCTTCTTTATTTACCTTCTGTGTTCCTGCATTAGTCCCTTTTTTTTTTTTTTTTTGTCTTTTGCTATAACAAAATACCTATTATTTCACTCACTAATTTGGAGGTTCAAGGTCATCAGCTGAGATCTGGTGAGGACAGTATAGTGATGATATCACAATGACAGAAATGTGAGAGGGAGAGATGACAAGGCAAGTTAGGAAAATGGAGAACAGGGAGGGGCCAGGTTTGCTCTTTTGTAACTCTCTTACCAAGGTCCTAAGAGAACTGCATTAATCTCTTCTGAGGGCCGCACCCCCAATGACCTAAACACCTCTCACTTGACCCCGCCTCTTAAAGGGTCCATACAGACTCTCAACACTGAGGACCAAGCTTCCAACACATGGACCCCTGGGGGAGGTACTCAAACCATATCTAGGCCATAGCAGTCCCCTTCCTATCTCTGAGTTTCAATGAGTCCATACCCAAAACGCAGTTGTACTATAGAAGAATGAATCTCTAAGAATCTTTCATATTGTGAAATTCTGTTTCTAAGCTTCAGCTGAGGAGGGAGCCACCCACAGTATATGATGGTAGCATCCCAACAGTACCCCAAAAATTGCCTTTACTGTGGTCACAATTTCATCTTCTATTCCATCCTTTTGGATTAAATCACTGAAGATAATTATTACAATATGGAACTAGGGGTTAAAATGGCTGACTACTGTGTATTTAATATATATCATTCTATTTCCTTTGCAATACACCTTATTATTTCCATTTCAGTAGTGAAACTGCCAAGGTTAGAGAAGTAGAACATCTTACCTAAGGTCAGAAGACAAACCTAGTTCTGTCTGATCCTAAAACCAGAATCTATGCACCAGATCTCCCAATCATTATCTCTTAGTGCTTGATCCCACTTTATCAGGTTTCAGCTAGGACTCTCTAGAGACTCAGGACAGTTGATCTTTTGTAGGAAAAGAGTGGAAATAATACCCTAGGCAAAGCTACCATCTCTTGGCAAAAATGAAAGGAAGTGTGGAAGCTCTGGTAGCATAACACTGGCTTTAATTCAGAGTTACTGCCAAACCTCCCCCTCCCCACAACATGCTGAGAGACTGCAAGCACGTCCCATCGCCTCTGTGGATCCCAGGTTCCTCATCTGCAGGAGGGACTCTCAAGCCATTTTTCTTCTTACCAAACAGTGCTGTCACAAAGGCATGGAGAGGTGACATTGAGACTCAATGCCATGCAGGTGAAGCATCCTTAACCTTCCTAGGTCAACATTGTCTGTGGCTACTGACAGCTTCTCTGCATACATGGCCTCAAGTCCACTTTTTAAATTGAGGGTCTGCATCATGAAGCTACACAAATCAACCAAGGAATGCAGTCATCCTTTAAGAAAAAAAGTCTCCTAAAAACCCCTCACAAGGGTAAAACCATATTTGCCCTTGTCCTTTGTTTGGAACTGAAGTCACATACTCAATTATTCTGGCCTCCCCATATCCCTTTGTAGGTGCTGAGTGAGGTTAGACTGGGGTTATTGATGCACTGTTCTTATTTTAAATGCAAAACGAAAGAGACACGGTTTGTCTTGAATGCAAAATAAAGTCCCAGTGCATTTTTCAAGCTGGTAAGGTACAATTGGTCTAATATTCATTTCTGTAGCAAACACAGAACAAGCAAAACCTAGAAGGTTTGAGGTGTTTGTTTCCCTGTAAATATAATCAAACTCTAAGGAGACATTTTCTAATTTGCTTTTGCATGTAATCTTTAAATTTATATAAATAGTGCTGGAAATGAAACCCTTGTGTTTTCATAATATTCCATCTGATTTCGAGAAACGAAACTTCCCCAGAATCTGAAATTTTACCAGTAACTTAACATCAAATGTATAATATCTAAAATGTGGCTCATTGTTTTTGTAGCTGCTGAGATAGCAGTGATCTTTCAAATAGTCTGTCCACTGAAGCTGTGCTTTTGCAGGGATCAAATCATAAATACATACTAGAGAGCTGAGGACTCAAAGGGCCTGTACCAGCCTTCCAATATCTGCAGCTGATTTCCTTTTCATAATAGGGTTGCCTTTCTTTCATTTAGAAAAAAATAGAAAGTGACATTACTGACTCGTTAGAATAATTGGTACCCCATAAGTAGATGATTAGATTAATTCTATAGGAAAAAAGACAATTTTCCAGGAAGCTCTGTTGTCTTATTTCTTACTCAAAGAAATGATCACCTTCTTTGCCTCCCCACTCTCCGTACTGCACACAAACATTTCCTTTTAAAGAGCAGGTGTTCTACCTCTGTATTGGGGAGCTGTGATTTTTACAGCTTCTTTTCAATAGATAGCTGCTCATTGGTGATGCTAGTGAGAAAGGGGAGGTGCATGTCCCTCAGTAGAATTCCAATCATTGTCCTCATGGCCCATAGGCCAGGTACCCAGATGGGTGGCAAACAAATGTACTGCTTTCTTTCAGTTTCATAAATATTTACTAAGAAAGAGATCAGATAGTCAATGTTAGACCCAGAATTGCAGGAAAGACAAATATGAGTGTGGACTCACATATGCCGAACTGTTATGGGTCGGGCTCAATACAAACTCAGGTGCCACCTGGGTATTGACCTGAGAGGTGGTAGCAAAGAAAAGGGGCCAAAAACCAGGTAGAACTGGGTTTCAGTTTTGACTCCACTTCTTAATTGCTCTGGGATCTCAGCAAGTGCATCAACATCTCTAAACTTCCTTTTCTGAAAAAAAAAATGTGAAAAGTATTAGTTCTTCCATCAAAGATGAGGTAATGTTAAAGAAATGACTATTTAGCATATAGTGCATGGCATCCATGAGTTGTTCAGTTAATAGCATCAAGTCCAACTGGATCAGAGACTAAGGAAACACTGTACTCTCATTGAGATGAACCCTTCCTTCTTAGAACAGGCAGGAATGACTGGATTTTGACCCCTTTTAGTGTACAGGTAACTAGACCAAAAGCACAAACTATCCAGGGCATGACCCATAGAGATGACCCACTGAAAAGAGTGGTCAGGTAACCATCCTGAGTCTTCCTATCACCAAGAACCCCAATTTCATCAATTTGGTCACTTAAGGAGTACTGTATTGGTTCTTACCATTTATCTATTTGAGTTGATGAGAAAGGCAAGATTGCAACAAACAAAAGATCCAGAGCATTCCAATTTGGGGGTCTACAAGCTAATTCAAATTAGCATGTAGCCTATAATAATAGTTGCTCAAGAAGTCCTTGTTTGTAAATGGCACAGCTTTCTCCATTATAGACCACAGGGCAAAAGGAGACTGGTTCTCAAAAGATGGTCATGATTGGAGTACTTTACAAATAAAGTATAGCATTCGTTCACCACATTATCCAAGATGCTAGTATTTTTGTTCCTTGCATTCACTTTTGATAGAAAGATGCAGATGATGCAGATGATGCAGAAAAGAACACAGCATTGACATTTAGTCTTTTGAGAATCAGTCTCCTTCTGCAGATTACCAATCTTCTTTCTCACTGATGGGAAAACTGAGACCTGGAAAGAAAGAAAACTATTCAAAGTCAAACAGCTAGCAAAAGAAGTTAGGACTTAAATCCAGTATGCCTGACCCCTTAAGGCCTCATCTGAGCTAGAAGGATCATTAGTAGTAAAAATTGAAGCCAACCCAATAAATCAAAGCTAAATAGATTAGATTTGATTGATTGATTGATATGGAGATATGTAGACAAAGTAGAATTTCCATTCCTTATGCATTTGGATAAAGTCTAACCACATAAAATCCCCCACTTCAACCAGTGGGTAGTTTCTATCTTTGCTGTGTCCTCACATAACTACCTCAAGTCTTCTTTCTCTTCATAACAATCTATTCCTAATTTTGAATCAGTTTATATATGTGTCACAGTTTACAAAACACGATTTCATTATCTCAGCCATAAGCAAGCTCTTTCATCCTAAACCAGAGATGGATGCTGTTACTAGATGATGCACCTTGGTAAATCCTGAGACCCTGTGAGACTGTTAGTGCTCTTTGAGCAAGAAGCTTGCCTCTCTTCCTTTTATATTCTCTATAGCAGATGTTCCAGAACAGTTTATGGACTAGCTACCTTAGAATTGCCTGGGGAGCTTTTGCACAATGTCTATTCCTAGCCTCCATTCCTGGAAACCTTGGCTTAAAAGGTTTGATGTGCCACCAATAATCTGCATTTCTACAAAGCTCCCCATGTGACTCTAAGAATTAACCAAGTTTTGCAGCACCACGCACAGGGCTAATATCCCATGAGGCCCCAATTGAACATCTGCTAAATGACCTATGAAAGAGAGATTCAAGCCCTTTCCATAAAGCCAACAATTTTCCAGATATATGAGAGGTTTGGGTACAACCGTTAGATTCTAAAGACTGCAGGGCATTCTCTTGTCATCTTCTTATTCAAAATCATAAAGGAATTAATCTCTTTTGGGGGATAATTTGTTACAGACTGTGCAGGCGGATGACTAGAAGATATTTAATCATTTATAATCCAGGAGAACTTAGCTTCACTGTGATGTAAAGGTATTAAAAATTACCTTTGGATCGTTTGACAAATAATGTCAGAGAAAGAGGGAGGAAGAAGATGAAAGCCTAGGGAAGGGGGACATTCCTTTGCCAAGACCAAAATAAATTGCACCTACTCTATTATGACAACTGCTTTGCCTGAGAGAGGTTGAAAGGAAGATCATAAATAAAGATGTCCATGGCCAGAGGCCCAGGATCTGCCTGGAAGCCAATGGCCAATACCTAGCTACACCTTCCTTGGTAAATCCAAAGTTTCAAACACATTACCAATAACTTGAGCCATCAAGGTGACCCAGAGCAAAGGTTGATCTGTCCAGATGTTGGGTGTTGTCATTGATTTTAAGAATTTTTACTAGGAATGAACAGATGGTTTGAAGTACAGATGACAGTTAAAGAATTCTCACCACTGTGAACCTGGAATGATAGGAAGCTCTGAAGAAGGACCCCCAATTCTAAGTTCTCAACCTTAAACATGTGCAGATATTTGAGACAGGGTGATAAAAGGGTTGTTGGTCTACATCTGTGAAAGAACCCACTTATTGTGACCAAAGGAGACCATGGAGGTCGAACCAAGAAACGGGTTGATACTACATCATGCATATGGATAAGAACTGTCACAGCCTGACTGATGACAGAGATGACTTCTGAGATACATGTTTTTAAAAACCTGCTGGCCTTTTCTTGTCTCTAAAATAATAATATCACAAGAAGAGATGAGCCAACTGGCAAACGTCCATTTGCAAGTGGTCCCAGTGAGAACGGCTCATGCTCTGCCCCCCCGGACAATGTGACACTGCTCCCCAAACTGCCTGTTCAGCAAAACTTCCAACAGCTGCATGTCAGCACCTTGATACAGCAAAGTCATCCTCAGAGCAAAGAAAAGCTCAAGGAGTTTGGACGAAATGGATCTGAGAACCTAAAGATGGGGAACTCAGAGGAGTCACATCATTTTGTTTGTGTGCTCTTTCACACACAATCAGGAATAAACAAAGTAAGCAAAGAGCAATTTTTGCTATATTTATCCAGTTTAAGATGCATGGTAGATAACTCAGATAAGGATTCCCAATTTTTCTAAGATCCTTAAAATCAGATATATAAGAGAAGGGACATAATTTTAGGCATCTCACAGAGCCATTCTATCAGTTAACTAACAGGAAAACTGATACTAAGGAAGTCAAAGGCCTAAGTAAGTAACTAGAGACAAAGTTTATTTGGGAATCTCATTTCCTAAAATGTTCAGTGCTGTTTCACATATACCATGAAAGAGAAAGACATAATGGGTGAATGGATAGATGGATGGATGGATGGATGGATGGATGGATGGATGGATAGATGGATGGATGGATAGATGGATGGATGGATGGGAGAAATGAGACACCTACAGAAATGTAAAATCAACACAAGAGCTTAGATCAGGAGTTTCTTCTTTCATTCACTCCCTTGTCTCCTTCAACTGTCTAGTTTCCTGCAATTAAGGCAATGAAATTCCAAAGTCAGAGGATCCTGGGCCTAGTTTTCAAGTTATTCTTTTTAATATGCATCCTCATTCTTCACTGAGTTCCTCTAGTCTCATGATCATGCATTGTTTTCTAGATGTTGACATCTCCCAAATTTGCATCTCCAGTCTGGACTTCTAAACATCAGGCATGTATCTCATTTCCTATCTTCCCTTGATTATATAACAGGTATTTTAAATATAACATGCCTTAGACTCCCAATCTCTGGTCCCCCACACCTGGTCCCCCTACTATCTCCCTCATATCAGCTAATAGCAACTCTGTTCTGGTGATATTAAACTTGGAATCATCAATTAATTCCATTATTTCTGTTACAATCTATATCCACCCCTCAGCATATCTTGTTGGTTCTATTTCAACAAAGAAACCAGTTCTTAAAACTTCTCGCTTCTTTTACACTGATTCAGATCCTGGTCCAAGCTGCCACGATCCATCAGTTGGAGTCCGACCATACCTAACTCTTCTCCCTGATTCTCTCTTGCTTCCTTTCAGGATATTTTCAACACAGATCAAAAGGATCTTGTGACTATGTTAGGTAGCTCATGTCACTCTTCTCAACCCTCCAAGAGCTTCCCATCTCATACAGAGTAGAAAACTAAATTCCTTAAAAAGAGCCACAAAGTCCAAGATCCAAATGCCCTTGTCTCTGACCTCAACCTCGACTCATTCCGGATGTGCCAGCCACACTGAACTCCACCCTCCCTGACGCGTCAAGTCCCCTCCAACCTCATCCTTTACACTCCTGAAATCCCCGTCCCCACATTTCCACCTGGCTCCCTTCATCTCCTGCCTGTCTTTGCTCCAATGTCACCTTCTCAGGGAAGGCTTTTTAGGCCATAATAGTTGCAATGAGACTCCCCACATTCAAAAATTTCTTATCTCCTTCTCTTTATTTTTCTTCCACACCCCATGGTTTTACAAGCAGTTCATATTCTACCAAGAAGTACAAGAAAGTTAAATTGTCTCTAAAAGTAGCCTTTTTGTCGTCCTTGGTCTTTTGCTTCCTTTTCACGGAAACTGTGCAAAGTTATGAAGCTTGACTCTTCCTGCGTTCCCCTGGAAATCGGGCACTAAATCCAGAGCAACAGGCCAAAATTAAAGATATTGATTTGCTTAAATGAAGCCCATTTTCCGACACCTAGCTTAAAGGAGAAAAATCTCTCTGGATGCTGTCAAGACACTCTCTATTTTGCAGCCTTGAAATAAATGCCAGGAGAATGTCATTCTTCTTTTGACTTTTTTTTTCCCTCTATAATATTTTATTGTATTTTAATTTATCCTTTTTTATTTAAAAGCAGCAGAGAATTTTCAAATAAAAATACTACAATAGCTTGAGTTAAGGAGAGAGAACTTTCTCTCTCTTGCATGCACACGTGTGCGCACGCATGCACACACACACACACACACACACACACACACACTTCTTACGTAACCTTCTCCACAGGTTTATTTATCTCCTCTTTCTGACTCAAAAACAACAGCAACAGGGTTTGGGAAGTGTGTTGGTGCAGGCTGAGATGATGCAGGGTAGTGACAAATCTAAGGACAAGGGTCTGACCACAGTGCTGCTTTCCAGCCTCATCCAGTTGAGGCCCCTGTGGTCACTGGTCACACCGCCACAGTTGATGGGCCACCTCCTTTTGTGCTCATCATCCAGGCTCCTCCCTTTTCCGTTCCCACACTCACCACGTTTCCATTCATGAAGAAACTTTGCAAGGATCGAGGAATACTTGACTCTCAAAATTCTCACCTCCCATTTCACAGGACTGGCCAGAACAGTTTCCCCCTGCTACGTAGAAGTTTAACTGTGTATCTCCTCAGGCACTAACTCCTTTTGAGGATGGCAATAATTATTATAATCCACTGTGTTTGCCGAGACATCCCTCTGTCCTATGGTGGGAGCCTCCTAAGGTAATCTCCCTGTTTCTAAACTCACCTCCTTTAATCAACCAAAAAACTGACCTTTTTAATTTATTTTTTTAAAGAACAATCTTATTTTATCTTTGCATTTTTCTTATTACCCTTTAAAATTTTTTTTTAAATTTTTTTATTTGTTCTAATTAGTTATTCCTGACAGAAGAATACATTTTGGTAGATCACACATAAATGGAGTACAATCTCTCATTTTTCTGATTATACGTATTGTAGGATCACATCAGTCATGCAGTCATACATGTACCTAAGGTAATAATGTCTGTTTCACTCTACTATCCTTCCTACCCCCAGGCCCCTGCCCCTCCCTTTCCTCCCCTCTACCTAACATAAAGTGACTCTATTCTTCCCTAGCAGCCCCCCGCAAACCTTTACCCTTTGAAAAAGTAAAATGGAGGTTGTCATTTTCCTCTTGGGAATCCTGGAGTGGATTCCTATTGAGATTAGGACAGGGTCCTCATTCTGTAGCCTGTTCCTTCAGGTCCTGTGTGACATTGTTTATTGCCCTCCCCCCTGTGTCTCACTGTCTTTGCCCCTCAGGCTGCTGTAATAGAATACTATAGATGGGTAGCCTTTAAATGACAGAACTTTACTTCTTACAGTTGTAGAGGCTGGGAAATCCTAGGGCATCATCAGGTTTGGTGTCTGATGAGGTCCATTCCTCATAAATGGTACCTTCTATGTGTCCTCTCATGGTGGAAGGGGGCAGGCAGGCTCCCTTGGGCCTCTTTAATAAGGACACTAATCCCACTTATGGGGACTCCATCCTTAAGACCTAAGCACCTCCTAGAGTTCCCATCACCTAACACCATCTCATTGGGATGGGGTTCAGCATAAGAATCATGTAGACACACGCTTTTAGACCCTAGAACCTCTTCTCTCCTCTCATTTATTATGCATGTCATGCTGACTGTCTTATTCTTTGGGACAAGCTTACTCCTTCCTTAAGATCTTTGCATTATTTGTTTTTGTTTTTGTTTTTGTTTTTTCCTAAAAATCTCTTCTCCCAGACGCCTGCCTTGTTGACTCCTGAAAATAATTCAGGCCTTAGACCTTCTCTTCAGGCCTTGCCTGACCACCCACACTGCCATCACACCCTGTGCTATACAGCATTTATCACAAGCAAGGATTCTCTTATTTAGTGATTTGTTCACTTGTTTTCTTTATTTGTAATAGGGGGAAATAATAGCACATGATTTGTTAGATTTTATGAGGCATAAGAAAACCTATTTAAAGTACTTAGTCCAAGTATCTATCTGCATAATAAGTGAGCAAAACCAGGAAGTTATGGTTATCACCACCACCACACCACCATCACCATCATCATCCCCATCAAGAAATATAAAAATTGTGTAGGGATGAGAGTAAGGAAGGAATCTCTCTGGTTGTTCCAAGTCTTAGCTCTGAGATTCTAGAATCTTCCATGTCAGCCTCCTCTTGGGGTTGAGACAACATCCATTCGAGTCCTCTCTGTCTGCCATCCACGAGCCCCATCTTTCTGAGATCAGAGCCAGTCACCTGCCCCCAAAACCTGACACTTCACCTCAGAAACACAGACATGGACACACACTGTCACAGGCTCACACCTGCACTTGGAATCCTGCTTAGCTTTCAAAGGAAGGAAAGAAAAAAGTTTGTGGTGCTGATATTGATGTTGCTCTTTATCAAATTGTGGTGGTTTATGGCATAGTTCCCGCACACTCCCCCAGGTCCCTGCCTGCAGAAAAGACACTCAGTTTTATTTTTTCTTCCTCACGACCAATTGGACAGACTTTGAGGACCCCTTTAAGACATTCGGGGGTATTGTTTCCTAGCCTACGTGGGCAGCGTTACTACTTCCGCCCCCTCAGGACTACTTAACAACATCAGCAAAGCAATTAAGCCCAGTTTTCAGGAAGATGCCAGCGGCTCTGCAGTGTCTGGATGGGAGTCTCAGCCCAATTATTTCCAGCTAGTTGTGAACTGCGGAAAAGTGGACTTTACTTCATTAGAACTTCAGCTCCCACTGATTAAAAGTCGGCTGTGTTGGAGACAGTAAGGAAAAATGAAACAATTAAACTTGTCATCAATAAAATTGCTGCATATTCCTCAACACAGGGTTTTACTTCTCTCCAGAGGAGTGATTAAAATGAACTGATTGAACTATAATTTGATTGACTGGAAAGCCTCCATCCATTGCATTGAAACTGAACTTCCACTTATTGCTCCTCATAGCTTGGGACATAAAACTCTCCTGCAGGTCTGCCAGAGCCCAGTGACAGATGCTCTGAATTCATCAGGTGCTGGTCTTGACCAAAGAGGAACTGAGGTGGGCAGGATAATGCTTCCATGCAAGGATGTCCAGGCCTGGTCCTGGAATGTGCACTTATGGTACCTCACATGAAAAAGGGAACTTTGCAGATGTGGTTCATGTGAAAGACTTTGAAAAGGGTAGGGTCCCTGTACCATCCAGGTGGACCCAATTTAGTCACATGCATCCTTAGAAGCAGAGAAACTTTCCTGGTTGGATCAGAGGGTGATGTGGACTGCAGAAGAACCAGAGAGGCAAGATTGCTAGTTTTGGAGAATGGAGGATAGGGCCAGGAGGTAAGGAAAGGGAGTGGCCTTCAGAAGCTGGAAAAGACCAGGAAATGGATTTTTTAACAGTCTTCAGAAAGGAACGCAGTCCTCATGACACCTTCATTTACCCAGTGAGACCAGGGCCAGACTTTCACTAACCAGTGAAACCGAGAGGTGATAACTCTGGGTGTGAGTTAGGCTCCTAAGTTTTTGGTAAGTTGTTACAGCAGCAAGAGGAAAAACACGCAGGGATCCAGGCAAGAGAGCAGGTGCTGGAACATCCACACTGCAGAGCTGGGCGTCGGAACCAGAGACTGGGGAGGGAGTGACCTGGTGCATATCTGGTATTAGGACTTGGAGGAGACAGAAGGGCAGGACATACCTCAGGCCCTGAACACACTACAGACAAACCCCAGTCATCAGACCCGCAGTTTATGAAAGAGATTGCTTTTCACTGGTTTAGCTTAGATCCTACAAAGAAGGCATTCAATAAACGCTGAGTGATTTGAGGATGAATTAAATATATGTGAAAACAATGAATGAAAAAATGTGAGCTGAATGAATGTTGAATGAGTAAAGTTGCCATACCCAAGTTTACTATGGTCAATGTGACATTAGGTCAGGAAACTACATGTGTTTTACAATGCAGAAACACATGGAAACCAAGGAAAAGGACAGGAAGGAGACCAAGAACAGGCCCACTTCCTAATTTCCTTCAAGCCTCTGGGTGCTTTGTGTCCATCTCTAGGGCTTCTCTGAGATTTGTACTTCCATTCCTAAATTTCAACAGGGTAAACTGAATACAAGTTGCAACTTCCATGTCTTAGTTTGGGCTTCCATAACAAAATACCGTAGACCAGGTGGCTTTAACTACAGAGATTATTTCTCACAGTTCTGAATGCTGAGTCCAGGATCAAGGTACTGGCCAGTTCAGTTCCTGGTCAAGGCTCTCTTCCTGGCATGCAGATCTCCAGCTTCCTGCCAAGTCTGCACACGGCCTTTCCTGAGTACATAGGCACCCTTCTCTCTATCTAGCCATCTGTCTATCACTATCTCTGTCTCTTCCTCTTCTTAAAGGCCACTGATCCCATCAAGAGGCCCACATCCCTATGACCTAATCTAACCCTGATTACCTCTGAAGGTCCCATCTCCAGATATCATTACACTGGGGGTTAGGTGTTCAACATAGGAATCTGGGGAGGATGCAAGCATTCAGTGCTAACACCACAGAACTAAGTCACATAGCCTTAGACCACCATCAACTCATCTGAAAGGTGGGGTTGGCACACAAGTAACAGACAGCATTTACTAAGTGTCTGTCACATCCTAGGCTCTGTGCTAAACGCTCACTGGGCATTATCCATCTGACCACTTTCAATAACTCTGCACAGACTGATAGTAAGTTAGCATCTCCATTTCATATGTAAGGAAATGACTTAGAAAAATAAAGTGATTTGTCCAAGGTTACAGTGGCAGAGCCAGAATTTGGACTCAAGACTATTAGTGTCCAGGGCGGGAGTCCTTAACCCAGTATAAGGCAGCATTCTTGTTGAGGCTGATGTCATGATTACTTGAAAATGCTTTGGTGGTAGGAACATTTTAGGGAGCTAGGCAAAAGCAGTTGAAGCCATGTGAATCTTCTCTTAATAAGAATGCAAAGGAAGCTCTAAAATATCTACCAATGAATAACCAGAGCATGTGTGTCCCCATGTACATTTGCAGACATTGTACAGGAACTGTCACTATGTGATGGAAATGTTACACACGGAACAAAGCACCACACAAGGCCTGCCACTCACACGGTGTCCCCTAACAATTGATGCCTGCTGCCATTTTCCACTGGATGAGAAATGTGATTTCTGTATGTCAGGCGACAGTCTTTAAAAGGCCTCTGATGATTCATATTTCAATGTGCATTTGATCCGCCCTGGCAAGCTGCTGAGTGGGGCCTCTCCACTGCCTTCTTCCTAGCAACCAAGGCCTTTTGTGCCCACAGCATCAAATGGGTTTGTAGTCGCTTTGCAAGTGGGACTTGGGTTCCTGACCTCAGGGTCCACCTCTCCTCTCCAGCTCACTGCATTGAAGGAAGATGAATCCACCTGGCCTCTATCTTGGGAATGAATTCAATGTCAGAGGGTCATGTCCATCCTGTTTGTGACAGTCCTCCAGCACAACCTGGTCCATCATGTTTCTCAGAAATAAAGACCTTGGAAGAGACTGACCTGGTGCCAGGGCTGAGTGTAAACGACTGCTCTTCTGTTTTTGGAATGGGCCCATCGTTCCAGCCTTTGCACAAGCCTCCCAGGGGCCCATTGCCTAGTTCCCGTGAAGGAAGGAAAAGGAGGCAGAGAGAAGGGGGAAGGGAACAGGTACTTGCTGATCTCCACCTCACTCTGCAGATAGATGTTGTCTCCTCTTTGCAGATCACTTCTGTTCCCAGGCTTTCAAATACCATGTCTATGCCAGTGACCTTCAAGTTCAGTCTCCAGCCAACATGGCTTCCCTGAACTGTAGACTCAAATAGCTAATCTCTAATTGCCATTTCCACCTGCACCAATTCAACATGTCCACCTGTTCAGTCTCCCACATGCATACACAGATGTCCTTATCTTAATCTCACCCATCTCAGAAAATGGCACCTCTCTTTCCAAGGAGTCATCCCTGCATGTCTCTCCACTCTGACACCAACCTTTCCACAAGTCTAGATGATGTTACCTTCCAAATGTACCCCAAATCCATCTACTCCTTCCATCCCTGCTATAACGGACATCTCTGAAGTACCACGGTGGCCTCATGGCTGCTTTTGCTCCTCTTCCAAGTTGGTCACTTCAGAGTATCAGGAGAGGTATTTTAACCCTCCAAATTAGATCTCATCTCCTGGCTCTTAAAACACTTTTATGGCTTCCCTTTCCACTTAATAAAAACTCTAAAGTCCTTCCCTTGTACGTCACTGTCCAGCATGATGTAAAACCTTCTCCCTCTGCATCTCGTGTCTCTATTCCACACTTACTAGGGTCCAGTCATCTAGACGTGCTCCTGATTACTCAAACCCACCAGCTCTCTCACACGCTGTGGCCTTACTCCACGATGGTATGATCGCTGGCAGTTCTCGCTCCTGCTTTTCCCACGGTGATTTACTTTCTTCCCTCCAGACTCAGAAACTGAGCCTTGCTACCCCAGCCACAAGGTCTGTTCACTTCTCACCCCGCCATCACCTAGTGCCTCAGAGGATCCATCTTCCTAGCACTTAGCACAATTCATTTCCATCCTTTCTGATCTATCTCCTTTCCTAACCTAGATGCTCCCTGTGAGTTTGTTCTATGCCTGAAACAGAGTCAATCCTGGCGACTACTTAGTTACTCACTGTCTAGAGAATGAGTGAACTGCCCAAGAGTCCATAGTTGAAAAGTGGCAGAATCAGGACTCAAACCCGGAGCCATTCCCCTCCAAAGTCCTTAAGACTGAATCATGGTTTTGGGCCCTTGAACTGATCCTCAGCAAAGTTATGTGTCTTTTTCTTACCACCCCATGATGGGAGTTCAGCATTGCTCTGCTACCATTCCCACTAAAGGTTTCAGTGCAAAGGGGGAACCAGGGGTAGAATTTGAGTCATCCAACAGGAAGAGATGCAGAAAGATTCAGTGTACCCTCCAGAGCAGCTTTCCAGTCTTCTTATGTTTTAAATTGTTCCCACCTAGGACACATACTCTGCCTTTGTGGTTGGCATTGGAAAAGATAACCTTTCCAACCATCTGTGTCCCCAGAGACTAAACCCTGAGTGGGTGAGACCATAAAGACTTTCAGACACTCTTTGGTCTGTTGCAAATCCTTTATGGGTCCCCTGCCATATGCCTTAGGTCCAACCAATTTCCATACAGCTGTGGGGGCAGGCCTGAGCACCAAACAATATCCCACCTAAAGTGTGTTTCATTATCTTTTTGCTTCTTTCTATCCCAAGATGTTATCCAGAGCCATAAGGTCTTTCAGCCACCGGCAGGTATAGCCTGATGCTAGACAAGACTTCCAAAGAGCAACCTCAATGTATAAGGGACAGGAGTCAGCAGATAAAGGCTCTAGCTTCTACACAGTTTCTCAGAGGAAATCTAGCTGTCCACTGTGGTAGCCCACTCAATGACACATTTTTTACTGGCTTTTTTTCTTTCTCACTCCTTCTGTCCCTCACTCTGCTTACTCGGATCACCCACTACTTAACTACTTACACCCAACTCTGTGTCTCAGGCTCTTCTTTAAAGAGAAGCTAAATTAAGAAAGGCTCAACCTCGCTGTGGTTAGTCACCACGCGGGAAACCAGTGCTTGTTGACAACTCAAGCTGAAGAGGGGGTGGGGAAAGCCAAGTATTGGCTCTCAGTAGAGCCCCAAAATGAAGAAAATTGGACTTGCAGATCACTGCAATGGAAGAAACCCTCCCAGCCAAGTTGGTCCTTGGCCCTGGGCCTTCTGAGTTCTCACACTCTGTTCTAAGCTTCCTTGTCCTCTTAGCCTTGCACTTAGACCTTTGGAACTCAGCTCCAACTTAACCCACAGCCTTACTGTTCTCCCTACAGTGGTCCCGCCACACCCACCATCTTCAGAGGGGACACCAGCGCCTCCCCACCTCAGGGCCTTCCCTGCTCAGAGTCACATGGACAGGGCCAGTTTCATGGTCCTTCAACCTGCACCGTCACACTGGACTCCACACTTAGAAGGGTGCTGTGCTTGGTTTAATGTTCCACTGTGGCCATTTTTAAAAAGTACTTACTCATTTTTTGAACAAGGGGTGCTGCATTTCATTTTAAGCTGGACCTTGCAAATGATGTAGCCAGTCCTGCTTTCACAGATTTGAAGATGAGCTTTGACTTTAAATAATAATAACTTGGCATGTAGAATTGTCAAGGAATTATCCTTTCTCATATCAGGACAGAATCTCACTTTTTCAACACATTTTTTAAGTCAAAATTGGATTATTTGAGAGGAGAAAAGTGACTTTCTGCCTATTTCCTTAGGAAATTTGGAACCAAGGGCAGAGTTCATCCTTGGGAGTGTCACATATTCCCAGATACCCAGGAAATAGTGTCTAAAAGCGGAGGTATTCCTGTGAGTTACAGGGAGGGGAATGGAAAGAGTGTTTTTCCATACCTCTTTTGTTGAGTCTCAACATCTTATTTTAGTATTTTGCAGGTCTTTAAATACCCATGGTTTATTTATGAACTGAGGGTTATTAACTGTTTGAAACTTCATTAAGTCCTTCCCTGGGGATAGTCTCAGCTGAGGTCCTTTTAGATGATCCCTCCCCAAATATCTGTCTAATTTAGATTTAATAGAACAGTTTATTGTATGTTGATAAAATAATAATGAATTAATAAAGCCTTCACTGAGACTTAGGTAACAGATACATAATCTATCGTTGTTAAAGAGCCATGCAAATGTTTTTAATAATCAGCGTTTAATATGCAGCAACCCAGACGTAAATCCAGCCTAAACACACATTTGGAAACTCATTTTAAGCAGCTGGTGAGTTTCTTGAAGATGGGAAAACCTTGAGACCAATGGTACAGTGGGCTCTCTGGTGTTCTAGAGTCCCTCAAAACCTGGAAGGGATTCTGAAACCTTAACTCAAGAAAGGCAAAGAATCCACCTTCAGAGATGCGCCTAACTTTCTCTCCCACAAGACTGGAGTCTGTGGACTCTTCTTCTGCCATGAGTTTAAGGTGTTCCACCCATAAAAGGAATCAAATCCATGTTAATTTAAAACATGACAAGGTCTGCTACCGAGAGGCCCACGGGTGGCTAGCAGAATGTGCCAGGGCTTGGTGTGTAGATGATAGCAGATTCTTACCTGCTATTTACTTTCTCCCTACCTCAGACTTGCCCTCCAGCTGGAGAGCTACAAAAAAATATCATGAAAAAAGTATCTTTAATCTCCTTTCCCTGTATCTTACCCCTAAAAGAATGTTGGTGCTTAGGTGCCTGATGCTTTGTTTGGGATTTGGATTTGTACAAGAGGTCACATCTCAGGTTGTAGTTTTTTGATCTTTAACAGGTTCCCAGAAGAGGTGAAGGCAAGTCGTCATGTTGAACCCATTCAGGAGAAGTCCTATGTCAACACTTCAAGAATATCATCTCAACTCAGAGATACAGATATAACCAAACCATCTCCACCATCAACTAGTCTCCCCATGCTTGAGGTTCCCGCCTCCTCACATTTTTTTAAATTAACTGTAAAGTCAGAAGTTGGTGAAATGAGAGGTGTAGTGAGTTTGAAACCACAAGATCGTCCTATTCACTGTGTATCATGTCCCTTCCCTCTGTGAGTCTAGAGAGAGAAGGCTAGATTTCATGAACCTGAAGTGCCCCTTCAGTTCCTGCTTTCTGCCCTGGGGAACTGAGAAGTTTGATTTTATCAGGAAGTCACACACCTTAGCAGTGATCAGTTTGGTCAATATGGAACCACCCTGGGAAGCAGAGTGCAGGTCAGTGACAGAGTAGACACCACCACAGGCAGTTTTGATGCTAAGTCAGTTGAGAGCTGAGGCGATGCTGAGATACAAGTGTTAACCACAATGGTGCCCCAGTGGGAAGCTCTAGGTGTTGACGGACATGTTGTGGACACCTTCAGAGCAAAGAAAAGTAAGAATGGAAGGTGAGACTGGCAAAGGATGAAACCTCTTGGTTTAGTCTTTTGGCAGGAATGACCTCTGGTGACTGGGAACAAGAAATTTTGGGGCAGTCTGGCTCCATCCAGAAGATCTTAGGGCATGAGGACATAGCATATGGAGTTACACTGCCCAATGGCCAACCCCAGAAAGTTGCTTAGACCCACTGTGCCTTCACATCTTCACCAGGAAATTGGGACTAATAATCCTCCTCAAGCTATTATGAGAATCAGACAAGTTCGTACATATGTAAAACTTAGCCCTGTGAGCGCGTGCGCTCACCATAGTCTCCCCTTCACCTGCCAGTCTCCTGTTGGCAGGGAGAAGGAAGGGCAGGGTGAGAAAGTCTAGTTCTTCTGTCCTTTGGCTACAGTGCCTTTAGCACTTTTCAAACTTTCCTGAAGAGCCTGTCATCTCCCATACCAGCAGCCCAGGGGCAGTGCCTGGGACAATGGCCTTGGGCAACATAAAAGGGATTTAGAGCCCAGCTGGCAACTCAGGCAGCTGTCTCCTGTGGGGAATTTTATCCTTAGAGGCTCTGAACTTCCAAGGAAGAAATTATAGCATCTGCTCTCAGCCTGGCAACAAGTTCCTGCCTAACTCCTTAACATTTCCAGATGTGTGTGTACACAGATGCACCTGCACACATGGGTATGTTTCAATGTACCTGTACACATGGGAACATATGTTCAGACAGAAGTACCGGCACATGCATATGCAGGTCTTCACATATGCCTACATATACACATGCACACGTGTGTGCAAACACAGAGAGAAATGTACCTAAAGAAATGTACACACACCTACAAAGAGATGAATATACACAGTACACACTAAGAAAATGTCACTTGGCACAACTATCCTGTCACAAACTCTACATCCATGAACTTCCAGCTCCTGTTTCTCCTTCAAGAAGCAGAGAACTGGGCTGGGGATATAGCTCAGTTGGTAGAGTTCTTGCCTCTCATGCACAAGGCCCTGAGTTTAATCCACAGCACCACACCCCCCCCCAAAAGAGAGAGGAGAGAGAGAGAGAGAGAGAGACCCTAGGAAGCCATTCATAACTCCAGACTTAGTTTTACCTCAAAGTCAACACTCAATGGACCCAGCTTTGTGGCTGTGCTAATGACCTAGGGAGAAGAGAGGAGCAGTACCCTGAGACCATTGCTAGGAAGGTTCCTCTGTCAGAGAATTGGCAGCCCTGCGATCCCATGGAGGTAGACTCTGGGATCCAGTGGCTCTGTTGTCCACAGAAGGCTAGGCAGGAGCTCTTTGTCCTCACTTTCATACCAGCTATGAAAAGGAATTTCTGAGCAGTTCCTGGCTGACCAAGGACAGAAGCAGGCAAGAACATGGTAAACTTCATCCTAACTGAACTTACCAGAGGAAGAAAATGGACACCAGATGGACTGTAGCCATAGTTCACCAGGAATGAGGACAGGGAGGAGACAGCTGAGGAGGAGCACCCTGACCCCAGCGTTCCCCAGTATAGCTTCTGATTTTTCTACAAGAAAGCTCTCCCTGGAGAATTTCTGCCACATTTTCCCCTGATGCTTTGTTGATTCTGAAACATCCATGGTTTCTTATTCCTATTCGCCTTCCTTCTGCCCCTCATGTAAAGATTACGGTTGAAGCATGAGCATCTTCACGTGGCACTCCTTGCCACTATCTCAAGATGACAACTTCTGCCTGCTTAGTGCAGAGCCACCAGCAAGAGAAAGGAAGGCTCTCAGCAGTGAAGAAGACCACCAGGATTACTGGACCCACTGAAGATTCACCTGAAATCCCTATTGAATGCTGTCTGAAGGCTCCAATGAGATTCAAAGCCAACTTGCAAAGGGAACTACGTGCACCTTGATTCACGAGGGTGACTAGGAGAGAATGTGAGCTCTTGGAAATTCTCCAAGTTATCTGCCATATTGTCTGCCACCATTAAAAAATATTTAATAGGAGGTGTGCATTCTAGTGTACCTGGAGTAAGTAGTGTATACCACTATTAGGATCTGTTACCAAAATAAGAGCTTAGGGGACCAAAAAACTCTGAACTATTGAGTACTTTTTGGGTCTCTCATTCAACTGGGCTCCCAAGACTGAGACAGATTATATTCCCTTCTTGCCCAACTCCAGATGAAGAGTAGAACAAACCCACCAGTTAGTTATAAAGAGCTTGTGGCAGGAATCATGCATTATAAAAGGATCAGTGATATCCTGACCAACTCTGGAAGTTTATGAATCTATGAAATAATGGAAGAGGCACAACACTTGGGAGTAGGATTTCATTCAGGAATTTGTACTAGAGAGTTGGTATTTAAGATGCAAATCCTAGTGTCTAATCCAGAAAGAGGTTTCTGTTTGGAGAGGCTATAGAACCAGATGACCAGTTGGCCCCTCCAAGTCTTCCCACGTGCTCTGAGGTCCTCACATCCAGCTCCTACTTCTCCTCCTGATTCCCATCCATATGCACATGTGCTCCAGCGTGGAAAGACGGTCTCTGAGAACACACCTAGTGCTCCCCACTCCCACGGCTCTGCCCTTGCTGTTCCTAAAACAAGGGCTCTCATTCTGTCCCCTACATATCCTTCAAGTCTCAGTTTAAGAGACTTCCCCTCTTGAGTAGTCTTCTTCGATCCACCTTTCCTGGCTGTTAAAAATCCTTTTCTGAATTCCCTGAATGAATTTTTGCTTTTTCTTTCTTTCTATTTTTTTTTTTTTTTTTTTTTTTTTTTTTTTTTGGTACAGGGATTGAACTCAGTGGCACTGAGTTCAACTCATTGAGCCACATCCCCAGACCAATTTTGTATTTATTTAGAGATAGGGTCTCACTGAGTTGCTTAGCACCTTGCTTTTGCTGAGGCTGGCTTTGAACTCACAAAACTCCAAGCCACTGGCATTACAGGCATGCGCTACCACACCTGGCTGTTTTCTTCTTAATTTTTCTACCAGACTACCTGGCTGTTTTCTTCTTAATATTTCTACCAGACTACCTGAGTTTTTTAGGAAGAAAGCATTATCTTAATT
Organism: Sciurus carolinensis; assembly: GCF_902686445.1. NCBI lineage: Eukaryota > Metazoa > Chordata > Mammalia > Rodentia > Sciuridae > Sciurus > Sciurus carolinensis. The sequence continues at coordinate 33,889,925 of NC_062228.1, read as the reverse complement.
GTCTTTATATCCTTAACATAAGCATGGAACCTGGTATGTAGTCGTTGCTTAGTAAGTGTTAGGTGTGTGCAGCATAAACTGAGGCAGTTCCTGTGGGAAGAGTATAGGTTTGGAAGCAGACTACCAGGGATCATCTCCTGATTCTACCACTCATTAGTAGCTGGACTTTGATAAATTTCCCTGTCCTTTCTATGTACCTTAGCTTCTTGTCTATAAAAGTGGGATAATAATAGGGTCACTGTAAGAAGGAAGTAAGCTAAAACATGTAAAATGTTTAAATAGTGGTTAATTTATAGTAAGCATTGGATGTGTGTTAACCATTACTATGACATCAAATGAGTCCAAATCCATTTCTTTCTGAATACTGTCAGTGATTCTGAAGATTTCTCTATTAAATCAATATCACCAGAGAAGAAATAAGAAATGACTCTACTTGCCCTTTGGGTCTTGTAACAACCCTTCCTCGGGGGCTCAAACACCCCCTATTTAAGGCTGAGTGGACTTTATTTACAAGGACCTAGTTAATCAAGTCCATCTGTAATGTAAATGTGCTTCTCATTATGCTAATGCAAGCACTAGACATGCAAATCCATAAGCATTTGCATGCCTAATGCAACAGTTCTTGTCCATCCTGTTCTGTTGCTATTTACTATCTAGTTTTTATGACTTATGGATTTCCAACCCTTTAAATTTATATCAGCGCCGTGACATATCTGCAAGCAGCGACAGTTTTATGAGCACTAAAAAAGCTGCAACACACCACCACTAAATACTAATGACATAAATGGTAGCTGTAATGGCCCCTATTTTTATTACAATACCAAACCTCAATATATTGCAATTACCTCCGCACTCAAACCAGACCAAGCCACACTGTACAGGAGCCATCCCAGCGGGGGAGAAGAGATGAGCAGCGGAGTTTCCGGTTGGAGCCAGCCTGTAGCGCTAGGGAGCTGAGATCAGCAATTGCAGCAGGAATTTCCTCTGAACATCCACTGGGTCTGCATATCAGAGACCTCCATCCTGCACAGATTGTGCCTGAATGCTAAGGTGAGTCTCATGTCTCAAGAATCGCTTAGAGAAGGTTCGCAGGTTAAGCTATCCACTCTCAGTCATCCCATCTACCCAGCCCCAAACCAACCCCCTGACCTGCTGCCTGACCCTGAGCAAGTGCCTTTGCTCTCTGGACTTCAGACCCCCCATCAGGAGATGTAGGAATGCACATCTCTAAGGGGGTTTCTGACTCTGACATTCCAGGATTGAGTCAATGGAAAATTCAAGCCCAAGATGTAGTCATTAATTTTCTCCAGAATGAAAATACATTCCACCAGGACATTTTTATGCCTGGTTTTATAAGTTCTGATTTTGCACCTTAAAATAATAACACCTTGAATTTATTTTATGACATTTTCCATCTAAAACACTTTTCTGTTTGTTACCAGCATTCATTCTCAGGGTCCCTGGAGGAGCCTCCTTTCTGTTGTGAAGGTGGAAAAACTGAGGTTGAAAGGGGTGTGGGGGTTGCCCAAGGTTGCACCAGGGCCAGGATAGGCATTAAAGCCCAGGTCTTTATTGGTGGCCTTCCATCCGGCTGCTTCTACTTCTCTAGTGGCCATCCCTTCCTTCCAGGACCTGAGGGTAAGGATGACCTAGAAGGTTACAAGAGAAGAACAACAGAACACAGATCGGAACCAGCCCCTCCCCAAGGCCTCAACTGCCCCCTGTGGAGTTTTATCCATTTGGTCCCTGCACTGTAGCCCTGGAAGGTACAGTTGCCCATCTCGGGGTGGACTAGTTACTGGATCACTTTTCCCAGGGATGGGTAGTGAAGGGCAAGTTTGGCTGGGCAGTTGTAGACCACATGGGTTAATTTTCAAGGTGGCAGGAGGCCTGGATGGGGAATAGTAGCTGGTCACAGCACAAAAGAAGTAGAACAGACTTGAGAGGGAAGGAGAGGGTCAGTGAGAGCAGAATGCACAAAGGCCACTCCTGTTTTCATTTACCCTCCAGACTATGGGCTCTTCTAGGGACAGACGGAGCCCCATTGATGTGCACAGCGGCTGGAGCAGCAGGGCCTACCCCATGTCTGCAGAGAAGCCTGGCGACACTAGACTTCTGATCACCCTGAGGTAGGGTAGAGAAATAAAAAACTAGGTAGAAGGGAGACATAAAGAAAAGACAAGGAAATAAAAAAAAAAAAAAAATACAGTACTGGCTGCTTTACCACTGAACTATATATTCCCAGTCCTTTTTATTTTTTATTTTGAGACTGGGTCTTGTTAAGTTACCCAGGCTGACCTTGAATTTGCCATCTTCCTGCTCAGCTTCCCAATTCACTGGGATTACAGACATGGGTCATCATGCCCAGCCAGGGAAATAAATTTTCAATTCAGAAGTTCTGCACAGTTTTCCAGGTCTGTCCCTCCCAAGTCAGTCTCCTTCCCAGATCTGTTACTCCTAAATTCCTGGGAAATCTGGAAATCCACTTGTACACTGTTAATTAACTCCCCAATAAAAAGATTCAGCAAAGAAAGCTGTGACATTTTGAGAAATTTAGGGGACTTTCCAGTGCTGTCTATTGAAGACGTAATAAAGACCGTGTCGGCCTGAGGACCTGAGATTTACCAGACCATCATAAATCATCTTAATATCATTCTTACATACCTTCCCATATCCCCTTCACCAATTTTCCTTTGGAGGAAGAGCTGGGAGACCCCAAAATGCTTCTCTCACTCTCAAGATGGCCTACCTTCTCCCTTGAATGTCTATTTGCTTTCCTAAATAAACCTCTGTCTGTGTCTCTGACTGGCATGTGCTGATACTTTTCATCCTATAAGCCGAGGACACTGCTGATCCTGAGTGAAGGTTCTTCTTCTCTCCAGGACTTTCTCAGACCCTTCTACAGAGTTGTTTCTTGCAAACCCTACCCTGACCCCGATCACCATGATAATTCCATGGTGGCAATTAAAATCCATCCACAAAAGCAGTGTGGAGATTACTCAGAAAACTTGAAATGGAACCACCATTTGACCCAGTCATCCCAGTCCTTGGCATATCCCCAAAATAGTTAGCATCAGCATACTATAGTGACATGCTGGCCACATCAATGTTTACAGATTCTCAATTCACAATAGCTAAACTTTGGAACCAACCTAGGTGCAATTCAATAGATGAATGGATAAAGAAAATGTGGTACATATACACAATGGAATATTACTCAGCCATAAAGAAGAATGAAATTATGGCATTTACTGGGAAATGGACGGAACTAAAAAGTATCATGCAAAGTGAAATAAGCCAATCCCAAAAAACCAAAGGCTGAATGTGCTCTCTGATATTTGGATGCTAACATACAATAGGTAGTGGTGGTGGGGAATGGAGGTTCACCATATTGGGTAAGGGGAAGTGGGGGAAGGGAAGAAGGATGGGAATGGGAAAGACAGTGGAATGAATCAGACATAACATTCCTATGTTCATATATGAATAGACAACCAGTGTAACTCGACATCATGTACAACCACAAGAATGGGAAGTTATACCCCATGTATGTATGATACATAGAATTACACATTCTACTGTCATGTGAAACTAAAAAGAACAAAAAAAGAACCAATAAAATAAAATCCATCCACAATTCAGAGGAATTGCCAGGACTGGCTGAAAGATGGTGCTATGCACTGAATTGTATCCCCACTCCCCAAATTCATGTTGAAATCCTAAGTCCCAGTGTGACTGTATTTGGAGATCAGGACTTTGGGGAGCTAATTAATATTAAATGAGCTCAGAAGGATGGAAACCCTAAGCCAACAGATGGATGTCCTGATGAAGAGACACCAGGCATGTGATACCCAGAGGAAAGGACACATGGACACTGTAAGAAGTTGACCATCTACAAGCCAAGGAGCGAGGCCTCAGAAGAAACCAAATCTGCAAGCCTAGTGTGGTGCTTCATGCCTGCAGTCCCAGCAGCTCCGGAGGCTGAGGAAGGAGGATCGCAGGTTCAAAGTCAGACTCAGCAACTTAGCATGGCTATAAGCAACCTAGTGAGAACCTGTCTCAAAATAAAAATTAAATAAATAAAATGGGCTGGGGATGTGCCTCAATAGTAAAATGCCCCTGGGTTCAATACCTGATACCAAAAAAATAAAAATAAAAGAAAAAAGAAACAATATCTGCAGACACTTTGATCTTGACCTTTATCTTCCAGAACTGTGAGAAATAAATTCCTGTTCTTTAAGCCACCCGGTCTGTTGTGTTTTTTTATGGCAGCCCAAGCAGACTAAGGCAGAGAGAAGAGACTTAAGGCCAGGTCCTGCTATGGGGTGGGGGAGCCGATGAATCCGCAGCCCAGAACACACTCGGGTAAGAATGGCAACAGTTGCCAGGCAGCAAGACCCCTCTGCAAGGGTGGCAGGTGTTGGGGTTAGCTCTGAGAGGCACTCAGATGTCCCTGTGCTCTGCACTGCAAGGACAGGTCAGATATTTATGGAGGAATTTCCTGGTGATGGCGGCGGAAGGCCTAGCAGGCATTTATCCACAGCAGAGAGAAAAACCAGCAAGTCGTGAACGCTGTCCCTGGAGTGCATTCCCAGTTCCGCCACCGTCCATCTGTGTGCCCTCGTGCCAGGCTCCTTTTTTGTGTCTCCTTTTTCATCTCAAAAACAAATCACGGGGCTGAGTCCGTGTTCTCAGAAGTCAATCACTAACATACCTGGGTGCAGAGTGGCTTCCGTATCCACATGCTGCTTGCACTGTGACGGATTGGATTCACTTACCAGGCCTGTCCAGCACATTACCACCGACTGGGTGGCTCAAATTAAAAAAGCAATGAGAACTTGTTCTCTCACAACTCTGGAGTCCAGAAGACTGAAGTCAAGGTGTCCACGAGGCTGCACTCCTGAGGGCTGTAGGGGAGGCTCCTTCGGTTCCTGGGAGCTCCGGCTGTTCCTTCAATGGTGGCAGCAACCTGTGACTCTGCCTTCATCTCCATGTGGTCTTCTGCCCCGTGTCTCCTTCTCTTTTAAGGACACCTGTCAAACTGGATGAAGAGCTCAACTTACTATATATGCTATACACTACGCATAGTTCAGAGTGTAGAATTTCCTCCCATTATCCACATAATTCCAATATCCAGAGAAGAGCTTATATTCAAAACGTCTCAATCAGTAACTGGAACAAAATATTCCCCCTCTAGGTATCTCTGTGCTCTTTCTTCTTCTTATAAGACTGTCAGGCCCTGGATTAGAGCCCGCCCTCTATCCAGGGTGCTATCACCTCAAGATGTTTGGGACATCTTTTTTTTTTTTTTTTTGCGGTGCTGGGGATTGAACCCAGGGCCTTGTGCTTGCGAGGCAGGCACTCTACCAACTGAGCTATATCCCCAGCCCTGTTTGGGACATCTTGACAAGTGACAAGTGATAAATAACTACTGCAAAGTCCACATTTCCAAACAAGGTCACATCATATCTCCTGGAAGGTAGGACTTTGACATATCTTTTTAGAGGACTCGTTTCCACCTGCTACATTTACTAAATATTTTTATTAAATTGACCCTAAATGGATTCACTTTTTTGCTTGCCTTATAATATCCATAAAGTTATGGGTGGGATGAGTTCTCGATTTCCCTTTAAATGTTTTTTTAAACATATTCCAAATATGCAGAAAAAATTGAAAGTAACATAATGAACACTTGTGTATCTACCTTTGGCTTTAACAAATCTTAGTCATTTCAATATTTATTTTAAATCCTTTGTTCTTTCAAGATCTAAAATATCACAGGAATGTGTTAGTCCTCTTTTGTATGCTTTCAGATATCATTCTTCTACCTAGAGGCAGCTAATACTTGAAACTGGTATGCATTCATGTTTTTATGCTTTTATGACATAAATTTGTCACATCTGTCACATGCAATCTCAGATTACATATTTTAATCATACAAAAATGCTATCATTGTATTCTCTTTGTTTTTAAGTTCTACTGTTTTTCATCTGCTTTCTCTAGGCTTAAATTGCACTTTTTTTTTTTAACTTGGTCTCCCAAGGTAGAAGCTTAGATTATTGATTTTAGCCCTTTCTTCTTTTCTAACATATGTGTTTAATATTATAAATTTCCCTCTATTGTTTTTGCTGTATGCCGCACGTTTTGTTGAGTTGTATTTTCCTTTTCATTTAGTTTTAAGTATTTTAAAATTTCTCTGGCAACTTCTTCTTTGACCCAAGTGTTATTTAGAAATGTGCTTGTTTAATCTCCAAATATTTGGGGATTTTTTTTTTTTTTTTTTTTTTGGTCTCTACTGTTATTGATTTCTAGTTTAATGTTATGGTGGTCTGAGAATATATTTTATTTTATTCTGTTTTTTTTTAAACTTTTTAAGGCCTATTCTATGGCTCAGAATAAATATAGTCTATCTTGAAGGGCATTCCATGTGAATTTGAAAAGAATGTGTATTCTGTTATTGTGTGGAGTAGTCTATAAAAGTCAATTGGGTCAACTTGCTTATTTGTTTTGTTCAGGTTGATTATACCCTTATTGAATTTCTAGATATTTGATCTATTAATTACTTAAAGAGCGCTGAAGTTTTCAACTCTGAGGGTGGGTTTGTCTATATCTCCCTGTAGCTCTATCAGTTTGTACCTGTGTAATTCGATACTCTGTTGTTGGGTATATACATGTTAAGGGCTATTGTGTTCTTTCATTTTTTTTTAAGAAATTTACCCCTTATGCTCCTTTTTATTCCCATAATTTTTCTTGTTCTGAAAGGTACATTGCCTGAAATCAATATGGATGATCCAACTTTCTTTCCAACACATTTACCTTTAAAATTATTTATTTTCCCCAACTTTATTGAGATATAATTAACCATAAAAATTATATATATTTAAGGTATCTCATGTGATATTCTGATAGGTATATACATTGTGAAATAATTACCACAACCAAAGAAATTAACATCCAATACCTCATATAATTACTATTTGTCTTTGTGTGTATATGTGTGTGTCCGTGTGTGTGTGTGTCCGTGTGTGTGTGTGTAATGAAGCACTTGGTACACTTGATCCCCATTTCCCCCACAGGCTGGTCCCTAGAGATCACCATTCTATTCTCTGCTCTGAGTTCAACAGTTTGGATTCCACAATCAGGTGAGATCAACCAGCATTTGTTTGTTAGTGCCTGACTTGTTTTGCTTAGCATAGTGTCTCCAGGTGCAAACACATTGCCACAAAAGATAGAATTACCTCCTTTTTAAAGACTGAATAGCATTTTCTATGTATAAATAACATATTTCAAAAGTCCACTCATCTTTCAATGGACACTTGGTTATTTCTCATATCTTGGCTATTGTGAATAATGCTACAATGAACACGAAATTGTAGCGATCTCTTTAGTTAAGGATTTCATTTCCTTTGGGTAAATACCCAGAAGTGGGATCACTGGGTTATATGGTAGTTTCATTTTTAGATTTTTGAGGAAAATCTATACCATATTTCACAATAGTTGTGCCAACTACTCTCTGCATCCTCTCCAACACCTGTGATCTTTCATATTTTTAATAAAATCCATTCTAACAGATGTACGGTGTGGTTATAATTTGCATTACTCTAATGATTAGTGATACTGAGAATTTTTCATGTACTCTTGGATATTTATATGTCTTCTTTTGAGAGATGTCCAGTCAAGTGCTTTGCCCATTTTTTAATCTGATTACTTGTTTTCATCTTCTGGAGTTGAGTTCCTTATATATTTTTGATATTGTTTATCAGGTACATGTATGATTACATGAATGGTGTGAATCTACATTGTGTACAATTATAGAAATGAAAGGTTGGACCCCATTTGTGTACAATGAATCAAAATGCAGTCTGTAAAAATAAAAATAAATAAAATTTTAAAAAATTTAAATTTAAATAAAAAAATAGTTTTATTATCAGATGAACAATTGAATATACTTTCAAACTCACAATCTGTAGGTTGTCTTTCACTTTTTTAATTGTTTCCTTTGCTGTGTAGAAGCTTTCCAGTTTGATACCATCCATGGGTCTATTTTTCCTTTTGCTGCCTGTGCTTTCAGGGTTATCTTAAAAATCATCAAATAAACCAATAGTGTAGAGCTTGCTCCCAATGTTGTCTTCTAGTAATTTTTCAGTGTCAGGTTTTATAGAAGTCTTTAATCTCTTGTTATTTGGTTTATTTTTGTAATGGTATGAAACATATCCAATTTCATTCTTTTGCATGTAGATATCCAGTTTTACAAGCATCATTTATTGAAAAGATTGCTCTTTGGCCACTGTGTTTTCTTGTCCCCAAAGTCAGTTGGCTATAAAAGCAAGGTGTTATTTCTGAGCACTCTATTCTGTTCCAACTTTGTTATTTTTGCTGAAGGTTGCTTTAGTTTTGGAGATCCTCTGTGGTTCAATATGAATTTTAGAACTGTTTTTTCTATTTCTGCAAAAATATCATTGGAATTTTTCAAAGTTGTTTTTGGCACATAATATTGTACATATTTATGAGGTGTCAGTGGAATTTTGAATCTGCATATTGCTTTGGGTTGTATGGATATTTTAACAATGTTAATTCTTCTAACCCATGAACGAGGGATATTATTCTAATTGTATCTTCTGTTTCTTTCATCAACATCTTATAGTTTTCACCTCTTTCACTTCTTGAGTTAAATTTATCCCTAAGTATTTTATTTTTGATGCTATGATAAATGAAATTTATTTATTTATTTTTCAAATATTTCACCAAATATGAGGAAACACAACCAAGTTTAGTATATTGATTTTGTACCCTGAAATTTTGTACCCTGAAATTAATTTATTATGGTTTTTAGTGGTCTTTAGGGGATGTCTGTGTAAAATATTGTGTCATCTACAAACATGGATAAACTTTCTGATTTAGATGCCTCTTATTTCTTTTTCTTGCCTAATTTCTCTGGCTAGCATTCCTAGTACTATGCTGAATACCAGCAATGAGAGTAGGCACCCTTGTCTTGTTCCTAATCTTAGTGCTTCACCACTGAGTATGATATTAGTTGTGGGCTTGTCGTATATGACCTTTATTAAGTTGAGGTACATTCCTTCCTTTACTAATTTTTTTGCAAGATTTAATCATGAAAATATGTTGAATTTTGTCAAATGCTTTTTCAGTACAGGTTATTATATGATTTTTAACTTTCATTCTGTTAGTGTGGTATATCACATTTATTAATTTGCATGTTGAACCATTCTTACATGTCAGAGAGAAATCCCACCTAGTGGAATCAGTGTATGACTATTTTAATGTGCTGCTGCATTAGATTTGCTAGTTTTGTGTTGAGAATTTTTGCATCTATATTCACCAGAAATATTGGCCTATAATTTTGTTTTCTTATAGTGCTTTTGTGTGGCTTTGGTATCAGTTAACTCATCAATTTTTTTTAAAAAATTGACTTGGAAGTATTATTTTTGTTTTTAATTGGCAAAATTGCATATATTTATAGTATACATGTACACATTATGGAATGATCATATCAGTCTAATTAGCATATCCACCACATCAAATACTTAGTATTTCTTTATTGTGAGAACATTTAAAATCCTTTTGTTTAGCTATTTTGAAATGTATAGTACATTATTGTTTTAAGTGGGCTATATATAAAGTGGATTTCTTTAGACAACATATAATTTGGTCTTTTTAAAAAATTTACTCTGACATTTATCTTTTAATTGGTATACATACACCATTCATTTTAAAGTATTTATTGATATCTACCTTGTTTGTAACTATTTTATTCATTACACTTTTTTGTTATTTTTACAGACTGCATTTTGATTCATTGTACACAAATGGGGTACATCATTTCATTTCTGTGGTTGTGCATGATGTGGATTCATACCATTTGTGGAATCATACATGTACATAGGGTAATGATGTCAGTCTCATTCCACCATTTTTCATGCCCTCCTCATTTCTGTCTATGTAATCTAAAGTTCCTCCATTCTTCTCTCACCCTCCACACCCCCACCCCTATTATATATCATCATCCACTTATCAGGGATAACATTTTGCCTTTGATTTTTGGGATTGGTTTATTCCACTTGGCATGATATTCTCCAATTCCATCCATTTATCTGCAAATGCCATAATATTATTATTCTTTATGGCTGAATAATATTCCATTGTGTATATAGACCACAGTTTCTTTATCCATTCATCTGTTGAAGGGCATCTAGGTTGGTTCCACAATCCAGCTATAATCATAATCTAGCTACTACAAACATTGATGTGACTGCATTACTGTAGTATGCTGATTTCAAATCCTTTGGGTATAAACTGAGGAGTGGGATTACTGGGTCAAAAGGTGAGTCCATCCCAAGTTTTCTAAGAATTCTCCACGCTGCTTTCCAGAGTGTTTGCACCAATTTGCAGCTCCACCAGCAATTTTAAAGTGTGCCTTTTTCCCCACATCCACGCCAACATCTATTATTGTTTGTGTTCTTGATAATAGCCATTCTAATTGGAGCAAAATGAAATCTTAGAGTTGTTTTAATTTGCATTTCTCTAATTACTAGAGATGTTGAACACTTTTTCATATACTTATTAATAACCTGTATATCTTCTTCTATAAAGTATCCAGTTCCTTGGCCCATTTATTGATTGGGTTCTTTGTATTTTTGTTGTAAAGTTTTGTAAGTTCTTTATAAATTTTGGAGATTAGTGCTATATCTGAAGCGCACATGGAAAAGATTTTCTCCCACTCCGTAGGCTCCCTTTTCACATTCTTGATTGTATCCCTTGCTGAGAAAAAAGCTTTTTCATTTGAATCTATTCCATTTATTGATTCTTGCTTTGATTTCTTGTGCTTTGGGAGTCTTGTTACCTACCTCAACATTGTAAAGGTTATCTCTGCTAAGCCCATAGCCAACATCATTCTAAACGGAGAAAACTGAAAGCATTCCCTCTAAAAATTGGAATGAGACAGGGATGCCCTCTTTCACCACTTCTATTGAACATCATCCTTGAAACACTAGCCAGAGCAATTAGACAGACCAAAGAAAATAAAGGAATACAAATAGGAAAAGAAGAACTCAAGCTGTCACTATTTGTCAATGACATGATTCTATATTTAGAGGATCTAAAATCTCCACTAGAAAACCTCTAGAACTAATAAATGAATTCAGCAAAGTAGCAGGATATAAAGTCAATACACATAAATCGAATGCATTTCTATTCATAAGTGATGAATTCTCTGAAAGAGAAATCAGGAAAACCACTCCATTCACAATAACCTCAAAAAAAATAAAATAAAATAAAATACTTGGGAATCACTCTAACAAAAGAGGTGAAAGACCTCTACAATGAAAACTACAGAACACTAAAGGAAGAAATTGAAGAAAACCTTAGAAGATGGAAAGATCTCCCATGTTCTTGGATAAGCAGAATTAATATTGTCAAAATGACCATTCTACCAAAGGCATTATATGGATGCAATGCAATTCCAATTAAAATCCCAATGACATTCCTCATAGAAATATAGGAAGCAATCACAGACTTCATCTGGAGGAATAAGAGACCTTGAATAGACAAAACAATCCTGAGCAGAAAGAATGAAGCAGGAGGTATCACAATACCAGAGCTTAAACTCTACTACAGAGCAATAGTAACAAAAACAGCATGGTATTGGCACCAAAATAGACAGGCAGAGCAATGGTACAGAGTAGAAGACACAGAGATGAACTCACATAAATACAGTTACCTCACACTAGACAAAGGAGCCAAAAACATACAATGGAGAAAAGACAGACTGTTCAACAAATGGTGCTGGGAAAACTGGAAATCCATATGCAGTAAAACAAAATTAAACCTCTCTCTCTCACCCTGCACAAAACACAACTCAAAATGGATCAAGGACTTAAGAATTAGATCAGAGACCCTGCACCAAATAGGAGACAAAGTAGGCCCGAATCTTCATCATTGCACTGTTCTTCCCCCTACATCTTCTTGATCCTTCTCTGGTTTTGATTGAGCATTATATGTTATTTCATTTTCTCTCCTCTTTTTGCATACCCATTATACTTCTTTTAAAAAAATTTTAGTAATTACCCTACAGTTTGAAATATACCTTTATGATAACTAATCCAAGTGTACTTTCAAATGACACTGTAATAAATCACAGGTCGTACAGGCACCGTATAACAGGATATTCTCAGTTCTTCCCACTCATCTGAACGAAAGGAAGGGAGGGAGATAGGAATAGGAAAGACAGCGGAATCAATCAGACACAACCTTTCTATGTAGCTATGTGAATACACCACAATGGCTCTCCACATCATGTCCAACCACAAGACAAGGATCCTAATTAGAATAAGATATACTGCATGTTTATATAAATATATCAGAATATACTCTGCTGTCATGTATATCTAAAAAGAACAAATAAAATTTAAACATAAAGTTGCTTTCATTAGCTTCATGCATTATTAATCCAAAGTTACAACCACATGGTACCTTGTGACTACTACAACTTTGAATAAACATTATTTATAAGATCAATTAATAAGAAAAATAAAATATTTTATCTTTACCTTTTCTTTCTCTAATTCTTTGCCTTTTATCACATAAATCTGAGTTTCTGAACTATATAATTTCTCTTGTTCCTGTAGAATTTTTTTTTTTTTTTTTTTTTTTAGCAGTGCTGGGGATTGAACCCAGGGTCTTGTGCTTGTAAGGCAAGCACTCTACCAACTGAGCTATCTCCTCAGCCCTTAGAATTTCTTTTTTATCAATTCTTACAGGGAAGATCTGCTGGCAATGAATTCCCTCACTTTTTGTCTGAGAAAGTCTTCATTTTCTCCTCATTCTTGGGGAACAATTTTGCTAGATGCAGGATTTGGTTTATTTGGGTTATTTTTTTTCCTCTCAGCACTTTGATTTTTTTCTTCACTTTCTTGTTGTCTGCATGGTTTCTAATGAGAAGCCTTCTCTAATTGTTATCCTTGTTCCTTTCTAGGCATGTCATGCTTTTCTTTGACTTCTTTCACAATTTTGTCATTGTCTTTGGTTTTCTGAAGCTTGAGTGTGATTTCCCAGGTGTAGAGTGTTGGATGTTTATCATGCTTGGTGTTCCTCTCAGCTTCCAAGATACATAGTTTGGTGCCTATCATTGACCTTGAAAAGTCCTTAGCTGTTATTACTTGAAGTATTTTTTCTGCCCCATTCTTTCTCTTTTTTTCTGATATTCAAATTAGGTGTGTATTAAACTTTTTGAAATAATCCCAAGGCTCTTGAATATTTTATTCAGGATTTTTTTTCCATTCTATTCTAAGAAATTTCTACTAAAATTTCTCCAAGCTTACTGACTCCTTCATCCACATCCAGTCTTCTAATAAGCCCATTAGAGGCAGTCTTCATTTCTGTTACAGTGCTTTTGGTTTCTAGTATCTCCTTTGAGTCTCTATTTACATTACTTGTCTGTTCTTGCTCGCCATCTACTTTTTCCATTAGAGATCTTACCTCAGGAGCTAGAGACTTCAGATTCCTCTCATGTTCTTATCTATTAGTTTTCTTAAATTTTCCTTCCTAAATAGAATCTGAGTCTTACAGCTCTTCCAGTTATAACCCTCTGTTACAACACTGGAGCCCTCTTTTTGTGGGGAAGGGAAAGCTTTCCATAATCCTATGATTCAATTTTAGTGTTTTAGTGCCTCTTCCTCCTGAGCTGTGATCTTCACAAGGGTTTCTTACCTATCTTCATTCCACACTTAGGTGGGACAGTGAGGGTAAAGGGGGCTAACTCTGTAAGACTGATAAAATCCTTTTCACTGGACTTTTATTATGGATAATGCATTGAGCATATTTTTTTAATGTTTTCTTCCTCTCTCTCTTTGCCAGAAACATGAGGGATTTTCTTGGCACTTTAAGAACTCATTGGGGGGGCTGGGGAGATAGCTCAGTCGGTAGAGTGTTTGCCTTGCAAGCACAAGGCCCTGGGTTCAATCCTCAGCACCGCAAAAAAAGAACTCAGTGGGTTTCCTGGAGGTAAAACACATGAAAGTGTGAGGATATCTCTAAAATTCTGCTGCCCACCCCCACCCTAATTTTTCTCTTTCTGAAGCTAGTTCACATTCAATCTCCAACAACTCACCAAAAATTACCATTTAAGTGTGTTACTGTTATACTCCAGTGTTTTCTGCCCCAAGTTAATAGATAATGACTGTGTCTATGTATTCACCTGTCTCTTCAGATGTGGGGGTGGCAGTTTGCCCTTAAACCTCAATTCTCTGATGGGTCCAAGAAAAGTTTGTTTGTTTTAAGCTTTTCCTTATTGTCAGGCTAGAAATGACAGTTTACAAGCTCTTCACACGTCAGAACTGAAATCAGAAGTCCAAGATGAAGCTTTTGAACTGGGTCCTGAAGGACTAGCATGACTTCTCCAATAGAAACAGCCACCTCCCCACACCTTGGTTCCTGTCATCGACATTGAAGTTGCTCAAGGTGATGGGGCTGAGAACTTATGGCAATTCCCTTTAGGTCTCTGGCTCTCAGACCTGCCTTCCAAACTTTTTAGGGTCTTCACCTCAGAGGGAGACCCAGAGCCCCCATCCAGACCAGTCTTCCTTGAGCAAGGACTCTTTTTCCCTGTACTCAGAACTTTACAGTCCTGAAAGTAACCGTTGAACACAGGTTGTGTTTGGACCACCCAGCCATTCATTTGCTCTACCTTTTGTGGCAGTCCTTAGTTTTCCATTAGTGATGTACCTTACCCTCACTGCCATCTATGTGCTTCAGGATCTTTGTGCAGTCAGGATCTTTGCATCCAAGCATGTGATTCGGGCCTGGCCATTCAGAACCTGCCCGGAACCTTTCTGGACACTGATTAGTTCATGTATGTTCCCATGATTCCACTAGAGCCAATGGAATATGAAAGGAACTACGTTCTGGAGCTGCTACAGGAATTCCAACATCAGAAGGGAGGAGCTTGGTGGCACTCATATTAACCTGGGGGAAAATCGTTTGAGCAGTATGGAGAAAAACCATGTCCTTGTGACAGTATTTCTGTTGCAGCTGCTTCTACTTTAAACTTATAGAATCCTTTTGCTACCAGAGTGAGTTTACTTTAGCTGCCAGTTGAAAATGGTCTTGATTGAAACAGAAATCTGTGGTCAATAAACTCAATTATTCCAAAGAATGGTGCCCTTAACAAAGGAAATGGATTTTAATGGAAGAATTTCAGAACTCATTAAAGGAGATACAGTTCACATCCTACCAAATATATGCCCAAAGACTGTATGACTGCCCCAGTAGGGGTACTGCTTTGAACTTGTTCACTGGGCTCTTTTTACTCTCTTATTGTCTTCTCTTTACCCAAAGTTTACTGGGAAGTTTTCCCAATACAAATGCTTAAGATGGGATCCATCTTGAGAAACCCAAAGTAAACTGAAAATATCACGAGTTGAAAATGTGGAAATACACCAAACCTACTGAATGACCTGGCTTAGCAAGACATTACGCTGTGGAGTGTGAATTACTGCTTCTTCTGACTGGAAGTTGTGATTCCCTACCACGGCCCAGCAGCTCAAGAGAATACTGGACAGTGTATTGCTAGCCCAAGAAAAGATCAACATTTGAAATTTGAAGTATGGTTTCTATTGAGCATGTATCATGCTTGTAGCATCATAAAGTCAAAAAATTCTAAATCAAAACATTATGAATTGGGGAACTCTTGTATCAGACTCTGGGTGGCTCATTCTTGCATGGGATTTTAAGATGTTTAAGACATTTTCTTTCGGGGTCTTTCCCTGAAATTTTATATCCATGGTGTCTTCAGATACATGTACTCCCATTGGTGTGGAGTCAGCTAGAGCCATTATGCTCACAGACCTGCCAGGGCCCCTGAAGTAGGTGAGGCAGTGGAGTTGGGGGGCTCCTACTTCACCCATGGAGTCAGGGAGAGAGGGACTCAGCAAGGCACACAAACACTTTCAGAATTCCAACCAGAGACTTGGAAATCATTAAACCAAGGAGTTGGCAAACTTTGGACCAAATTGGTCTGCCACCTGTATTTTGTAAGTGGTTTAAAAATATTAAAAGATGAATTTTATTTTCATAACAGTGAAAATTATATGAAAATCGAACATCAGTGTTTATAAAGTTTTATTGAAACATAGCCATACTCATTTGTTAACATATTGTCTATGGTTACTTTAGAAATAAATGAAATTGAAGATAAGAAAATGATGGATCAAAATAAACCAAACAAAAACTAGTTCTTAGAAAAGATCAATACAATTGATAAACCTCTAGTCAGGCTAACCAAGAAAAAAGGAGAACTAAGATACAAATTGCCAATATCAGAAATAAAAAGAATTTATCACTACTGATTCTATGGACATTAAAAGTATAATAAAGGAATATGAAAAACCACAATTTCAAAACCTAGATGAAATGAACCATTTTTAAAAAACATAAGCTAACTCAAGGAAAAATTATCTGAATAGACCTATATCTACTAAAAAATAAATCAATAATTAATAACCTTCCAAAGAGAAAGTACCAGGTCCAGATGACTTTACTGTGAATTCTACCAAAAGCTTAAGGAACTTTCAGCAAACTAGGAGTAAAGGGGAACTTTCCCAACTTGATAAAGAACATCTATAGAGATCCTACAGCTAACATCACAAGTAGTTTGAGAAACTAGATGCTTTTTTCCCCTAAGATTGGGAATAACACATTGATGTTCCCTCTCACCACCCCTATTCATCATCATGCTGAAAGTCCTAGCTAGTGCAATAAGAACAGAAACTAAAAGGTGCACAAGCTGAAAAGAAAACAAAAATTAAAGTCTTAAAAATTAAAGTCTTTTGTTTGCATGACACAAGTTTCCATGTAGAAAAATCCAAAAATCAACACATGATCAACTTATGATTATAGCAAGGTTGCAAGTTAGAAGGTTAATATTTATACTAACCTTTCCTTTATGCTAGTAATGAACAATTGAAATCTGGAAATAATAGAACATCATTTACAATAGCACTAAAAATGCTAAATACTTAGATGTACATCTAGCAAATATGTGCATTATCCAAATGCAGAAAGACAACAAAACTGTGATGGAAGAACCATACATTATGCAAAAAAAAAAAAAAAAAAAAGTCTAGACATAGATCTTATACCCTTCCCCAAAATTAGCTCAAGTGGACTCTAGTCCGAACTGTAAAGTGTAAACACAAAGCTTCTAAAAGAAAGCAGGAGAAAATCTAAGTGACCATGAGTTTGATAATAAGATTTTCAATTCAACACCCAAAGCACATGAAAGAAAATGTTAAGTTGAACTTTATTAAAACTTAAAACTGCTGTGCAAAAAATAAAAAATTTTAAAAAACAGTAAACAAAATCAAAAGACAAATGACAGGATGAGATAAAATATTTTTAAAAACACATATCTGGTGAAGGACTTGCATCCCCAATACACAAAGAACACTAAACATTTAATGATAAGGCACAATTAAATCAAGTTTTTTAAATGGGCACATGATCTGAACAGGTACTTCACTAAAGAAAATATGCCAACAAAAATTAAGCATATTAAAAGATATTAAACATCATTTGCATTAGTGAATTGCAAATTAAAACAATGAAATACCACCATACAAAAATTAGAACAGCTAAAATCTAAAAAAATGAAAATATTAAATGCTGGTGAGGATGCAGAACAACAATATCTTTAATTCATTGTTGGTAGGGATGCAAAATGTATTGATACATTGTAAGACAGCTTGGCAGTTTCTTAGAAGGTTAAAGATAATGTTTCATGACCCACCCATCAATTTTGGTTCCAGGTATTCATCAAACTAATCTGAAAACTTGCATCCACACAAAAGCCTGCACGTAAATGTGTATGCATCATTGTTCATAATGGCCCCAAACCATAAGAAACCAACACAACCTTCAATAGCTGGATGAGCTAATAAATTGGTACATTCATGCAATGGATATCAATAAAAATGAATGAGCTATCCAGCAGCAAAAGATAGAGAACTTTGCATATTGCTAAGTAAAAGAAGCCTGTCCAAGAAAACTACATACTGTAGGATTCCAACTATACATTCTAGAAAAAAACAAATATGTAGAGACTGTTGAAAGATCAAGACAAGCATGCCTGTAATTCCAGCAATTGGAGAGGCTGAGGAAAGAGGATTGCATGTTTGAGGATGGCCTCGGCAACTTGGCAAGACTCTGTCTCTAAATAGAAAATAAAAAGTGCTGGAGATGTAGCTCAGTTGTAGAGTACCCCTGGGTTCAATCCCCAGCAATTTAAAAAAACAAAACAAAACAAAACAAAAAAACAAAACAAAAAAAAAACCCAAAAAAAAAACAGCTGTAGCCAGGAGTTGGGGGAAGTAATGAATAGATGAAGGTTAGAAGATTTTAGAGCAATTAAATTATTTTGTATGATACTGTAATGGTAGATGCATGAATGCATGCATTTTTGAAAACAGAAGTTTTCAACCCAAAGAGTAAACCTTAATATATGCAAATTTTCAACAATTAGAGGAGGAGGGGGTGATTCCCTGGAAGCAATCACAATAGCATCTGAAGTGTGTGGCAAATGTCTGGGCCAACCTCAGTGAAGGGGTGGGGAGAAATCATGCTGACCTAAATAACTTTGGAATTGAGAGTCTGTAAGACTACAGGCAAAAGGAGTTTCACGTAGGTACTGTACTCCCATTGATAAAGTTATTTCCTACATGGGTACAGGTTAACTATTCTGAATGTATACTAGACATGTAGACTGGAATTTTTAAATTAATTAATTAAAATAGTAAATGATGACGTTTTTCTCATGGTTAGAGTGGGAATTTACAGATAAGTAAGAGATAGAAGCTAGAATGATCCATGTGATCATGGATTAGAGTTGGAGATATTGGTGTGAACTCATCTTTAGCTTAATACAGATATAGATGGTTATGTATAGAAATATGTATTGCTATATGTATATTCACAGGTTAGTAGATACATATGTATATTGTTGTTCTCTCAGTTAAGAGGTTTTCTAAAGCAACACAGATTTTGACTTTTCTATTAGTCAGCTTTTCATTACCATAACAAAAACACCTGAGACAAGCTGCCTCACAAAGAGAAAAGGTTTATTTAGCTCACAGTTTTGGCAGTTCAAGGGCATGGCACCTTCAGTGGCTCAGATCTAGTAAGGACCCAGTTTGTGAATGGTAAGTAGATTGTGGACAGCAATGACTGGAGTACATGTTGAGACAAGTGGTCACATCTCAAGTTAGGAAGCAAAGAGAGAGACTGGGGTCCCACAATCCCTTTTGAGGATATGCTCCCATTGACCTAAAGATCTCCCAGTAGGTCCCACCCCTTAAAGGTTCCACCTTCCAATACCATTACCCTGGTGACCAAGTCTCCACTCACAAAGAGCTCTGGAGGTCCACATCCAAGCCTTGGCAGTTTCTAATATCATTCTTCCATTTTAAAAAGCCAGGGCTCATTAGAGAAATGACTGGTTCTAAGACTGGAGCAGGAACTGTTCAAGAATAGCCTGGATTGCAGGCAAATGGATGAAATTGGAGAACATCATGCTAAGTGAGATAAGCCAATCTCAAAAAACCAAAGGACGAATGATATCGCTAATAAGTGGATGATGACACATAATGGGGGGTGGGAGGGGTTAGTGTTAGGGTTAGAGTTAGGGTTAGGGAGGGGGGCAAGAATGGAGGAAGCAAGGACTGCATAGAGGGAAAAGAGGGGTGGGAGGGGTGGGGGGAAGGGAAAAAATAACAGAATGAATCAACCAACATTACCCTATGTAAATGTATGATTACACAAATGGTACGCCTTTACGCCATGTACAAACAGAGAAACAACATGTATCCCATTTATTTACAATAAAAAAATAAAAAAAAGAATAGCCTGGAGCATCTTGATATGCCAAAAAGTGAGAAAGTTTCAAAAGGTATATACAGGGAAGGGAACATATCAGCTGCCCACTCAAACAGCACCTAAAGCCCAAAGCTAGAACAATGTGAGCATCCAAATGATAATCCAGTCATAAAGCAAATATCCACGAGCCCATAGTAATGTAAATAAATGTCTGAGAGAATGAATAAATAAATCAGACAAATCTCCCTTATAAAGTAATTTGAAGTAATTTATGCTCTTGGCACTCAAACAGGGAGGAATAACGCCTCACTTCTTAAATGTAGCGACTTCCGGCCAAACAAGGGAGTATGGAAAGGAGGGGAGTGGAGAGTCACATTACCAGGAGATTGGCTTTACCATGGAGAAACCTGCCAAACTCCATCCAGGTGACTGAGGTCAGTATCAACAGTGACAAAGCATGTTGACAGGACGTGCCTTTGATAGAACATGATAAAAAGAAAAAAAGAAAAAAAAAGACATTTTACTTCTGTCCTCTTCTTCCCCCAAATTCGTAACTCTGGTCCACTTCTGAGAAAGACACCAGGCCAATCCCTATACAGGGCATCCTACAAAATGCTGGACGGTTCTCCTCAAAACTGTCAAGGTCATTAAAACCAAGGGAGCCCAAGGAGATAGGACATCTACATATAATGTGGTATGGGATCTTGGAAGAGAAAAAGACAGTAGGTAGACACGAAAGGAATAGAATAGAGCATGGACTTTGGTTAAGCCTGAGGTGCTCATCTTGGCTTATTAATTGTGACCAATGCAGCATATGAATGTTAAGGTGCTGATAATTGGAGAAGCCAGGCAAGGAGGGTATTTGGGAACTCAGTGCTGTCTTTCCAATTTTTCTATAAATTTAAAACTGTTTTGAAACATAAAGGCTTTTCAGAACAAGTCACCTCATCCCGGAAGCCCCCGCCTCCACTAAGATCTCATGGGACCTTTGGACCCCTTCTCTACCATGGCACTGAGCACACTGGCCCATGTCTATCTCTACCCATTCCTTAGCCTCCCCAGAGCACCAACCCTGCTGTCATTTGAAAGAGAATTGTATCTTCTGAGAATTGTTTTGGAGACAACAACCTGCTTGCAGGCAGATATTCTGGTCTATTCTGGAAACAGCCTGTCCTACTGCTTGGTACCATCTCTGCCTACCTAAGGGACACACCTGTCCCCTATGGATTGGCTCCCCCTTTTCAGGGAGAGCTTTGGCACATTTCAAGACAAAGCGCCAGGACCAGGGTCCAGCTCGGCCCCCTTGCTTTGGCCCGGCTGCTGTTTATCTCTGGTCTGGGGCTCAGGGACCCTCTTGGCCTCACTGGGGATCAGTTGCTTAGAACCAGGAACGTCGGCTTTAGTCTGAATTGTTTTCCCCACCTGAAGCAGTTAAGCGGTTCTATTTTTAAAGCCCTTGGTTTCTCTCTGTCTGGCTCAGAAGGTGGCTGGTGCTCCAGGACTCTGTGCAGGATAAATGCTCCATCTTTTGCCCTTCCCTCTCTTCCTCAGCTTTTATGCCATCGCCAATACTGTCCTCCCCCTGGTGCTGTCAGGGGAAACTGAGCTCGTAATTCTTCCAGGGAAGGCATTAGAAAGGAAGAAATTAAGTTCAATCAAAGTGTCAGGCTTGAATTGTTTGTGTGTTTGGGTGTAGGTGAGAGGAGCTTAATAAGACCCTGGGTCTCAGTATTCTCCCCTCCCCTCATCCCACTGTAATGTAGCCCCTTGGGGATCCTTACCCTCATTAGGTGACAGAGGAGCTAGTCAAATAAACGAGTCCCAATCTGAGAGGAGGCCCACAGTCTCAGGGGCCAACACAGAAGCACCCTAAGCAGATAGATTTGGCTGTGGAAACATGTGCACGCGCACGCACACACACACACACACACACACACGCACACACTCACACACGCGCGCGCGCACACACACACACACACACACACACACGGCCATCATTCAAGTCTCTGTAACAACATGGCGGCACTTACCAAGAGCTTCCCCCAAATGGTCATGGTGTTCCCCTTGGCTAGCTCATTTCTGCTCAGGGCTTCTTGACCCATCTTAACACTGACAAAGTTCCAGTGTATTCCTTCAGCTCAGACCTATCCCTCTGGCCACCAGACCCTGATATCTGGTTATTTGACCTCGACATGTGATATCTCAAAGGAACCTCAAATGTGATGTGTCCCCAGGGCAGTGACCTCACAACCCCTCCTCCCTGCAGATCTGGTTCTTCCCTACGGGGGTGGCAGCGCTGCTGTCCAAATTCATGGGGAAGTTGGAACTGCCCTCAACACATCTCTCCCTCAGCTCCATGTCGCCATCCGTCACTAAATCCCAAGGAGTTAGCTGCCAGATCTCAGAGACTTGTTCTCCAACCTTGCTGTCACTGTGCTCGTCCAGCTGCTTCTGTCCCTAAGTCTGATGGCGGTCACAGCCTCGTCCTGGTCTGCATGCTCCCATTCCTGACCCCTTCCAGGCCTTTCTCTCCCTGGCAGTCAGTCTGACAGCCAGCTAATGTGAAGACAGTTGTCTTTGGCTTTGAATCTTTCCATCTCTCATCGCTCTCAGCATGAAGGCCGAAGCCCTCATCTGGGTCCCAGGCATGCAGAATCTGACTCTGCAACTCTCCAGCCTGCTTTTGACCTCCTTTCCTGCTCCTCTTGGGGACAACACTGGCCCTTCCTCAGTCCTTCCAGAGCTCCCACAGAAGATACTTTCCTCCCTGGGGGTTTTGCACACATCACTGCTTCTGCCTGGAATGCTCTCCCCACCCCAAGAGGCTAATTCCCAACTTCAAATCTCAGCTCCAAATCAGATCCCTCGTGGCTGAGTTCCTCACACAGCATCTCCTTCGCAGCACTGAGACCTCCTGGTAACTGTGCGACTCTGTGTGACCACGGGATTAGGTCTGCTAGCCTGAGGCGGGGACTGGACCTTGTCTGTCTGGTCCCTGCTGCCATCTCAGAACGGCAGCAGTGTCTGGCTCAGGGTAGGGCACCAGGCATAGTTTTGTAGATGAGTGAATGGCTGCTTCTAACAACCAAAAAGTGGATTTTTGTCCTGCTCCTTCCTATTAGCCGGAGGTCTTCTACCGTGTATCCTGGTCACACTGTAGGCGGCACAATCAGAACTTGAAATAGGTCTAGTTGTTCCTGAAGCCCATGTTTTGCATCTCTCCATTCACAGGACCTACCGGCCAGGAAGGTCCTGAGGCTTTCTTCCTTCTGACCAGACACCACCCACATGGGGGCAGAGGACAAACCACAGGGACAACAGAGCTAGGGATTAGGGGAAGGCTACCCAAAACTCCGAGGGAAGAGTCCTTGCACTGTTGACACCCCACATCGACCCTCTCTCTCCCTAATAGCTAATATGTATTGAGTACCTACTGTGTCATCGAATGAGCCTCGCCACAATCCAGTAGGCATTATTATTATTCTCATTTTTCGGATGAGAAAACTGAGCCCCCCCACAAACACACACACACACACAAAGTAAATAACCTGCTGGAAATTACACGACTAACAAGAACAGAGCTAGGACACGGCCCCAGAGCCCCCGGCCCCACCACCACTTCCACCTGAGGAACCGGCCGGATTCCACGTCTTCCGCTGTCTGCAGCCCCAGCGTGGCAAACAATCACCCTAGACGGAGGGTGAGCCTGTGATGCAGTCCTCTCTCCAGGGACGTGAAACGCTGGGCCTACTGACCGGAGAACGAAAACTGCTGTCTTCGCTGCATCCGGAGGTGGGCTCCCGAAAGGCCTGTCACAGTTTCCTGTTCCCTAGCCCTCCACCTCAGAGTCCCCTTCTTCATCCTCCACTCCAGCTTCTGCAGCTGCCCCAGGGCACATGAAGAAATTCCTTTGCTTATGTAAAATAGTCAATTTCTGTCCCTTGCAACCAAAGAGTCCTAAAAGAACCTGGGGACAAGACTGGAATCAGAAGGTTAGGGACAAGGACCCTTGATGTCCCATGGCAGGTTTACTTATACTTGGAAATTAAGCTGACATTTTAACAAAAAGAGGGCAGCAGTGCCCGTTAAGAAGCACTCAAGGAGGTGCAGGTGGGCAGCGACTCCAAGACCATGCGGGGGGGGGGGGGGTGTGTCAGGGTCACACGGCCCAGGGAGGAGGGGTGAGGGGAAGGAGAAGCTCGGCGCTCACACTTAAGGGCAAAAGCAGGCCCACGAAGGGCAAAGGGCAGAAAGGGACAGCAGACAAGGTGGCTCTTGCAGCATGAAGTCGGGTGGGCAGGCTCCCCAGCGGGCACAGATGGTGCGAGGGCTCTTCCGGAGCCGCCTTCATGATCCATGCAGAAGCTGGACAGAAGCTCTGTGCTGCGGGGGGCTGCCACCATGAAGGCGGAAAGAGAAGGATGCCGTCACCAACAGCCTCCCGGCATCCTATGGAGAGGTAAGCGTTAGCCACCATGGGCAGGGTCCCCCTTCCTCCTGCAAAGCCAGCGAGACTAACGGCGCGGCTCAGGTGATCTCTTCAGCATGACACGAGCAACACCCTTTGTACGATCAGATGTCGTTATGGGGAGTAGTTAGTTACCCTGCTGCTCTGCCACCTCCACCTCACCCTGAAAACCACACACAGACACAGACAGGCTGATTCAGCAGGAGTCACCACCACCTCCACGCTGCAGCCCAGGCCAGGCATCAGGAGCAACGCCTGGCAAAACTGCCTGGACATCAGAATCAGGCGGAGGACTCGAGAGGATGCAGAAGCTCCAGGCCCAGGGACCAGAAGCAACCGGCGCACTTCGCAGAGGCTCCCAGGAAGGGGCAGATGAGGGCAGAGGTGGAGCAGGGTGCAGGGCAGATCCCCAAGCGTCGTGGTAAGCAGTTTATATTCAATTCTAAATGAGCGGAGAGCCTGTTTGGAAGTGTTAGCAAGGAACTCCTGGGGTTGGACCCACATTTCATCAGGATGGTTCTGGAAGGTGAAGAGAGGCAGGGCAGCAAGAAACCAAGCCAAGACCAGATAGCCAACCGCCTTGTCCAAGGGAGGGATGATGCTGGTCTGCATGGGTTGGCCTTTGGATTTATTTAGGAGGTGAAGTTCATAGGACTTTGCTGATGGATTGGGTGCTGACTACAAGAGAGAAAGAAGAGTCAGACGTGATGACCTCATGTCCTGTGGAGCTACTAGAAGTTGCCAATAACTGAAATGGAAAAGACTTTGACACGAGCTGACTTGGGGAGAGAAGACCAGGGGCTCTGTGTTCAGCATGTCCACTAGATTACTCTAGAGACAACTGTTAGCCACGCGAGCCAACCTGTGGAGTGGAGAGTTAGGTATGAGTCTGGGGTTAGGATGGAGGCTGGGTGGTCCTTAACTTGCAGTGTTATCATTCAACTTTAGTTTGGAAATCCCCTCTTCCTCCTACACACACACACACACAAGCCACGATTCTTCATGCTTAGATGAAGTGAACTACACTTTCTAACTTTTCCAGGAGAATATGACTTAGGCCAGATCAATCAGACACTTCTCATAGTAATAGATTTGGAAAGTTGTATGAGATGCCTTTGGAACCAACAAGATACCATGAGGATTTTGCAAAGACTTCTGAATTAGAACTTTTGAAGCAGAAACAATGAAAGGGTTGGAGCTTCTGCAGCTATACTGTCACTGTGAGGAGTGAAGGTTACTGAATGTGTATGCTCATGAAAGACAGAAACTGGGTATTAGTGGTCAAGTGCTGCCTGCAACGATTTTTGTCTCTCATGTTTTTTCTGTTAAATGATCCCCATCAAGTTCTTTTCCAAAAGAGAAAAAGAAAAATTCCAGTTGATTCTGAAGCAACACATCTGTGGATTGGTGTTTGGAACTAACTGTTCACACACACACATGTAGAGACATGTTTAAGTGACTCTAGGATGGCGGCTGGAGTTGGGCCAAGAGGTGGTGCATAATTAGTGTTAACATGGCGTGAACTCTCAAGACCTTTTGCCTGATCGGTTGATGTTTTTTTAGCGCGCATGGTCAACAGATGTTCCTCATTCTTGATTGGTACCGTGGCGCGTGCTCCAATAGTGCTACTTAATCCTAAGCTGATTGGCTGCCTTAGTGTATATAAGACATTCTCTTCACCTGGGAGGAGGACTAAGAACGCACCTATAGGAAGCCCCTCTGATAAGCAGCACCTCTGACGTAGGACGTACCTCTGGACGCACCTCTAAGAAGAAGCAGCAGACCTCTAAGAAGTAGCATCTCTGAAAGCGGTAGCCTCTCTGAAAGCGTAGGACCTCTAAAACCAAGCAAGCCTCTCTTCTTCTATAAACTAGCAAACAAGCAAAAAGGCAACCCAGAAAAAGATAATAGAAGTAGTTCATTCCCAGTCCACCTCCGATAAATTCCCGGGGGGATTGTTGCTGCGGGCATATTCCTATGCTGTTACTACTTAAGCATGGTCTGCAAACTCAAAGGAGGCTTGTTAGAAATGGAAAATCTCAGCCCCAACCCATATTTAAGGAATGAGAATTGCCACCTTTAACAAAGTCTCCAAATGATCTTGTAGCCACAAATAAGCATTCGGAGGTCAAAGGAGCTTACACTCCCAAGAAAAAAAAAAAAAAGACACTTTTGTGATATAATTAAATTACAATGCCAGGTTGTGTGGGTCTTGGCAAAAATTACCTGGGAGCAACATTAATAGCTACCATTTACTGTGCACATATTACATGAAGCCATCTGCCCAACTTGGGGCTAGCTGACAGCAGCAATGTATAGGCATACCATCGGGCCAAGAGTAGTGATTTGCTCCTGTAACCCAGTGACTCAGGAGGCTGAGGCAGGAGGATTACAGGTCAAGGCCAGGTTTGTCAATTTAGTGAGACTCTGTTTCAAAATAAAAAATTAAAAGGCTGAGGATGTAGCTCATTGGTAGAGCATCCCTAGGTCCAGTCAGAGTGAGGGAAGGAGGGAAGGAAGGAAGGAAGGAAAAATCTGACTGAATGTGTTGGCTTTGCCACAGTTGGGATAAAGCTGTGAGCAGAAAAGAGCCTTCAGATAGTAATCCAAGAGGCACCTCCCAATTTTATAACAAAGATTAAGAGGATCTTTAAATTATTAGGTACACCATTCAATAAAGTACAAAGTTTTGCTTTTGAACTTCTGTGGAAATTCTAGTTCCCATTTTAATGGGTATTATATCACTAATCCTAATAGAATTAGATAGTGTTGCTTAATTCATTTTAAAAGACAAGGAAACTAATGCTCAGAGATGCTAAGCTCCTTGCCCAAAGTCACACAGCCAGAAAGTCACTAACCTCACATACTTTAGTAGCAGCTGTTCCCAGATAGGGCTACCTTTTCCTACTCCTGCCCCTCCCCCACACTGGCTCCATGCCTGGACAATTATCTCATCTTTTTCTTTCCTCTAATGATAGAGATTTGTTCTGTAAATACATAAGACTTAAAGCAGTTCAATATTCAATATTCATTTTTGCTGGCACAGTGGGGAGAAAAAGTGCTCTCTTCCTCGTGGGGAAGTTAGGCAAGAAGAGCATGAGCTCACGGTGGCTAGAGTCCAGTTATGACACCTGAGGACCTAGAACTAAATCTGGATTTAAAAAGAGGCAGATTTCTGATGACCTCTTTAGGTTCCTGGATCTAGCTATACCTGAATTCAACACCCTTCGGGCTTGGGGTTTCTAGGAGGCAATAAATTGTTTTGGGAGGATGGTGAACAGACAATGTGTTAACAAGGCTGCAGCCATTTATCCCTGATTCTGCCCCCCACCAACACACCATTTTAAAATCTAGATTGTTACCGACTGTGAGCAATCAATTGAGATAACTCATTACCTTCCTAGATTGTTGGCCTGAGAACTTCCTCCTCAGTCATTGGTCAGATTGTTATTAACCCACGAACTCTCCCCCTCTCCCCCTTCTCCCCCTCTCCCCTTCTCCCCCTCTCCCCCTCCTGCCTCCCTCCCTCCCTCCTTCCTCTCCCCCTCCCTCCCTCCTCTCTCTCTCTCCTCTCTCTCGCCTCTCTCTCTTTCACCCTTAAGGGCAGACACTCGCTCATCTGCTTAATAAAATCTCTTGTGTGAGTTCCCACGTCCAGAGTGGTTTTCTGGATGCTTTCAGGTGGTATTAAGGTCAGTTGGAGTCGAGTTTCTGTCAATTGAAACCACAAGAGTCCTGATGCGCACAGTGATAAAGCTAGCCTTCCAAACCAGCTTTACTTCAACGCCCAGTCTCTTAATCAGGATCCTCTGATCTTCCACTGAAAAGAGTGAAATCCAAAAGTCGTAAAAATGGAGTTGGATCATGAAGAGCTTACAATGGGAGGGGGAGGATTACGCAAGTAGCATAGACACATGCCCCAACCCTAGTTTCGAGTCCTTCTCTCTGTGCACCCTTCATCTGGACTGGAGAAGGCAACCCCATGCCATGTTCTTCTGTGGGACCCAAGAAGCAAGGCCGGTGCTAAGCACACATGTGGGGATCATGAAATAAGAATTGTCAAATGAATATTTGACTGACACCCCCAGGCCACCTGAATATTTCTGTGGTGGGTCATTGCTGGCTGAGGACGCATCTTTTCAACAGCTCAAGGCTCACTTGGCTGCACTTGTGGTCCCCGTGGCTGCCTTATTCCATCTCAGGGCAAAACAAGAAGCTGCTTTTTTTTCCTTATGTGATTCTTCAGCCTTCATTCTCCTCCCTCAGCCCTCATCTCACCGCCCGCCTCTGTTCCAAGCTGAGTTCCAGTTCCAGCAACCACGTCCTGGCTGCTCACACCTCCGCCCCTGACCAAAGTCCCTTTTCTCCTTGTTCTCTTCTGCACGCTCATTTAGTGCAGGATAACTTCAGTAGGAAAAAATCTATCATTCACAGCTAACTTCAGTGTTCCCTAACCCAATGGCATGGAGCATCAAGGTACTCAGAGGTAAAGATGGACATAATAAGCAAGAAGGCCATTCCTTAGGCACGTGGCTGAAAGGCCAGCTCCCATCCTCATGGTTGCCAGCACACTTCCCCCAAGTGTGACTGTGGCTTCTGATGGGTGGCATATTTAATGGCTCCTTTAGGCCACAGCTCCTCCCAAGCTCCAGAGGAGACGATGGAGGAACACGATTGGCTTGCTGGCTTGCCACTCAGTCATCCATGCACTTATGATCAAGCCTCTATGACTCCAGGTTCTCTTCCAAACTCTGGGAATCAAGTGAGGCACAGGATAGATCAGGTCCCTATCACTAAGGAGGATGCAAGTCAGTAAACAAGTCAGCAGATGAATGAGCGTGTCCCAAGGTCATGACTGCTGGAGGAAAAATAAACCAGGGCAGTGTGATCGAGCTCAGCTGGGAGTAGAGGAAGAGTCTCAATGTTAGAGAGTCATCAGGTGGTTTTGCTGAAAAGGTGATTTCTCAGCTCATATTCAAAAGAAGAGAAGAGTCACACAACAAATGGAAGATGGAAGAAAATTCCTTGCTCCCATAGGATCTACAGATACAAAGTTTCTGGCACAGAAGAAATCTTGGCGTTTTCTAGGAACTAACAGAAAGCTAGATTGAGCTACACTGTGTGAGAAGAAAGGAGAAGATGAGGTCACAGAGGTCAGCAGGCACCAGATCATGAAGACCTTGTAGGACACTGTAAGGGGTTTGGGTTCGCCCGGGGTGGTTTTAAGTGAAGGAATCATGCAGCTTTATTCACGTTTTGAGAGGCTCACTCTGGCTACTGAAGAGAAAAATGGATCAGAAAGGCCAAGGGAAGACCTGTCACAACCCTGAGAGCTGGCCATCAGGTGGCTATTTCTGGGGGCTGGGGTTATATGGCAGGATTCTGATGACAACTTTAAACTGAAAATCAGACATGAAGACCCTAACTGCTACTCAGGGAGTCTTGTATTTCATAGACTTCTAGTTGGCAAAGGACCCTATAGGTCGCCTGGTGTCCCTCCCTGGGGAACAGGCTTGCTCCTGTCCTCAGCTTGGATCCCAAATTCTTACAAGAGAGGCAGGGACACATTTAGGCAATCAAAGAAAACAGCTGAAAACCTCACAGCCTCAGAGCACAACTGTCACTCATACTGATGCAGGAGATGATTTAGGCCCACGTGCTAGAGAACCTGCCAAGTAAACTCCCACTTGGGATGCGTCAAGAGCCCAGAGGAGAAGGAAGGAAAAGCACCAGACAAGAGGCCACGTGAGGGTGAAGGGTGAGTCGGCACCCAGGGCTCAATTGGTATTGCATGCGTGCCCTCTCCCTCAGCATCTCCAGAATCAGTAAATAATCCATCTACCTGAAATGAACTCCTTCAAGAGGAGAGAGAGCATTCAGAACATTGCTGAGACCTAAATTGACCAACTTTGATCCAGATGAGTTAGTAAAATAGCAGACTTCTCATCAGCTGCATTTTAATACCATATTTGGAGCCACTCAGTCATTATAAAATCATCTGAACTTCTCAGCAAAGTATACATCGGGGAGTTTATTTTTGAGTCTCTCAGAATACAAAGGAGAGTCTTTCTAATACCAGATCTGGGCAGAGCACACAGCTTCCTTTTAAATGAGGAGGAAGAAATGCCCAGTTGCTTCTCCTTTGTTAGTAATTCCCTCTTTGAAAGTTTCCCTGAAAGTGTGCAGTAATTTCTGATGATGGAAGAAAAGACTCTTGGTGCCTCACCTGAGTAAGCAGGTTGCTGCTGGCTAGCAGAGCGTTCCTGAGAGCTCTTTGTTAGGTGAACTCCCAGCTGGACACTGAGGCTAAGGAATGGAGGGGATTTGGGAAATTCTTGATTTCTTTAGAGGAAACCAGCTGAGCCCACTCCACCTCCATGATCTGCAGCAGAACCCAAAGCTGTGAAGGATTTTCAGAGTTCAGTCTGCTTTCAGCTGGAACAAAACCCAGAGACCCTTTGTCTGCCACGAGCAAGGACTTAACAGCCTCTTTGTTGGTTAAGGACCTGTGTGGCTACGGTTTACACCTGACAACCTGCTGGCTTCACCAGCTCATTGCCACCATTGGATCTTTGCCGCTTCCTACTATCATTAAGAGCTTTGATACCTACACAGAGCCACAGACTGAACAACTTGATCCTGGACTTAGTGAAAATACCAGTCACCCAGTACTGAACCATATTATTAGAGAGTGGAAGGGAGGGGAGGGTGTCCCCCTCCTTTAAGGAAAATAAAATATGGTCCCCGCCCTCTAAGGTACTCACAGTATATTGGGCAGGGGGTGGGGCAAGTAGCTTGCAAAGACAACTTGTACTATAGGGTCAACTCCAGACAACAAATTCAAGCAATTCTGTACTAGAACCAACGTGGCTATTTGGGGGCATAGTGAGGATTTAGAAAGGAGAACAATTCCAAGCCTACACTCCAGAATATCACAATCCAGTGAGTCCCATACATAAAATACCATTCATTCAAGAAGAACTCTTAATGCTGACTGTATTCTAGACACTGTGCCAAGCACCTAGAATATAATTGTAAGCAAGGGAGATAATGGTAGACTACTTCATGGAATTCGGTTTGGTGGGTCAAGCAGATGCACACACAGTGCAACGAGTAGTCCTCCATCTATCCGCCCACTCACTCACATGTTCATTTGTATATTCCAGGAACATTTAAAGGACGTGGGACACTGTCAGGGCCTGGGCACACACAGCAGGGGATACGCAGTCCAGGGTCCAGTCCCCATGGAGTTTAGCATCCAGAATTGTGGCCAGGGTGTGTCCTGATAGGAGAATGCAGGTGCAGCAGAGGGTGTGGCCCTGATGGGTGGGGGTCAGAGAGGGCTTTGCAGATGAAGTGGAGCTCAAGCAGAAGCAGGTTGGAGCCTGCCCAGATCAGGAGGGAGTCTATCTCTGGTTCCTTGCTCTGTATCCCTTTCCTATATTGCTTGAAGGTGATCAAAGAGGTTCTTAAGCTTAGGCTCTGGGCTGTGGCTGCTCAACTGGAGACCTTTCTCTATATCCTGAAGTACCCCTTGGTGGACCTCGGGCCTCACTGCTGCAGAAGCACAGCCAGCCTCATCTGTGCACAGTGCAACATCTTCTCAGTGAGAAGATGGAAAACCAAATCTGAACACCATCCCATATGTCTAATTTTGCCCTCTTCCTTACTGTCTCTGCTTGCTGCCCTCCTAGGGTCACAGCTGGGACTTCCTGGGGATACACTGGGCTCAGAGCAAAATGAAGAAGAGATGAGAGTCAGTGCCAGTGCCCAGGAATGCTCCCCATCTGCCAAGGGTCAGGGAGTCCTTCCATGTCAGAGCTCCTGTTAGCTATACGAGTGGTGTGGGGACGCGGGGTTCAGGACAGGAGAGACTGAGAGGTCTGGGAAATTCCCTAAGGGACATTTTCAGTGACTGTGTTCATATCCTGCAGTTGTACCAGGCACAATTTGGTTTAGCTCATGACACCATCACAGGACACTTACTCTGTGCCCAGCACCATGGGAGTCACTGAGCCAAGCGAGATGAGGAGGACACAGTTACTGCCTGGAGGGGAATACCCTATAAAGGGACACAGGCGTGCAAACAGTGCTCACACACCAGCCACGGAGAATATTCCACCCAGTGGGCAACACAAATACAAGCACAGGGGTGTCCTGGACCGATATTTAGGGGTGAAGCCTCCTGCTCTGATTGGCAGTGGGAGGAGCAGAGATGGGATAAGTCTTCGGGTAAAAGAAAGAACACAGGATCCATTTACTGAAAGAACACATCTACCATTCACCGAATTCACTCCTGTGTCCCTCTGCCTCCCTGGTTTCAGCTTTCCCATCTGATCAGTGTGGGGATCCACCCAGATGTTGGCTTATTATGTCCTGCTCCTGTGCCAGTTGCGATATGCCAGATGTCTATTGTGCTTTATTGTTGCTACCATTCATTCAGTGCCTACTATGTGCCAATACCTTTCAGCATAGTCTTCACAACAGTTCATAGCTATCCTGTCCTGAGGACCTTATTGTCCCCACTAGAAATCTGAGTAAACTGAGGTTCAGTGAGAGTGTGTTTGTATTTTCAAGGAAGGGCCCTACACGAAGAGATCAAGAAACCCTTGTAAACGCTACCCGGGGGAACCTTTTTACCCTCCATCGGATTTGATTAAAGGGACATGTGCCTGAAAGTTCCTCTGGGCTTGACCTTCGGTTCCAGGAGCCCGCCTTCCCCAGAGTCCGTAATCGGTTCCGCTGTTTCGTTTGCATACTTGGTGGGAGTGGCAAGAACTTGACTGAGCACCTTCTGGGAGGTGGGTGGCTGACTGCGCCAGTTAAGGCTTAGACTCCAAGCGCGTGGATCAGAGAAGACCCCCTAGAAGACACTCTGGACGTCTTCTAGCCCACCCCTCGCATTTATGAGCTGAGAAAAACAAGGTACGGATTGGGGAAGAAAGTAGACACGTACAGTCACCGACTGCGTGCAGCAGGCACAGCGGCTTCTCAGGGTCTC
This sequence comes from Sciurus carolinensis, assembly GCF_902686445.1. NCBI lineage: Eukaryota > Metazoa > Chordata > Mammalia > Rodentia > Sciuridae > Sciurus > Sciurus carolinensis. The sequence goes on along the minus strand of NC_062228.1, from coordinate 33,856,578 downwards.
TCGCCTACCACTCGGTCTGCCGGACCCTTAGACCCACCCTGACCCGCGCTGGAGAGTCGGGCCCGTTCCCTCCGCCCGACACTCTTCCCCATCGCCACCCCATTAAGGTAACAATTAGGAAACGAGGTGAGGCTCCCTCTCCATCTGGGTAATTATGTTCTCATTAGGAGCCCATCCGCGCGGGCTGTGAGCATTAGCGCTCCAGCGCAGCTTGGGAGGCGCGCTCCCAGCTCTGCTGATGCGGGAAGCAGCGGCGGGCGAGCAGGCGAGCCCGGCAGCCGCAGCAGGACCTTGCGCAACCCAGCGCTGCATCTCAGAAAGCAGAGGCCGCTTGGCACGCTGTGGAGAACCAGGTGGAGAAGCCAGTTCGTTTGGTGCCTGAAACCTGCCTGGATTCCCCTCACCATACCCCTAGGCCTAGCCGGGTGCTGGACTCTGCACTGCGAGAGACACGGCCTCTGTCCTCAGAGAGGCGGGGATGGGAAGGCAGGCTTGCAGGAGAGGCCACACTCCAAAGAAGGAGGTCAGAGAAGAGATGACAATTCTTGCCTACACGGGAGGCAGAGAGCTCCCTGGAAGACGTGTCCTTTAGTATAAAAGGAGACAAGGAAGTAACCAAGGTGATCTGGGCTGGGGGGAAACCTTTCAGACAAAGGGTGAGGCTGAATGGTGGCCGTGGGGGAGGGTCTGGAACCCCTACAGGCTCTGGTCTAAAGCATTTTATTTTAGATGAAAGTAGGAGGCAGGGCCCAGATCCGCAAGGGCTTAGAAGATTCAAAGCATTAAAGGAAGCCACAGTGAGGTGTAGTTTTTAGAATTGCCCCACACACCCCTCCCCACTTCCCCTGGATGGTAGGGAGGAAGTCCCTACTGAGCCATGGGCACTTTCTTCTCCAACCCTCTCTATCCCCAACACACCAGTTGGGAGTCTCTGATGCCCTCTCATTGGGAGCTCAATTTTCAGGCAAAAGTTGATGTACCTTCCGCTGACCAAAGGAACACTCACCCCCATCTTCACCCCAGAATTGAGGGAAGTGATTCAACTGCCATATGCTAGACCATTGTGTGGGGCTCTCCTGTTTGGAGGACCAGGAACCCCAGAGCCTTCTGGGGCAGGGCCTCCAGTTTAGTACTCCTAAGTGCTGGCTTGGCGTGGCCACCACTGCCCCATGAAAGACAAACAGAGAGGGAGATGAGGAGCCCAGCCCCGGGGGCCCCCTTCCTCACCACAGGCTAACAAGGCCTAGTTGGGGGGAGGTAGTGAACCTCAGGAAATGCCTTGTCCTGTGTGGGCATGACAGCTTCCCAGAGGAAGCCACCATTTAGCTGAACTTCTTACATCCTGGGGTGGGGAGGGGGCAATAGGATTTTGAAAAGTGAAAGAGAAAAGGTACTTCGACTTCAAGGACAAGACAGCAGATGTGGAGGCATAAAGAGTAATGGGAGATGGGTTCATTAAATGGCAGAGGGAAGGTCAGCACGTGCAAGAAGAGGCTGGAGTCAGATTGAGCAGGATCTCCAATGCCGAGTTAAGGCTTTGGGGGAAGCAGGGACTCTCCCCAGGAAGGGGCCCAGGTAAAGCCAGAACATAATCACAGGAGAACTTCTCCCTTTTCCTCCTCCTGGGAGCCCATGTACTCTGGCTATTTTTACTTTCGAGGCCCCAGAGCTGCTTGTAAGGTGTGAGCCCCAGTTCCCGGATGGGTAGGCCTAACCCAGTCAGCACAGGCTCCAGCCAGGACTCACTAACCAAAGCAAAAGAACCTGCCTTGCCCCGGTCCAAGAATAAAGGATGGCGGGATCCATGTAGCAGGAAAAACTCTTGGGGATGTTTTGATTCCTCAGTCTGTATACAGATGGGCAAACTGAGGCCCAGAGAGACTTATCAGTCACCTAGCTGGAACACACCCTGGTGGCCCCGTAGTGCAGCAACCACAGGTGACAAAGCCCTGGTGTTCCTGCCCTCAGGAAAGGGAGTGTGTCCGCCTGCCAAACTTCAAGGTGTTCTGGACATAGCTTCCTTGGGTGTGGCTACCCAACCAACAGGGCCTGCGATCTTCAAATCTAGGGGGAAGCATCAGTCACAGCGTCCCCACACACCTGGAGAGCAGACGCAGCTGTTGTTGAGGCAGTTCCGCAAAGACTCCTTTTGTACCCGACTTCTTCCCAAAAGGAAAACCGCAGTGAATGTCTCTTTACAAAAGGAATAGTTTTTCTTTTAAATTCCTTTAAGAATCTCCTTATTAGTCCTCCTCCCCACTTCGCTAGGCACTAGCTGGGGAGAAGGGGAACTGTTGGGCCCGAGAAAAGCACTCCTCACTCCCCAAGTCCCTACCTATCCCCGCGGGACTTGGGGCCTCTAGGGTTGCGCGGAAGGCGCCCGCTAGAGATGACACGTCCCTGGATTGCGCGTGAAGGAGAAACAGGGCCCAGGTTTCAAATGAACGCGGGTGCTTGGTTAATCTCTAACTCAGAAAAGCCGTAGGAATAAATTTCTCCAAAGGAAAATGTTGTCTGTTTTGTTATTATTAACCAACCCCTCTATTCCATCCTTCTCCCCCGTGTCAATTAAATTCAACCCTGAATCTCTGACCGCGAAAAAGCTTCTAAATAGGAACCACAACTAGAGGGGCCCACCGCAGTCGCGGTCCTGGCCCTTTGACCTTGCCGCCCACCCTCTTCGCGTTGCCCACGCTCCCTGCCGCCGAAGCTATTGGGCCAGCCTTCCAGACTTAAAATGAAGTCGTTTATTTCAATTTTGCTTTCACATTGTGTTCCGATACAATCAAAACTCCTGGACGAACCTCTTGAACAAAAGTCTTGCGAATGAGCGCAATCACCGGTCCTGGACACCCGGGTAATCCGGCGGGTGGACTCGGAATTCAGAGGCGGTGTTATAAAACGTACACTGCTTCGGGAACTGCGGAGCGGATGAGGGTTGGGGACATCCAGGGACAGAAGGCGTGGGGAAGCTGACAGGCTGGTACGGGTCTTCGAATTGAGTTGATTCCTGATGTGTTTGGAATTCAAAAAGACCCAAACTTCACTCCCAGGCCGATGACGGAAGCCTGGTCCTACCACAATTTCGGCCACATTTCTTACGTTTGTGCCAAAGCCAGCACAGGCGAAGGCAGGGCTGGTCTTAGGCCTGCTGCAAGAAGCGCGGGACTAGCTTTTCCAGGAAGCCACTGCGCCTGGTCTTTTTCTGGTGGCGTTCTCCCAAGTCTCCTGTCTCTGAACCTTGCTAGCCCTTCGGCACCCCAGGCCCCCAACTTCACAACTGGGGAAGTTGCGGAGTTTAGAAAGCTGATTCAGAAAAATAAAAGTCCCACTTCGACTTTATTGGATCAAAGCAAAATTAAATCTTGGCTATTCACACGTATGTTACAGAGGACGAGGAAGTGTCCGGAAGAACCTCCTTGTGGAGCCACAGAGCACGAGGGCATTGACAAGCATCAGAACATCGAGCAGCCTTAGATTTCACGATCACTCCGAATAGGACATAGAAATACAGAAATACGGCCAGTTTCCACTGGGAAGAGTTCTTCGTTACAAATGATATATATTTATGTATATTTTAAACCAATCACCACTAAGGTGAGTCCTTTCTCAGCTAGCAAGCAGCTGAGAATACAGAGTATCTTCAGCTAATTAACTCTTGAGCAGTGTTTTAAGAAGAGCAATACTTGTCAATTTAAAACTACCTCCCCATTCCAAAGCAAAAACAGAAAACAAAAATCTTACCCCCTCTCCAAACTAAAAGGAAAGGGAGAGAAGCATTTTAGGGTTCAGTAAGTGGAAGGATTTAGAGGAGGGGTAGGGAGAAAGATTTCACATTATAAGTTAAGTACAAAGTTTCTTTTAAATAAATGATTGGGAACAGAACATGGGGGTAAGAATGACGAGGCAGTCACTTTCTTGATTACTGAAACTGGAATGGGGGAGGCGAGTTTATTTTTGGAAATGTGAGTGCGCAGAGCTAAGCGGAATTTACTTCTCCTAATAAGGAAATGGACAAAGTTGTCCAACCGCAGATGCGCACATTTTTGCCCAGATATAGCCAGTGAACATGTAGGAAGTTTCAAGTGGTGCTACTTTCTCGCCCTCCTAATTTCAGACTTTTTCTCCCCCTCCTGCGTTTCTCCTGCCTTGCCCCCTCTCCGGCCTCCATCCAGGCTCTGGGCCAGTCAGAGGGGAAACACGAGGAATCCCGAGAAGGTCGAGTACTTCCAGCCCCCCATCAAGTTCCCCCGCTCCAGCTTGAGGTATGCTCGGTCGCCTTTCTCCATTTGAATTAGGACTCCGTTGCTGGCAGCCTCCCGGGTCACGTCCTGGTCGCCAGCGAATGCTGAAATCACCGGCCACCCATTTAACATGAGGCTCACCTAGAAAGAGAAAAGCCTGTTTCAGAGGCGCAACCTAGGCTGGTCCCTAAGCCGCGATAGAGAAGCGGTCCTCCGCGCTTGGGTAAGAGCCGCCAAGGTCTGGCTGACAGGGGGTGGCGAGAGTAAGGGGGCTTTGCAGCTTACTGCTGAGGGTCCAATGGGGACGGAAAGACCACAGATCTGTGGGAAAGGAAGGGTCTGCCTGCTAAATGGATTCACCCTTATTCCAGTTTCTCAAATGAGCGCCCCAAGTAAATCCCGCTGTGCATTAACCCGTTTAATGAACCCGCGGTGGCTTTAGAATGTCCTGAGACCTTTCGCCAGCCTCAAAAAGAAACTCAGACAACTCTGCTCCTGGCACCCAGAAAACAAAAATCTTGGTCCCTCCCAGTACCAGTTGCCGGGACACTGTGGAGAGGTAACAGAGAAGCAGGACAAGGCTTCTGGCTGGGTGGACATCGCAGGCCGAGCTGCTCTCTGCTTTATCTCTAAACCACCAGTTCAGTGCCCGCCCCAGCTCTGGCCGTGCTCGCCACTGACTGGTTTTGCCCTTGCTGCGGCAGCGGCAGCCAAGGGCCAAGCGTCCTCTCCCCAGCAGCGCTTTCAACCTCGGTCTGCGCTCAAAAGAAAATCTGAATCTCTTTGGAGACCTGGCGAGCCTGCAAGTGCTGAATGGAACGTGGCTGGAGCCAGGAGGGAGTGGCACTACGACCCCTCCCATCTCTCTCCAGCCTTCATCCGACAGGGTTCGGAGTTGCTAGTTCAAAAACCCACTATCCGTCAGGAAAGGGATGCCCGCACCGGGCGTCAGCTTAGGGGAAAGATCCTGTCCGTAGTGTTAAAAGCAAGCATACGAGCCGCCCCGCAGGCTTCGGGGCTGCGGCGAGAGTACAGTCGGTGGTGGAGAAGGCGGGAGTCTCGGGAAGCTGATGAAAACGGGAGCTGTCTGCGGTGCCATCCACAATCATTACAGAAAGTCCCCATTAGGAGGGACCGAGAAGGCGGAAGCAGAAAACTGTCTCTGGGATGGGACTGGGTTCCAAGAGCCAGCGAAAGGGAAAGCAGGGGACAGTCCAAGTCACAGAACCGTGAGGCCCCGCTATCTTTCCCTCGGAGCAGCCCGGGGCACATGCAGCTGTCACTTCCGTCTCCCACCTCTATACTGCCTGAGCACCCCTGAGGCTAGCAGTCCCCTACGGGGGCCGGGGCCTGGCCCCAAGGCGGCAGCTGACCTGGATGGTCTGTCTGTTGTAGACTTTTACCACGTGGAAGTTAAAACTGTAGATCCCTTTGCGCGGGGCGATGAAAGTGCTGCGTTCTGAATCAAAGTTGTTCCCGATGTTCACTAGTACCTATAACGAGACGGGAACCAAGGGGAGTGGACAGGATTCAGTTCTAGACTGTCATCCCCGCGCCTCCGCAGAGCCCTTGAACAGGATCGGACATCCGTCTTCCACCGCTCCCCCCAACCCCCACCAATCAATCTGCATGCCGCGGGAGGAAGAAGCACTCACCTGGTCGAAGTAGATGATCATGGTGCGATTACTCATCTCGGACGGTTCGTGGTTGGTGCTCCTGATGGCAGAGAAAGCCACCTTGGCGCTTCCGGAGCGCACAGAGATGCCCAGAGCTGTGCCCGTGGGATCCGACGTGGGGTTGGAGTCGCACACCACCAGACACTTGCCCTCGAGCACGATGGGCTCCGTCTCATTCTGCCCTCGGGCCGGGCCTGCCAGCCACGCAGCCCCCAGGAGCAGCAGCTCCACGACGCCCAGCATCGCGCCGCCCGCGCCCACCCCGCCCCCACCCCGGGGGCTGCCTGCGCCAGCCGCCCCCCCTCCCCAGCCCTACTCCGAAGCCCCCTCCTCAGCTCCGTGCGCAGCTTCGCCGACGCCGCCCCGAACACAACTGCTGTTCCTCGCACTCCGGGACAAGCGTCCCTCCGCGCGATGTTCCGGGAGCCCCACCCGGGTCTCAGGGGTGCCGCGGCTGCCCAGCCGCACTTGGATGCATAGCCGCTGCTGCTTGGTCCCCGCTGTTGCCGCCGCCTCCTGCCCGCATCCGCCGCTGCTGCCGCCGCCGCCGCTCTGAATTATTGATGCAGCGGGCGCTGCAGCCGGAGCCGGCGGTGAGCGCGCGCCGGGCACAAAGGCGCGGACCGCGGCCTGGCCCCGCCCCCGCCCCTCCTGGCCCGCCTCCCTCCGTAGCCCCGCCTCCTCCCGGATAAGGCTCCACCCTCTATCCAATCATGACGCGCCGCGCTCCGCGCCGGGCCAATGGCAGTCCTGTCCGCGCGCGGCCACCTGACCCTGGGCGCCGTTGTTATTAGGCGCGGCGAGGCGGGCGGCGCGCGGCAGCAGGGTTGGGCTCTGGCCGGGAGTCGACTGAGGGAGCGAGGGCGGGGAGCGCGCGCGCGCGCTGCGCGCCCTCGTCCGGACCGTCTGCCGCGGCCGCTCGCGCTCTCGCCTCCCGCCTCACACCACGATTCCGTTCAGCCCCCTCGGCCCTTCCCTCGCGCCTCCCTCGCCGGCCCTCAGGTAGGAGGCGGCGCGCGCCAGGGTCGCTAGTAGAATCGCGGAGGACCAAGAGGCGCCCGCGTGTGGGTGCGCGGGGTGGAAGGGGAGCGCCCCCCAGTGGGCATAGGTGCGCGGGGCAGCCGGCGTGCGGGGCTGTCCTGTCTAGGGGCTGACCGGGCGGCCGGGCTGCAGAGCGCGTGCGTGCGCGGTAGGGGCGGGGCCTGCGCCGTGGTCTCAGGGGGAGGCGCACGTGGCGCAGTGGGGTGCTGGCTCTCTCCGGGCTCCAGGCGGTAGGCTTCGTGTTCAGACTGGGCGCTGGGGTTTCAGGGTCTTGGTGGTACCTTCCCCAGCTCGCGGCCGCCAGAGTGATGTTCGGCCTCCCGCTCTTTCCCACCCATCAAAGCACTTGCTCTACGGGCTCCGGAGGGCAGGTGGAGCGTTGATTCGTTCACTTATTCATTCGTCACTTATTCAGGATAAATTATTGAACCTGTATGAAGTACCCGGCACTGGGCCAGGAGCTGAGGATGCGTTGGTGGGCAGAAGCGAATGAGGCCTGCTTCTGAGGCTAACCTTCGTGCCCCTTACAATCCCGTGTGCGAGGTAGTAGCAAGTACCGGGCATCGCGCACAGGCTGTTTACTTAATAGTTTTTTCTCTTTTGCATTTAAAATTTAGATTTTGCATCCGTACTTCTGTGCACCTTTTCTTCATGCTTTATCCACATGTACTAAGTGCTCTTCGTTGCCTTGAGCGTTGACACCAAATCATTTATGGGCGATTTTTCGAGGGTCATTTTGACCCAAAGGAATTATTTCCCCACTCGTAGACTTAAAACCAAACACACACGTATTCACAAAGGTGAAAGTAAAAATACAGGTTTGTTAACTGGGAGAAAGGAACTGTGGAGGAGATTGGAAAAGGAAGGGAGCGCCCCAGCTTGGGTGTGGGATGGCAGATACCTGAAGGATGGAGGAGCGCATTTAAACGGAGGCTGGAGAGCCAGCGGATCTGTCAATTCCAAAGCAAAGGTGCCGGCCTCAGATCCCAAGCAAAGGCGGGTGGGGGATGCTTATGAGGCTCTTGGCGCTCTGGTCTCTGCTGGGTGGCCTTGAAGCTACTATGTTCAGCTGAGCCATAGACGTTGGGCCAGTGGTCGGCTGGCGCCAACCTTGGAATCTGGAGAAACGCGGAGTCCCTGCTGACGGCAACTCCTCCACATCGCGGCTTATGGTTGACAGGGTCTGCTGCCCCCAGGATAGTCTCTACTCGCGGGGACACTGCCTTTGTAATCCCCAGCAGCCACATCTGTCCTCTTCTTTGCAACTTACCCGATAGTTTAAAGATTTACTGGGAGAAACCCCATCTCCACCCGGCATCTGAGGCTTGCCGGGTCACCAGGTGGGCCAGGAGAAAGGGAAGCGGTGGATAAAGAGGCAGCAGCTTGCCTTTAAATTAAAACAAGAATGTATTTTTTCAGCTTCTGTCTTTTTGAGACATCCCAAGAAAGCATTGCCAGCTGTGATTACACCTAATGTGAGAGCTCGAACTAATTTAAGAGGTGAGAGCTGAATAATGAAACTGCATCCAGTGCAGTGGCCAGGACTGGCAGCTCCAACCGTGGCAGGTACCAGGAAAAACACCTATGTAGAACCAGTCTCATACTCTCAGTGCCCTGGCGCTGTCAACATTGTCAGTCATTCCACAGATGTTTACTGAGTGCCTCCAGAGTGCCGGCCTTCTCAGCTTGCATCCAAGAGCAAGAGACTTGGGGTGCGGGGGTGGGGGCGGGGAGTGGAGCCTGTTTTCATGGAGCGTCCAAATAGGACTAGTATTACCTACAAGCAGGTGTTTGCCAGCCTCTTGGTTTTCTCTTTATTGGGGCTCTAGCAGGCAATGCCGGACCCTGAAATGCCATTATCTGCCAGTAATCCTCCATCTTGTATTTCCACCTCAGCCTCTCTGTGGTCAGACCTGTCATGTTAAGGGCCTGCTGGACCTCTGCGTTTGTGTATCCTGCAGGCATGATTAACTGAATCCCACTTTTGTCTCTCTCCCTGTCGCCCAAACTCAGCTTCTCTTCTTTTCCTACCTCAGTGACAGTGGCTGCACCCACTTAGATATGAAAAGTCTAAGGGCCCTCACAGCTGGCCTGACTCTGTGTTCTATTGTTTGAGCCACTCTTATAAGACTGCCCATTTGGGGTACACCACCTCTAGACTGGGCTACTTAAAAGAGACTCCTAATGTATCATTCTGGAATTAGTGTTTGTTCTTTGCTTCCGTTAAGCCCTGATATATGTAACCTTCACTTTTCTCCCATGTGAGATTTCAAATCCATCACTCTTCTAGCTTTCCCCATCCCTTTCCATGTAGTATGTGTTCAAAATCCAATGAATATTATTTACCGTTAATAGATAGATGTCTTACTGAATTGTGAGGATTAAAGGAAGTCATATATGAGGCAAAAGCCCATTAGAAACCTCAAAATTAGTCCTGTTTATTTTTAGACTTGTCCTGTTTTATGGAGTCAGAATTCTTTTAGCTACAAGTGACAATACCAATTTAAACTAGTTTAAGAATTTCATGTATATTATGCAGAAATTTAGGGTCGGTCTTGCCATTTAAGTAAGGCATGGTTGGGCCTGTCAGTCAAGGTTACCACAATCTCTTTTCCAGTTTCAGATTCACTGTTAGACAGATTGTTTCCATATGATACCCCCTGAGAAGGTACTACCAACTTAGACCTAGCAAGAAAAAGAGAGCACTTTTTTGGTCAATTTTTGCAGCTAAATTCCCATAACGGTTCTTGCAAGGGTTGTTTGAGTCTTGTCACTCCCTCTCCATTTGGTTGACTAAGATTGGATCCAGTTGCTGTCTCCTAGGAAGGATTTTTTGGTGTTTGCTCCCCATAGTCTAGAAGAGAGGGACATTAGAAAAGGGCTGCTGGGCAGGCAGCAACCTCAGACATCTACCCTAGTTCCTCGCAAAGGATCAGCAGCTGTACCTTCCATACAAGAACAATAGTGATAAAGAATAATGGGACAGCTGAAACAGTAAATCAGGGTTTGTCACGGTCCTTTTCAGTCTTCAAGACCTCAGGTAAACATGAAGTTAGATACTATCAACCATGATATTATTTGATTTGACTTTGAAGTCAGTGACCCTTAAACAGTAGAGCCATGTAAGTATAAATAAATAATTGTAACATTCTATTCTAAAAGATTTTTAAAGCAATGATCTGTAGGAATTGGTTTTGTCTTTTCATTATTAGTTTCCTAGAAAGGTGAAAAATTCATTTCTTTATGAAGAGCTACCTAAAATTCCTCATTATTCCTCAATTAAGGAAAACAAATGAAAATCTCAGTCTAAAAAGGAAAAGTTTTAAATCTCATAGTGTCTGAAACATGTGACCATAGGGTGAACTTTCTAAAAATTTTCAAGTGTTGGAATAACATTTTAAAAGCCATTTCTCTGAAGCTTTTAAAGTAATGTGTTATAAAGATGTAGGGAACTGCAAAATAACAATTTATACCATTGCTATTATATTATTTACCTTTGGCTTTAAATGGGGCTTTACATTTTGAAGAAGTCAAAGGTTTATTTCCTCAGTGTGCTCTGAATTTTTCACCACAGTGCATTTTGAGAAGTGAATCTTGATCAATATTTTATATTCATGGCAACCTTACTTGCTCCCTACCCCACCCTGGAAGAGGGGAACCCTCTGTTGGAATGAGAGAATTTTCAGGAAAAGGGGAACACTTTCTCACAGGATATGAAACAAAGTCCTCCTTTTATTAAATCAAAATGGATTCTCTAATGTTTATACACATCAAAAAGGATTTCATCTCTTTTAGTCTTGGTTCAAAGGCCCAGACAGTATCATTTCTAGAACTTGGTTCATTTGCTCTTAAAGCAGACGAGAAAGGCTACTTTGTTCTAAAGAGTGTTAAATTTAGGTAGCAAGGGTCAAGGTCATTTAAAGTTAATCCCTAGAGCCACACTATAAAATATAGGAACATTCTGAGCTGTATGAATTATGAAATAATATTTTAACTTTCACTAACACCTCCATCTTCATGGGCTTGCATTTCTTGCCTATTTTTGTTTATATTAAATGCAACATTTTTGCTGTTTAAAATTTAAAAGTTATATTTCAAAATTAACTTTGTAATTGGACACCTTTATTACATGCAGGAAAGGCAGTGATATTTTTTAACGAAGGCCAGGTTTTGAATCTTTAAAAAATTTTTTTGATCTTAAAAAATCAAAGAATACAATTAAAATATCTTTAACTCTTATGTTAATACCAAACTATGCATTTTCTTAGCCTGTGTTCAGAAGGAGAGACTGTATGTCTTCTCAATTAAAAGATGCTGACACCATTTTCAAAATGATGCCTAGAATCTGCTGTGGTGTATGCTGGCAGGAATTTTGTATGAAGCGGTTATTCAAGCAGATGACACTAAGGTCAAGGGAAAAAACATAATCCTATAGAACTGCTTTTGAGAGGAAAAAACACATAGGTAACATCAAACACAAGTTGGAATTTTTCCAAGAAGTAATTATCTGTGTGCTGTTTGGGAGGGTTGATTATGGGAACAAACCAAGGTTTAGCCAATTCAGCAAACATTCATGGAGGGCTGACGGTGTGCAAGACCAGGATGTCCTGTTAGCCAGCGATGCAAAGCTGAAGAACTCACATTTATGACTTTCTTCCGGTTTTACTAAGAAGTCTTCTGTTTGTGTACCTTTATCCTATAACCAAAAGATAGACAAAATTTATTTTACTTAATATAAAATTAACAGATTTGAGAGCATTATTTCAGGGATGTACTTCAAATGCATTCGACATTTATCAAAGCAATGGTAAGTGGTATCTGTAGGTGACTGGATTAACATTTGGGAAAAGTTATTACCAATTTTAATAGGAATCTCAGGGAAATTTCCTGCATCTTATATTCATTGATGAGTATATAAAAACTTCCCCCAGTTCAGAAAGCTCTTAGGATGGGGTCTTAGAGAAAAGTCCCCTAATAACTAGAGGATTTATTGAATAATGAATTTCCATGTTACAAGGAGGAAAATAAACCAAATAAAGTAAATATTTTGAAGGGGAAAAAATGCAGAACATCGGGGTGAAGGGTTGTATTTTTTAAAAATATTCTGTTCAGGGGGGAAAATACTCAAATGATATTTTCTATTAGAAATTAGATCAGAGAAGCATGCTGGGTCTCCCCTGACACACGCATCAGGCTTCAGTGACAGATATGCATAAGCAATTAAGCTGGCTGAGGAATGTGCTCCCCAGCACCGAGCCATTCTGTCTTCTTCCCTGCTCTGGCCCCCTGAAGCCAGCCCCTCTCAATGGGCTTTCAGTTGAGTCTGCCAGTGGAGGATACCAGCAAGAGATCACAGATGAGGACAGAGAAATTAGGGTATTTCTTCCTGCCCCCTGCCTATTTCAGCCAGGTAGTGTGAAGAAATGACGAGGATAAGTCCCTGGCTGTGGCTTCCCCCTCAGTATCATAACTCCTGCTCAGTGGCCCTGCCTCCGGGAGCTTCAGCTCTCACCGCGGTAACACGCCTCCCTGTCCGTCTTCCGCCTGAGGGTGGAGCTTTGCCAGTCCATGGGTTCTCCGCATCTCATGTTGGTCTCCTCACCCTGCCAACACCTTTTCATTAAAGTCTGTCCATTTGAAGGGAATTTAATTTTATTTCCTCCTGAGAGCTCATGGATATACTGTATCAGTGTAAAACCTTGCTTCACCTTCAGAACCAATAAATTTGATACATTTTATCCTTTTTGGTAACCATTAGTTGTTTGGTCATTAGTGGTATCATAGAAAAAATTGTGGTACATTAAACCTGATTGATCCAAAATTTAAATTAGCTGCCTGACATTACCAAAGTTATATACTCCAAAAAATGTATTCTTCATAAATTTTAAGAATTTAGTACTGATAAATGTAAGTTTATATATGTAGTCTTGAGACTATTAAGGTGAAGATATTAAAAGAAATATTTCTTAAAGTAGCAAATACTAAATTTCCAAGTAGCTTTCATCCTATAGTATTGCAGCACAAGAATATGTTAGTATCTTGAGAAGTATCATATTATTTTGTGAACTCATAAAGCTATTTTATTTAAAATATGAAAGGTGTACCAAAATGTATTTTATTGTTGGGAAAGTATGACAATTCCTACTATTCAGTTTTTAAGCTTGTAAACTTTTATCTGTGCATGCTCTAAACAAATAAGAATTTTATTGTTATATAAAATAGGCAATGTTTTAGATTTTCAAATAACAGATTGGAAGGAAGTCACAAAATATATTTCAATATTTAGATACTTAGGAGGGACTTTTAATCAGATGTTTTATTTAACTATCCATTTTACACCTGTATCCTAGTATTGGTTTTACCAAAATGATACTAAAGGCTAGTTAGGAAATACAAAGCAATTAGAAAGTAATCTTTGACCAGTAAGCTATCCATGCTTTGTATTGAAAGCTAAAATAAATTCAATCAAAATATCTATTCAATCCTATGGCTTACTGGTCTAGAAGCACAAGCTGGGTGAATTCCTATTTCCTCTGATTGTTTTGGCAACACTGCACACTTTTAACAGTTTTAAGTAATTACAGATGCGTCAGAATTTATTTATGGCTTTGACGCCATATTATAAAATATCATGAAGACTTCTTAAGCTTCTATTACTATGAAATTGGTGCCAATATTTAATATTTAATGCAGCAACAATATTAAGATACTAGGGTATTATTGAGGTGAGATTTCTATAGAATTTTTAGGTAAAGACCAGAATTTTGGAGTACCTTGAACCTCAATTGCCAAACCATAATTCTTATTGAGTCAGTTGCCTATGTTTTACAGACTGAGGCCCAGAGAGGTTAAATTCCCCTGAGACAGTGTGCACAACACAGTGGTTCTTGCATAGTGACTCTGAAACCAGAATGCAAGGAAGGGCTAAAGTTCCATTCCAGTGCTCTTTAGGTGTGAGCCCTGTGATGAGCTAAATGACCTCTGCACTTAGTATCCTCACCATCACATAACAGGTGTCTACCTTAAAGACTGACTGTAAGGATGGAGTGAAACCTTCTATGGGATTAGCCTTTGCCTGGCACATGGGCACATGCTGATCAGGTACCAAGGTAGCAAGAGTTTCAGAATTAGAACTCAAGTATATTCTCTACTGCCAGGTGAGTTTGCTCTTGGCCAGTGGCATTTCTTGCTGTATAAAAGTCCAGACAACAATATATTTCTTTAATATTGATGGATAGATATATTCCACTAAAAGTTCTCATCCCCAAATTTAAGACTCTTTTTGTACTGCAATAACAATATATGCACAATTGACCCAGTTTCACAAATACATCGTGTGTGTGTGTGTGTGTGTGTGTACATGTACATGTACTGGGAATTGAACAACCACTGAACTACATCCTCATCCTTTTTATATGGAGACAAGTTCTCCCTAAGTTTCCTATGCTGCTGTACCTGGCTCCCCCCACCCCCAGTATTCATTCAACAAACATGTATTGAACACCTATCACGTGATATGGTTTGTAGGGAATGGACATTTGTCAGTGAACAAAACCAGCAAAACATCCTGCTCTCTGTGGAAGGTATCTGAGCAAGAGGTTAGATTTTTTAGCAGTCATGTTATTCTCCTTATAAATCTATCACTCTAATTCAGAAATATTCCCCACCTTATTGATCAGGGTGACCACCTAATCCAGGCAGTTACACAATTATGAGAGCCAGTTTTTTTTCTGTTGAAATATTCTTTAAAAGATACTCAGGATTTGACTGTTTTCTATATGACATTTACATTTTTTTCCATTTCTATCTAGGGATTTAATTGGAAAATCAACATTATAAATTTTATGTTGTCATTTCTGTTTTTAAATTTAAGCAACTTCAAAGATTGAGTCTGGCTGCCTGAAAATTAAAGGTGAAGGTGGTTATGATGTTGCATTAGCACATTTTGTCATTTGAGAGTGGTTTCCTGGGTTTTAGTCTTTGAAATTTTTTTAAAATAAATTTTGATGTGCCCTTTAAATATTCCTTGTTTTTAAAATATTCTATTTTAAAATGTACTCTCTGAGAGAAAAATTTGATATCTGTGTTTGAAGTCAAAACTAAGATGTACAGAGACTTTGCTTCTGGATCAGACTTCCTTCCTTCCCTTCCTCTTTTGCATCAGAGAACCAGCATCTTGCCTGTCTTGACCTTACACTTTTGGGCTCAAGAAGCCATATGTATGTGCACAGCCCCTCTGGGGGATTTTCCATTTTGCCTGTATCCCTCTTTTGACAAATGAGAACTCTCCCCCACCCCACTGGGGAGTGGGGAAGGGAGGCTCTAACATTGTGCTTGTGTAAACATAACAGAGGTTTCCGTGTCTCTTGCATCTTCATAAATGATTTTTTTGTATTATGCTGGGACAGTAGTTCTTTAAATAGAATATTCTCCCGTGGAAATTGCCCACAGTGCTGAGTACACCTTGCCAAAGGTGAGTCTAGAATATAGGATGCATCCTCAGCATTGCACAGAGGCTGAAGTTAGGGCTCACTGGAATATAATAAATAAATAAATAAATAAAACAAATTTATAGCAGTTCATTAGTGTAAGTAATCACAAAAACGGTGTGCCGCCATTACCATGGATGAAACAAAGAGCTACCACGCAAGCGCAGAGGAAGCTCTGAAGATGAAGCCTTTTCGGAGGACTCTCATTTGCTCCATAGAAACCCTCTTGCCTGTTTTGAACCACTCTCTTTAGAGCATATGTCTCATTCTGCAACCAAAAGGGTGTTTACATCCTAGTCACTTGGCAAAAATTCTGTCATTGCTTCAGGAAGATTCATTCTTAGGCCTGAGGGATGGAACTGATAAATAGATGGCGTTTGGTGGTATGAAGGAATGACCATATTGCGAATTAAGAGTTACCTTTTCTTTTGTTCCCTAAACATTGTTGCTAGATAGAACTACAGGGTTGGTTTTTGTTTTTGTTTTGTTTTGGTTTGGTTTTAACAAGAGGATAAATATGGAGACCTAAATCAGTTTGGTTATGCCCATTTATTTTAAATGAGAATTTATTTGCTTCATTCCAGTGACATGAGAAATATTTGGGGCCCTTCATGATCTCTCCATTCCCACTGAATTATTTCAATTAAAATATATTTTCCCTGTGTTTTTGAGACAATCTCCAAATTAATTCCCACAAAAAATATATTTGATACTAAATAGGAAAAAAACAAGAGGCAAAATTATTATAGGAAGTATTTTTTTAATTATAATATTTCTGTAAATTGCATTTTTATAGAAGACTGGTAGGATGTGTATCAACACATTGATTTATTATTTTGGGTTAGGATTATGACTTCTTTTGATCTTTTTTTGTGTTCTGGTGTTCTCCTGCTTCCAAACCTCAGGAAATGCATTTTAATACAGTTTTCTTAGATGTCTAAAAGAGAGTTTCCTTTTAATAACATTGAAATTCATATATCCATTGGTACTATCAAGGCACTTTTTTCTTCAACCTCAGAAACCACACATGAGGATGCTCATAGAAGTGTCTCTCAGACAGGTCCTTGTTTGCTTTCACCCATAAATCATTCATAATTAGAAGTAGGAATCCTTTCTTCCCAGCACAAACACATCTTTTTCAAAAAGTAGTTCTCTTTTGTGAATGATATTTAACGTCTAAAAAACAAGGATAACCTTTATTATGTGCATTGCTTCAATCAAAGCATTTTTTTGTGGAGCAGACTCAAGGTTACATGTTTAAGAAAAGCATCATGTTAATCCCATTAGGGAAATTATCTTTAACCATTCAGAAAACACCATTAGGAACCTACACAGGTATATATATCTGGATGGAATTAAGTAGTATATTTGACAATTGGCAAAACAAAGCAACAGATTACATTTGCAGAGTGCTTTATATTGAAAAACTAACATAACTTCCACAGACATAGGCATATTCACCTCAACATGTGGCTTTCAGGTGCTTATTAATATCAGTTTTGGGGACGTTTAAATGTAGTACAGCAGAGGTAAATTGATTTGCCAAGATCATTCAACTGGCAGAGGTGAGATTATTTTCTGCCTGCCTCTAAAAACCTGTTCCCTTCCTCCTGTAACACTGTCCCTCAAAAAGGCACTTCTGCTGACTCAGATGATGGTTATGTGGTGTTTTAACTAGTAGTTAACCCTAATTTGACCTTACATACGAATATTTTTTTGCTTTTCAGCAATGAGGTTTAGTTTGAAAATTCTTAAAGATGATAAACCTTTTTCTCTCTTTTCTTCTTTCTCCTCTGTTCCTAAATGGTGTTCCATATATATTACTGCCATAAAGAGATTATTGGCTTTTCCATACCTTGTAATTATTTCTACAGCTGTTAACATAACAATTATGTTCTACTTTAAAAAAATTGTTACAAGGATGCACAGAGAAAAGACGAAAACAAAGGTATAAACTACAAGCAATTATGTAAGTGATGCTTTTGCCATTTGACATTTTGGGAATGCATCGAGGATAATGCGTTGCTGATACTGCACTACTTTTTAACATCTAGGCTTTCATCACTTCCGGTATGAAGATAAAATTCATATGCCTTAAACCTGGCCACAACATAATAATAGGACATTCATTTTTCTAATTTTTATTCCATTCAAATTTTTTTAACTGTAAGAAGAATGCCTGCTTTGTGCCAGGTTATATGATAATGGCTAGTAGTAGATGTGGACAATTCACCAATAATGTCTTTCTGGAAAAATATATTGGTAAGATGTGAAGAAGTAAATGACACTGTGCAAAGTGAACTGATGGGTTTGAATGTGTAGTTGATACACACTGCACTTCCCCATTGGGGATTTTACAGGACCTAATGAGTTTGTGAATCATGTATCCTTTCTGGTCATTTTGAAGATTTAATATTTCAGATATGTTAAAGTCTCATTTTATTGAAATGTGCTACTGCTGTTTCTTTCCCATCACTTACAGAAGCCCTTTGTTCTGATGCCCCTCTCCTGCCCCACTTTTGTACCTATCACTATCCTTTTTGCGTTGACAAGGTGATTGACCTGACCTTATGATACCACCAAAAAGAGCTTCATTTTATAAAGACCGACCTCATTTTCCTAATTGTGTTGTAAAAAATATGAATTTTCCTTCTGTGGTATGATCAGATTAGTAATTTGCAAAGTGTTTTCTAACCATTGTATATTAGACAGGGAAGTCCCATAGGAAACACCAAGCAATCCAAAGTTTAACCTGATGAACTTATTACATTCCCAAACTTAATTAAGCATGACTTTGAGGTGTGTAAGATTTTGTTTCAGATGTGGTTGTTTTTTGTTGTTTTCCAGAATGCATCTGCCTGGTAGTCATGTTCTGTTGGCCCCTTAGCATAAAAGAATGTGCCTGAGAGGAAACTGTAGTAAGGGTCCATGAACCAGGTGATGCCATCAGATTTGTGCATATGTGTGCTTCTAGTTTATAATGCCTAGTGTTGATTTGGCTATCAAATTATTTTTTGTTAAAAAATTATGAAATAGAAAGGTATTGAGTCATTTGTTCAGCAAACAGTAGGTAGTAGGAAAGGAAAACAGCCAGTGTCCTAACATACATAAGCCACAATGACTTGAAAATGAAAGAATAGCTAAAATAATGTCCCAGATCTTCCATTCAGTGTTTCTTCACCAACTAAAGTTCAGGTTACTCTGGATTCTATGCCAGCAGGCACAAAGTTATAGTGAATCACGGTTTTAATATACCTTGGAAAATGACACATCCATTCTTGTAGTCAGTACAACAATTTTAGCCTTTTTACAAAATTACAAAGGAGACTTTGTCAACCAGAAAAATCTAGAATCTGGCAATTCAAATACCATTCAAAGCAAATATTTAAACTAATCTTTAGAGCTAAATGTTGGGCCTCAGGGCAGCTCAATATCCACTAGGCAATGTTAGTAATAAGATTAGTCCTCTTTTGCAGAGTAAAGAGAAGCTTCCACATTTACATATCAAAATCTGACTTTAGCTATCTGAAAGATTATTATAACAAGCAGAGTTTATATTCAATGTGCTAAAAATCCATATTATACTCTATAAAATTTTTATATTGCTTTTAATAGTATAAAAAGTACTAAGTACTATGCTTAATTCTATAATGCATTATTTCAATTAGTCATTGAAATAATCTTAATGGACTAGGTACTTTTATCTCATTTTGCTGAAGAGAAACCAAAGGTTAAATAGATTGCACTGTGCCCTGTGAGAATGTGCTGTGCAGCTTTCAGCCTGTTCATTCAGACTCCAGGGACTGTGTTTTTAGCTAATAGCAGCAGGTAATTCCAGTTGTGCCCCACACAGCCTCATTGCCACCTTTATGAGAGGGGACGTGTTGGTAGTATTTCCCCTGTTTGCATATGGCAAAACTGAGGTCCAGAGACTTTAAGTGATCTGCCTGAAATTGCAGGAAGAATGACATGGGGACTACCAATAGGTCTCCATACTTGAGATGGAGTGGTCTTTCCTGTGCTCTTACCACTACTCAATTTTCCTCTGGTTTATAGAGGCTATTACATTTTGGTTTCTGTCTTGGACTAAATCACTCTGTGAGTCTCTTTCTTGATCGGTGTCCCCTCTAAGCTGTACCCACTTCAGCAGGATGGCATAAGATACCTCTGTGCATGGCATCTTTGTTCCCACCATGCCCCTAGAGCTGTACTAGGGAGAGCTGACCATATAAAAAGAGATGGTTTGTTTTGGTTGTCACCAGCTTTCCCCTTCTCTGCCTTTTGTCTAACAGGAACATTCCTTCCTTCCCCTTTAGATAATTAGTGCCCTTATGTTCTAAAGCATCTCCCCACCATAAAAATAGAAAAGGCCTGTGAGTCATTTACACTTTAGCACGAATGTGCTTTCATGACTTCCCAAGGCTGTTGGTGCTTAACTCCTTTTCTCTAACTGTAGAATGAAGGTTGGTCTCTGGACTCTCCTTGCTCCTCAGCCGAGAAGATGAGCTGGGAACCCTTGATCTAAACATCAGAACTACTAGAGATCTGTTGCCTGGAGATGCTTGAACTGTATAATTGCTGTGGATCTGGCATCTAGAGCAGCCTTTTCCAAGTAATGGAACTGTCAACCGAGACTCTCATGTGTGCCTCCCTCACCCCTACCTCTCTGCTTGCCAGGTGAACGCCTGCCCTCCACCCCCTTCCAGCTTGTCAAAGAGCCAGAGAACATTTTCCATCTTCCCAGTGATCACATGTTCTTTTATCTTCCTGTGGGCCACAACATGGTAACTGAGCTGCCCTCAGGAGCAGCCACAAGCTTAGAATGCAGCTCTTCTGCTACCTGCTACTGGCCAGTATCTGGAGAGCCCAGCTGCATACACACATGCACACACACAGACACACAGATGCATGCATGTAGACTAGATGCCCGGGGAATACTTGAGGAAGCCTAGAGCTCTGCAGTCCTGTAACTGGAGTGCTGTCTTACTTTGGTCCCCCAGAAGTCAACCTGGAGACAAGAATTCAAGTGCAGGTGGTTTATTTTGGATATGATTCCAGAAACACTGGTAGGAGAAAGCAGAAGTGAGACAAGGAAAGGAAGAGCATATTGGTAAGTTACTAACACCACTGTGGGCAGTCCATGAGGAACTCAGGGAGTTCATGTGGGATATAAGCCTACTCTGGATGAAGGTTTTTATCCACAAGCTTCCTTCAGTCAGTGTGAGAGCTTCTGAGTGGGGACTGTCAATTTTCTCAATTTCAATATACTTTGGGTCACAGAGGCTTTTTTTTTTTTTTTTTTCAGACTTACTTTAGTTTCAGAAAAACCATTAGGGCAAAGATCCAGGTACCAGAGGTGGGTGTTGCTCGGCCCCATGAAAGTGGCAAGGTCTAGGGGCAGTGGGCAGAGCCCCTGGGTGCCTCTCCCTAGGATGTGTTAGGTGGTGGCGGGACTGCAGAGAGCCTTACCTGATTGAGACAGTCTTCAGTCAGGGTTTCTGTATCAGTGCATTAAAGAGGATTCAGTTATTCATATCATCAGAATAGCCCATCATCACTGATGGCAGCCGTAGGTATGGAGAATTCACAACTAAGTAGGAAGAAAAATACCAAGCAGTTAGTTTGACTGAACACAAGGAAAGACTCTTAACAGTCATTGGTGTGAACTGCTTATTATTAATGTCTGATTACAATGTTGCATAATAATGATTATGCATGTCATTAAATATGTGTCAGATTAACTTTGTCATAAAATTTATGGCAATGTTAAATTTTATTCACATGCTCAGCCTTCTTAATTTATTGCTTATGTAGCATAGTTATGACTTTACAAAAAAATCTCCCAGTGTTGTTTTGATGACTACTTTGCTTATCCATGGATGCAGTTTCTTCATTCACTGGATATGTTCTCATTTTATGGCAGTGGTCACAAACTCTGTCTCCCATGCTACCAGTGCCAAGATAATTTCACATTCCCAATCATTGTGGTTATAATGATTCTCTTTGCAGATTCTCATGGCACAGATCATTGATTAATTCAACCAAATTTATTTGACCCCAACCATGTAATATGGATTGTACCAAGTGGTGTGGATTTAGATATGGATTTGTACCTAATTCTCTCCTCAAAGAGTTCATGATCTAGTATAGAATCACACTATTTTGTGGTTGGTTGTTCACAAAGGAAGTGAAAGTGAATTAAGGACTACATATCTTCTGTTTCTCTAGGAATGGAATAACAAAGCTGTTGCTGTATTTGGTTTCCAGAAAACATCTCTAAAGCTACCAGTGATCGTTTTAAGCTTTCAGAAATGAGTAGCATTATAGGATAGTACTTACTGCATGCCCTTAGCTTTTTGTGCCAACTGAGAACTTGATAAATGAAAGTCATTCACTGGTAAAGTATAAGTGTTTCCTTTCGCCAAGTGCACAGTGGTAGTGCCTTTTGAGAATCCAAATCTAAAGATGTCATCAGACCCTGGGTCCAGACACTTTAACAAAAAACCAACTAGAAAAACTGTTCTATTTACAGCAAAGGCAAATGCTGTCCAGAATGAGGCTTAGTACTACCGGAGACAGAGCCAGATGCGTTCTTGAAGTTTACATAAAAAAGGATGGGGGCTGGGGAAATAGCTTAGTCGGTAGAGTGCTTGCCTTGCAAGCCCAAGGCCCTGGGTTCGATCCCTAGCACCGCAAAAAAAAAAAAAAAAAAAGGATGTATTAGAAAGCCATGGCTTTCATTATCAGCTCTCAGAATTGAACTTGGCAGAAGTCAAGGTCAAGAATGGAATGGAGAAGGTCAACAGAAGATGGACTGGGGAGAGGCTAGTGCTGGTCCTGGGCCCAAGGGTCTCCCCAGGGTTCTAGTGTAGGTCTGGCAGTAGACAGGTAAGTCCAATCAATTCCCATTTACACTAACAGAGAAACTTGGTGTGGAGAGAGTCCACTTTAGTCCTTTTAAAGAATTTAATGTTTCTAACTGCCAACCTATCCCAGATGTCCATACAATTTAAGGCTGTGGTATACCCAAAGGAAATAACATAGCCCCATAAGGAGCAGAGAAATCAAATGACATAGCCATATTTGAAATGACATCATCGTTGCTTCTGAATGGAGCAGCAGTCCGAGGCAAAATACCAGCATAGACAAATGCATGTGTGAGGCAGCTCGAAGGTCTGGGTATTCCTACAGCCAATGTCATTTTTTTCCTTCCACCCCAAACCTGTGCTACTGATACTTTCCCTTTGATAGAAATATTTCTCCCCACCCTGCTTCAAGCTGGAACTTGAGACCATCTGGGACTCCTCCTCAGTTCTCCACAGCAATGCCCCTCCCTTCCATCTCTTAAATGTTTCTCAGGTCTCTGCCTTCCTTTTCAGTCCCCTGGCTCTGCTGTGGTCATGGCCTTTCATGGGACCTGATGGATTTCATGGTTCTGTTCTTCCTCCTTAGTGGCACCTCCTCGGAGATGAAGTTCAGACACTTTGCAGTTGGGCCTTGGCTCTCTTTCTCAGCCTAGCCTCTGGGACCTTCTCTGCTCCTGTCACTCTGAGCTCCCCTTCGTTCTCTGCACATGCCAGACAGTTTCACACCCCCATTGCTTACCTGTGCTCTTCACTCTGCCCAGCTCACTACGTCTCTGCATGTTCCAAACACTCCCAGCAGAATTTATCTCCTCCGTATCTGTATTCCTAAAGCCAGGGCTCCACGAGAGTATTTATTGTGTTGATTATAGTTATTTACTTGTCAACTTAATTAACTCTGTAACACCTAGCACAGTAACTGAAACAGAGTAGATGCTCAAACATGGACTTATTTTTAACTTAAAATGAGATAAGAGTATTTTGTGTTGCCAGACTTTTGGGGTCAAAGAGAATAAACTTGGTTTTTACATTAGGCACTGCTCTCGGTGTCAAGCTGTGCAGCAACCGTGACTTATTTGATCAGGAAAGAATTCAAGGCTGTTGAGTTGCTCTGGGAGGTGGACCCAGAGGAAGAAGCAATACAGAAAAATCTCTACAGAGAACCAACTCTGCCCCACTGCTGACAGACTCTGCCAAATGCACCACCCACACCTCAAGCTTAATGCTGGACTCCACAGCTACCTCTAGAAATAGATATGGGCCCCAGGACTGTGCAACCCCAGCCAAAGTGGGTTCCCTGCATTCCCTGATTGTCCCGTGTCATGCCAAGAGTCAAAGGCCATCTGATTAATCGAGCATGCCTCCTGTTTGGGTCTGAGCTGCAAGGGGAGACTGGTGAGCATCTGACATTGTCAGTCTCTGCCTCCCACCAAGGCTCATGAGAAAGAGAGGTTCAGAGCCAAAAGGGTCAGTTCAGATGCTGAGCAGTGGCAAGGGCAAGAGGTAACAGAATGGTGAAAAGTGCCCATTGGAACCTTTTTTTGAGGACACCTAAGCCTTTATTAAGAGCTTCCTTTGACATATGTTTGGAATTTAGTAGGAAAAAATGCCATACCCAAATTGAGTGATTTAAGGAGAATTGAGTGATGGGAATGCATACAAAGGGTACCACAAGGGACAGTGTAGCACTCCAGGATGAACAGCAGTGGGAAGCGCTCACTACTCCAGGCCTGAAGAAGCCAGGGGAGAAAATAGTTCTCAGACCAAAGACAAAGGGCTTCGCATGTGCATAGGCCAGCTCTGGGCACCCTCTCAAGGAGTGGAAAAAAGGAGTGAATGCCCCAACTCTCTCCTTCCTTTCCTATGATCTACTAAGCTGCCACCTATCCCATCCAGAGACCAGAGGGCCAGGAAACCCATGTAGGCCGCTCAGAGTCATGTCAAAACTGGAGCCAAGCACGCTGAAGAAGGGCAGAGAGTGGAAGGTAGGCCGCACGTGAGGCTTCATAAATGTCACCAACATCTTTCTTTCTTTCTGTTTTAATTCAATATCTCCTTTAAGGATGTCACTTTACATTTTCAGTACCCCAACCCACATGATCGATGCTCTGAGTGTATTTCTCATACTGAATTTAATGAGATGCAGTTTCCCCTTTATTTGCTATTTAGAATGCTCTATTGTATGGTTCAACAATCTGCACCATTAAAGGTTAGCAAATGCCAACAAGACCATTTTTTTCCTTCCCAGGCTGAGGAAAAAAAAGATAAGACATGAGATCTGCACAAACACACTTGTGAGCAATCTCCTTTCCTAAATCTTCATGCTGAAATCCTCTCTGCATATTGTCTCAGCACATGAGATTTCCTGCTGCTCGTCTATGCCTGCTCCTCATTAATATCTAGCCTTTTGAAAACAGCAGATATAAGAATAGTCATTAAAATAAGTCCCATGCCATTAGCAGCAGTTACAGGCCCGTGAATTCCCCCAAGAGTAGATGCAGTGTAACCCCTAATCCCTTTGAAGCACATGGTAACTTGTGCTAAATAAGCAGTTATTTACCTGGCAAAAGAGTACTATGGGGAAAGCCTCATTATTATCTTTGAGTGTAAGATGCATTCCTTCCTACAATGTGGAAAGCAAATTGTTTTCACATAAACCTTGACTAGGGGAATTGCAGTAGAGCATGAAGAATCTAGATAAGAGAAAAATATTCATTTGTCCTGATTTTTTTAAAAATAATGACATTAATAGAATTTTCATTTTAAAATGCAAATCAAAGAGAGATAGCAAAGCAAAAGAACCAAAGTGTGTTCCATTCCTTTCCCTCTGTGCCCGCTGTACAACATTAACAGTATGGCAGAAAAAGATTTGTGTAACCATGTTATTACATGCTGTGTCCTCAGGGTTGCTGAGGATGGGTCTCAGCAGTATGTACTCTGCTGTGCTTGCAAGATGCAGACAGCCCTTGGGTCTCCAAGCCTGAGACAGAGTGCATGGTGCATTTCACTTTATGAGAACAAACACCATTTGCAAAGCTGCAAACCTGGAATGTGTCACACAGCAGCCACCTGCAATGGATTCCTGAGTGACTTCTGTTTATCTATTTATTTTGAGTGCTTAATTGTACATTTCTGATTTACCATTCTCCTACCAAAATAGAAATTTTCTTTATTTTTTTAAAAATGATGAATATTTGAAATTCCTAGGTATGATTCCTGGCATTTGTAGATATCAGTTGCTTGCCAAGAGCACAATATGTACAGTTTTGTTAGAAGGAGGTGTGCATGAAATGAATATAGTTGATATTTAATGTAAACATAAGAAATACTGGTTTCCAATGTCGTAGGAAACACATGGAGTTCTCCACCTGGATTTTCGGATGTATTACAAGGATTTTGAAAGCTACTCATGCACTTTGAACTGCAGGAGGAGCTCCGTGGTCTTGCCCACCTTGACCCTTCTGTTCTCTTGACTCCCTAGATCGAGTGCTGCTAGCATCTGTCACTATAACCCATACTCATCTGATCCAAGCACAGTAAATGAACTGGCTCTCAGGCACCAGGCTCACTGTAGCAGATTCTGAGTCCTGGAGGGCAAGGAAGTTGTTCTGGGATAACACATGTAGCCAATGCACTAAGTTCTTTGATCTTTTGCCTCCATAACTCTCCTACAAGATCCTAAACCTCAGTCTTTTCAAATGTGGAGAAATATCAATGTTAGATGATTATAAATGTCCACCCTTGGCAGCTTTCTCCTACATGGCCCACAGCCTGTTCACCACCATAACTAGAGACGTTCCCTTGTAAAGAAATTTCAGGATTCCATCCTCTTTATATTTTCATTGCCCAACTTTATCCAACCACCATCATCTCTCCCCTAGGTTACTGCAGTTGTTGGTTGGGTTCCCCTCATCCATTCTGAAGCCCTTTCCTCACTTCTTCACACAACAAAAAGAGTTGTTTTTAATATGCATATATGATCATATCACTCTCTACTTTAAAAAAAAAAATCCTTCAATAGCTTCCCATTTACCATTCGTGAAGGACAACACTCTTAACATAGCCCTGAAGGTCTTGCTTGAGTAGACCCCACCTGCCTCTCCAGCCTTATCTTATTTATGCTCCTATTTATCTCTGACTTCCAAGCCCAATGGCTTTCTCTTAGTTCTTTAGGGTTCTCTCCTGCCCCATGGCCCTTTGCATATGCTGAGCCTCTGCATAGAAAACTCCTCCAATCCCCATAATTCTCAGTTAATTCATCACATCAAGAATGATGCTTCCCTTAAGGCCCTTGTGTGTGTATCATCATGCACTTCTTCAGGAGGACTACCATAGTTGGCAATTAAACAGATTTGTGTAAGCATTTGCCTGATATTTCTTTTCCCTATTAGACTATAAGATCCATGAAGGCAGGTACCAGACCCATTTTGTTCAGATCCATTCTTTATTCATCATTATGTGCCAACACCAGTGGCACATAGTAAACGCTTCATAAATATTTATTTTAAAAAGCAGGAATAAGGGGCTGGGGATATAGCTCAGTTGGTAGAGTGCTTGCCTTGCTAGCACAAGGCCCTGGGTTCAATCCCCAGCACCCCCCCCCAAAAAAAAAAAAAAGAAGGAAGAGAGGGGGAGAAAGGACAGGAGAAAACCAGTCTGAGCTGCTGGCTTTTAAAATTACTCAAGTGTGTCCACATTTACCACCTAAGATTGCTTTGTTGTTGCTATTTTGCTGTGGAATTTGCTAATATTGGTTTCTTTAAAATTTTCCTTTGGCTCCATATTGCATATACATACATGTAAATTTTTTCATGTGGATCATTTCACTCCCTCAAATGTCCAGTTTCCTGCTGGATACCTCAAACTGGATATGCTGTGAGCCAACACATGTAACACTTAACTTATGCAATTTCAAATCAACATGTGCAGAACTTAACTCATTGTACCCCCAGCCCCCCAGATCCCTGCCTTCCTTCTGAATGTACTACCCTTAAGGCGTACATCCCACCAGGAGCCTAGATTCCTTGTTCACTGTCTGCACATCCAGTCAACCACCAAATCATTCCCACTGATTTGTCCTCCTACAAGTACTTTGCCACCTCTTCATTCCAGTGCCATCCTCCTAGTGCAGCCACTGTTGTTCATTACCTGGAAAGTTAAGATAACCCCCTAACTGGACTCTCAGTTTTAAATCCAGGCACTTCCAATTCATGCCCCTCTGCATGTCTGCAGAGTTTTCCCTGAGCATGCACATCTTGTCATGCCACTGCCCGTGTACAGCATTCCTAAATGACTGGCGCTCCCCCTCTGGTTAATGTAAAGTGTGCCCATGGCCTTCAGGGCCTTTTGTCCTCATCTCTTCTCATGCTCACCAGCCTCATGTCCATTACTTCTTGAACTCTAGTCACACTGAGTTGCTAGATATTCCTGCACTTTTCACATGGTACCTTCCAATACACTCTTTCCTGGTTTGCACATACTTTACCTTGGCCTGGCAAACTTCTCCTCACCCTTCAAGTCCAGATGTAGTTACTCACTTTATAAATGCTATGTTTCTTGTTACAGAATGGGGTGGGGGTCTGATTGGAGGCTACCGACATGGTCCAGCTGAGAGGTGGTGGTGGCTGATGACTAGGGGATTGGAGTGAAGAAGGCTCACCCTGTACTCTAATTGTAGAGTTTTCAGGGTTGGATGTGGGAGCAAAATCCAAAGTACTAAATACAGACAGCAACAAGAGGAGGGAAGGATTACAAAAGGCTAAAGCCTTCAGTCAGAGGAGGCAGCCACATCAGCAGGAACATTATAAGGAAAATATAATTACACACCCATCATCCAACTTCAATAACTATCAACTCCTGGGTCATTCTTCCTCTAGACCCTTACTTCCTTCCTCCCCTGCCCACACTCACCACACAATGAATTATTTTTGAGCAAATCACAGACATTTTATAATTTCCTTTTTAAATATCCATGCCAGTATCTCTAAAATAAGTAAAAAAAATAACTATCATAGGGCTAGAGATGTGACTCAGCGGTAGAGCACTTGTATGGCATGTGTGAGGCCCTGGGCTTGATCCTTAGCACTGCAAAAATAAAACCATACTATCATCATCGTTCCTAAAAAGCATTTAAGAAAGAATGCAAAAAAAAGTTGATAATATCTCCATATCACTGGTATACAGTCAGTGCTTACATTTCCCTGATTATCCCTTTTTCCCAATTGTTGTTCTTGTTCCTTTGTTTGAATTGGAATCTAAATCAGCCTGTATTTTGATTCACTGCTGTCTTTTCTAAGACTTTTTTCATCTCTCTCCCTCTTCCATATTGGATGTTCTTATTGGCATAACTTTTGACGTAACCCTAATTCTCTTTGCAAGTTTCCTTGCTTTCTGGTACATTCCAGGTTTATCTTGTACAAATCCTTCCTTAAACCTAGAATCAGCCATTTCTCTAGAACCCCTGGTTCCTTAAGTGGGGAATATTATATAGACCACTAGCTGGACAGTAAATGTGCTCATTGCTTATGGACTGACTATTATTTACAGTAGACAAAGGTAGAAAATGTGTTTTTTTAAATAAAATTATTAATTCATTATGATATATTTAAAAATTCAAATTCAGGATAACCATGTTTCTACTTCTATGCTGAAAATTCCAATTCTGAATATTCCCAGTGTAATTACTAATTTGCTATATTCCACACTACATAAAATCAGCCTCAGAATAATTATATAAAAATCCAGTCAACATTATGACTAATGAAAAACTTCAATTTTTTTTCTCTTAGTCTTTTGATGTATCCCACCAGGGACGTGTCAAGGAATGTGTTATTCTATTACTGAGTTATAGAATAAAGGCTTCTTCCTTGAGCATAGTTCCTCTGTATGTGACTACACCACCAACCATTTATATGGTTACACTCACTTGTTTTATTTTTGACTTTACATTTTTAAAAATTCCCTTTAAATTTAGTTTAGTTGTATAACTATAAAAATATTTACATGGTTGCAAAGTGAAATCTACAAAACAAGATATATTCGAAGTCTATCTTCCTTCATCCTTCCCCATAAATACCTGTTTAAATATTTGATTTATCCTTTCCCTTTTTATATACAACAATATGGCAATTATCAAGAATACAAATAGCAACAAATGTTGGCAAAGATGTGAGGGAAATGCAAGGATTGCTGGTGGAACTGTAAATTGGTGCAACCACTCTGGAAAGCAGTATGGAGAGTCCTCAGAAAGCTTGAAATGGAACCACCATTTGACCCAATCATCCCACTCCCATGTTTATACCCAAAGAACTGAAAAATCAGCATACTACAGTGATGCAGCCATATCAATGTTTATAGCAGCTCAATTCACAATAGCTAAGCTATGGAACCAACCTAAGTGCCCTTCAACAGATGAATGGATAAATAAAATGTGGTATATATACACAATGGAATATTACTTAGCCTTAAAGAAGAACGAAATTATGGCATTTGCCAGTAAATGGATGGACCTAAAGACTATCATGCTAAGTAAAATAAGCTAATCCCAGAAAAACCAAAGGCCGAATGTTCTCTCTGATGTGCAGATGCTAACACATAATAAGGGGTGGGAGGAAAGAACAGAAGTTAATTTGATTAGACAAATGGGGATGAAAGGAAGGGAGTGGGGATGGGGGTAGAATGGAAAGTGGAATGAATCAGACATAACTTTCCTACGTTCATATATGAATACATGACCAGTGTAACTCTACATCAAGTACAACCACAAGAATGGGATCCTAATTAGAATAAGTTATACTCCATGCAGGTATAATATGTCAAAATACACTCTACTATCATATATAACTAAGAAGAGCAAATGCAAAAATTATTTTTAAAAAAGAAAGTATAAGTTGAGCATGATGGTGCACACCTGTAATCCCAGTGGCTCAGGAGCCTGAGGCAGGAGGATCTCAAGTTCAGAGCCAATCTCAGCAACAGCAAGGCACTAAGCAATTCAGTGAGACCCTGTCTCTAAATAAACTACAAAATAGGGCTGGGGATGTGGCTCAGTGGTCAAGTGCCCCCGAGTCCAATCCCCAATAGCAAAAAAAAAAAAAAAAAAAGGAAGTATGTCTATATGTTTGTATTCCTCATCTCTGTTAGATAAACAAAAGCATACTGTAAACACTTTTCTCCTTATTGTTTTCACTTAATTTAATCTGGTGCTTAAATTAGTGGCAAATACAAGTCTTTGATTTGGACTTCTGGTTCAAAGTATTAAATACAGATAGCAAACAAGTTTTAAACAGATATCTGCAGATAGACACTCTTTTCGTATGTGCTATATCTGATCTGTCATGATACAACTTCAAAATTCAAGGTCTGATCACTTCTTACCATGCCAGGGACATTGCCTGTTGCTGGGATTATTGTAGGATCCCCCTCTTTTAATGTTTTTATTAGTTCATCTTAGTCATACATAATAGCTGTATTCATTTTGTCATAATCACACATGCATGGGATTTTTAATTTGCTCCATTTCAGTTCCCAGTGCCTCCTCTTTCCCACTCCTTCTTCCCTCCCCCATTCCCTCCTCCTTCCCATTGTTCCCCATCCTCTACTCTCCTTGTGTGTCTTCTATTTATTTTTTTAATTGGTGCTTTATAGATACACATAAAGGTGGAATTCACTGTGGTATGTTTATATATGTACATAGTGGTTTTGTCAAATTCATTCTGCATTTCCTCTTTCCTGTTCCTCCTTCCTCCCCTCAGGCTCCTTCCTCTACTCCACTGATCTTCCCTCTGTCCTCATGAGATCTGACCCCCACACCACGCACACACTTTTTTTCCTCCATTATTTTGCTCTAGCTTCTGCATCTGAGAGGAAACATTCAACCCTTAATTTTCTGGGTCTGACTTACTTCACTCAGGCATGATATTCTCCAGTTTCATCTCTTTACTGGCAAATGCATAATTTCATTCTTCTTTATGACTGAGTAAAACTTTTGTGTGTTTGAATGTGTGTGTGTGTATCATATTTTCTTCATCCATTTGTCTATTGACAGGCATCTGGGCTGATTCCATAACTTGGCTGTTGTGAATTGTGCTTCTGTAAACATTGATGAGGCTGTATCACTATAGTATACTGATTTTAGTTCTTTTGGATAAACACCGAGAAGTGGGTTAGCTGGGTTATATGGTGGTTCTATCTTTTGAGGAATCTCCATATTGCTTTCCAAAGTGGTTTACTAATTTGCAGTCCCAGCAACAATGAATGAGTGTACCTTTTCACCCTCATCCTCACCAGCATTTATTATTGTTTGCATTTTTGATGATCACCATTCTAGTTGGAGTAAGATGAAAGCTCAATGTAGTTTTGATTTGCATTTCCCTGATTGCCAAGGATATTATACAGTATTCCATACATTTGGGGGCCATTTGTATTTCTTCTTTTGGGAAATAACTTTAGTTCTTTTTTCCATTTATTAATTGGATTATTTGGTCTTTTTGGTGTTAAGTTTTTTGAGTTCTTTATGTATTCTGGATATTAATCCCCCATCAGGAGTAGTGGGCAAAGATTTTCTCCCATTCGGTAGATGCTCTCTTCATGCTCTTAATCATTTCATTTGCTGTGCAAAAGCTTTTAATTTGATGCTGTTACACTTTTGGATTCTTGGTTTTGTTTCTTGAACTTTAGGGATCTTATTAAGGAAGTGGTTCCTGTACCAAATATGCTAGAGTATTGAACCTGTATGTTTTCTTCTAGCTGTTGTAAACTCTCTGGTCTAATTCCTGAGTCTTTGATCCACTTTGATTTGACTTTGTGCGTGGTGAGAGATAGGAATATAGTTTCATTCTTCTACATATGGATATCCAGTTCTCCCAACACCATTTGTTAAAAAGGCTATTTTTTTTCCCAAACATATGTTTTTAGCACCTTTGTCAAGTATCAGATGACTGTAACTATGTGGGTTTGTCTCTCTGTCTTCTATTCTATTCCAGTGGTCTTCCTGTCTATTTTGATGCCAATACCATGCTGTTTTTGTTACTATAGCTCTGTATGCAGCATCCTCTTTGTCACTGTTGTCCCTACTTCGACCCTCAGTCCTCTCTGGTCTGTTCTCATTATGGTAGCCCTCTTGACCCTTGAAGTCTTCCAACAGTGTCATTCATAACCCATGAAACATATGTCTGTCTATTTTAAAGCATTCTCAGACAAAAAAAGTACATTATGTTTCTTTTTGTCAAAAAAAATAAAGGATCAAAGTGTTCTGACTCTAATTTGTCCTTATTTAAGAGCATAATTGTGGAAGATAAAAATAAAGAAAAGTTAATCACAAGAGGTAGAGCATGACATTACAGGTTCAGCTCAAAATTATACATTTTATTTCTATTTCTATTGATTTCTTTCTTTTCTTTTTTCCCCAGTGCTAGGGATTGAACCCGAGACCTTGTGCGTGCTAGGCAAATTATATCTTCAACCCCTCCATTAGTTTTTAAATTATATACTTTTTTGAAAATTGAAAAGCATATAAACCATTTTTTTAAAAAACAGAAAAGACCAATCAAATTTTCACCACCTGAGATAATGACTAGCATATTTTTTTCCTTATGTATATAGAAAATGTATGTTTTTTCTATGTACATACTACTTTTTAAATTATACAAGTGATATGTGAATGAATCTTTCTTTCAAAAAAAAACCGTGTTATTGATATCACCCTTCATTGTCTGTCCCTCCAAACACAGTTCCTTCCCTTACTCCTCAGAAATAAATAGTATTCTGAATTTGGCATTTGTCCTACTAGCCTATTGTGTATATTTTCACATGTATATATGCATATCTTTAGAATCATATAATTGTGTGGAGTATTTTTTAACATTTATATACATGATATCCCACTCTATTTTGTTCTATAACTTTTTTTTACTCATCCTTGTTTTTGAGTTTTATGCATTTTGGTATATTTATTTATTATATTTTGATTTCTTTAACTACTATATCCTATAAGCCTAGTACAATTTAGATTCCTTTGCTGATTTATATTTAGGTTGTGTCCAGTCTTTCATTATTTGAAATTATGTTGTAGTGAATGAATGTCCTTGTACATATCCCCCAAGTGCATCTGTGCAACTATTTCTCTAAGCAGATAATTATAAGATCATAGAATCTGATGGTTTTACATATCACTAGGTACTTTCAAAATGCTTCCAATTAGCTGTGCCATTTATACTCCCACCAGCAGTGTATGAAAGCATTCATTTCTCCACACTTATACCAAGAGCTGATATTGGCCAACTTAAAATTTTCATCCACTGAAATAGATACCAAATTGTGATTTCAATTTATCTTCCCCTAATTGTTAATGAGGCTCAACATCCTTCCTTGCTTATTGGCCACTTGAATTTCCTTTTTTGTGAAACTCTTGAATATATCACTTATGCTTTTTGCTTTTTTTTTTTTTTCTT
This sequence comes from Sciurus carolinensis, assembly GCF_902686445.1. Lineage (NCBI taxonomy): Eukaryota > Metazoa > Chordata > Mammalia > Rodentia > Sciuridae > Sciurus > Sciurus carolinensis. The sequence goes on along the minus strand of NC_062228.1, from coordinate 33,822,815 downwards.
TAACTGATTTGTAGGAATTTTCCATAATGTCTGGTGAGCAATCTTATTGACTAGGTATGTTGTAAATATTCACTCCTTATTCACAAGTTTTTTTTAATCTTCTTATGACTTATTTTGTTATGGAGAAATTTTAGATATTTAGACTTTAATGGTGGCTTCTAACAGAATTCTTTCATTCTTGTTGAACCAATTACAAGTTGTACTAAATCTTCATGCATTAGATTCTAGAAGAGATAAAACTGATGTATGACTTTTTTGATTTATTGACTGATTGCCATTTCTAAAAAAAATTCTCTTGTGCATACTTGCTTGAGGAATGAAGTTCATTTTTATGTCATTGTGAAATATTTTGCTGTGGTAGTTATGATTTTTTGACATCTGAAAATAAAATGTTGACCATGGTAGAAACCTTGCAGTAGATTTTAAAACAAGAATTGATTTGCTTTTCATTGCATGTTCTTTGAAAGTGTTTATTCGTGGCTCCTTTTCCTGGATATTTTTTTAGTTATTGGGATCTGCTATCTATAATTATGCTCAAAGTGAATTTCATATGTTTAAAAATTATTTTAAATAACATCTCTCTTCAGACTGCAATTACAGCAGACTAGAGCCTGTTTACCAGCTTTGAATCCCAGCTCTACCACCTGCTAAGTGGAAGCATTATGCAAACCACTTTAACTCTTTGTTTCTTGGTTTTCTCATCTGCAAAATGGGGTAATAATAATAATGCCAGCCTCATGAGATTACTGGGACTATTCAGTGAGTCATAACTCATCAGAGTGTCCTAGAATAGTCCTCAGCATGGGAAAAGCACTGTGCAGAGACTAGTAGTCAAGTCCATTGGATATCTTACGAATGATACAAATGAGGGGAAACATTATAGATTTAGTGCTTTCTGAAGAGAGCACAGCTGACTTCTCAAATTGTCATTTCATATGCTATTAGAAAAAATAGACAAATACAAACCCTGCTGAACACAGCTGATCAATACAAAACTGTCTTTTGTAGATTGTACATTACACACTTTTAACCACCACGCTCAGTACTTGCTTACTCCAAGTGCTTAAAATACAATATTGAAAATAAACCCCCAAAAAACCCCACGAAAGATATATATGTCTCCAAAAGTCTGGCCCTTCACAAATGTTATTGAAGAGTTATCTGCATAAGAATATATTTGGCTTCACCTCTCCCACTAGTCTGTAAGCTCCATGATGCATATTCATAGAATTCTCTGTGACTCTGCATTTGGCATTAGATTGGTAGCCCCTTCATTCTTTCTATATTTAATTAACAACAAACAATCATATATATTATGTAATTTGGAGTACAATGTTATGTTTTGATGTATGTTTACTTTGTGGAATGATTAAATCACATGAATTAACCAACACATCACCTCACACTTATTATTTTTATGATGAAAAAAACGTTTAAAACTTTTTTCTCAACTTTTAAATATACAATGCATTATTATTTTTGTCGCCATTCTGTGCAGTTGACCACTGAAGCTCTTCCTCCTATCTGAAATTGCATACGTTCAGTCAGCATTTCCCTTTTCTCCTTCCACTCCATGCCCCCAGCTTCTGGTAACCACCATTCCACTCTCTACTGCTGAGTTCAACATTTTTAGATTCCACTATGAGTGAGATCATGTGGCATTTGTCCTCCCTCTCATGCCTGGTTTATTTGGCTTAACATAATACACTTCCGGTTCAATCATCTTGTCCCAAATGACAGGATTTCCATTTTAGAGGCTAAATAATATTCTGTTGTGCACATACTACATTTACTTTACTCTGTTAATCTGTTGATGCACCAGGTTTGCTTCCAGATCAAGGATCTTGGGAATAATGCTGCAATGGACATGGGAGTGCAGATGTCTCCTCAACAAACCGCTTTCAGTTCCTTTGGATATTTACCCAGAAGTGAGACTACTGGATCCTACAATGATTCTATTTTTAGTTTCTGTGGAACTTCCCTAATGTTTCCCATAATGGCTCTGCTAATTTCCATTCCACTCAACAGTGCACGAGGGCTCCCTTTTCTCCACACCCTCACCACCACTTGTTACCTTTCATCTTTTTATAATTGCCATCAAACTGTGAGAAAGGGGCCCCCTTCACTCTTACCAAATTCTTGTAAGGTGTCCTCTGCAATCCCTGGCTGACTGGATGCCTGGATCCATGCTTTGACCTGCCCACCACCATGCCTGGACTCCAGTGGGAAGAGCTGAGTTTCAGGCCTGGCCCCACCACTAACTGAACCTCTTTTTGGCTTCAGTTTCTTCAACACTAAGGGAGATGTGATCGCCAAAGATTTAGTGAAGTTAACATAAGAATGTAGGACTTTTAAATAGCAGAGGTGGAATTTCATCAGAAATTACTTTGACTATCACAACTGGATATTAAAATGAAGATTGATACATGCACATGACAGGACCTAAACCAAACTCTCTTATTTTTGCAGTTCCACTCTCATTACCTTGGTAAATCATTTTGGAACAAGCAAAAACCCCGCCCCCAACCTCTCCATTCAAGAAGGCTGCAGGCATGCACTGTGATGTTTTCAGAAGTGTGTGCTGAGCAGTGGCGGCTGAACTGAAGCATCCTTTCTATTTTGCTCTTGCCGTTGCATATGAGATAACTGCTCTCACCTGTTAACCTCTAGCAGATAATCCTCTTGCAAACAATAGCTTGCAAACCCAGCTTGGCGCTGGGGTGTCAGCATAGAGGAGTCCGTGAGCAGGGCATGGGGTCAGCCTGCTGTTGTGGGCAGGCTGCTATTGTTGGCAGGTCCCTTTGTGAAGGATGTAGTCCTTGTTCTACTGCCTGTACCAGGCTGCACACTATCCATTTACTTGCTATCCTTGAACTAACAGGGGCTCTTTTCCCCCAGCCATAAATGTATTGGTGTGAGAGAAGCTTCTCCTGCTGAGGGACTCACTTCTGCACGGACTCTTTGTTAATCTTCTGCAAAATAAGGCCGTTTTCTGTTGAAGAGAAAGCAATCATTAATTTTTCATAAGAGCAGCAAAGTTGTGAATAGCAGAGGACCTCTTGAATAAAGAGCTTAGAGGTTCCAAAGAGAAGAATAACAAAGCCCCAGGGGTGGGGGGAGCATATTCTTTCTTATACTATTTATCATCCCCACCCGCCCTGCCCTCATCTCCTGTTAAGAAGAAGCCCTTTACTCAAGCTAACAGTTCCTCAAATCTCCCGAACCTTAATTTTAATCCTTATCAGTGCCTTTTTAAATGAATAATACAGTGACCTTCAGCTTTGTCCTGTGTTATGTGAGGTTGATTTGTAAAGACTGCTTTCATTTTTTAAATTAAGGTGGATGCTATATGTATTCTACTCAATTCTAGCATTAGTGTTGTCCCAAGTGTGACATTTATGTTCTTTCACTTCTTTGGTATAAATAAATATCCACGTAGGAAGACCAGTGTGAACTCTACAAGGAATAATAAACTAAAATAATATGGCATTGATTTTGCTCAGGATGTCTAAGTGTGTTTTTATGATTGCGTATCTTTATATTTTTTTTCATGCAAGTGAAATGAATTCTGGGCAATTATAAAGGACATGAATTTCCAGGCATTTAGAAAGAGAATCTGCTTTCTAATCACTGTGCATTTTACCAAATTGTGGTTCTTGACAAGAGCACTGTGGATTTCAGAACTCTACCTCCAAAAATGGGAGAGTTACTGCCATTTTGTGTTGTTTTACAATATGATTACCACAAGACCACATTAGGGAATTTTATTTTAGCTGCTAAAGTGCAATGTGTGGATGTAACCATTTAATAAGAAGCAGAGAAAGAGTCCTTTTTACTGCGTGCATATCTGCCTTTTGAATTCCCTGTCCCCAAGGACTCCTGGACTGCAGCTTTGAGTCTTATTGGTGAGGCTCCAACCTTTTCTTATGTCTAGTGAGGGGGCCTGGGAGCCTGTGGGCCCTGCAGTCACTGGGAATGCATCTACAGAGGTGTCCTCCCTCCCCCGCCCAGGGGTAGCCTTCCACCTGCTGGACCCCTGACAGTTGCTAGACATTCCCGATACTGCTCCTGATACTGGTCTAACTTTTCTGTCCACAGTATTTTTAGTGTTATTCCTTTCAACTTTTTGTTGTAGTACTTAAATTACTCAAGTAGTACACAAATACCAGCTCCTTGAAAAAAATTAAAACATTACAGAGAAGTTGAGTCACCTCGGCCCCTCCCTCCAGTACCAGGTGCCATTTCCCCACTCTTCCAGCGGCTGTTGTAGTTTAGTCTGCATCCTCCAAAACATTTATACATTTAGGCACAGTACACGCAAATTGATAGCACTGTGACTAGATAGCATTGTTTTCAAAAGGTTTCTCCCCCACACTGGTGAAATATTCTATGTATCTTTTTGCAACTGGCATTTTCAGTAATTAATGTTTCTTGAGGCTCTTTCCATGTTAATCCATTTAGATCTACTCTATTTGTTTTGTGATACTTCATGGTGTGCCTATATTGTAGTTTATTTAGCTTTTCTCCTACTCAGGGGCATTTGTTTTTCTAGTCTTCCACTATTGGAAATGTCACTGTAGTATGTGACTTCTGTGCTTATGAGTGCTTCTCTAGGGATGTGCCTACAAGTGGAATTGCTGGATCACAGAATTTGCATGTTTTACAGTTTAATAGACAGGGTCAAATTGCTTCCAAAGTAGAGCTTTCAATTTATATTTCCACCTGCATCCACACCAACTCTTGATATTGTCTGACATTAAAATGTCTAGTGCTTTAATAGGTGTAAAATTGGATCTCTTTATTTTAATGTACATCTCTTATCGCTAAGGAGATTGAACCACTTGTCATGTTTATTGGCTATTGGTATTTCCTGCCTATGATTTGCTTTTTCAAACACTTCAACCATTTTTCTCTTGGGTTGTTTGTCTTACTAATTTGTTGTGTGTGTGTGTGTGTGTGTGTGTGTGTGTGTGCGCGCGCACACATGCACTGCATAGTGATCCTGGTGTCTGTTGGATATGACACACTCTCACAGACCAGGGTCTGTCTTTTAAATTCATTAATAGTATCTTTGTTCCCCATTGTCTTTGACCTAGATTTATTTTTCTCGATCTTCTTTTCCCCAAATTTCCTTGTAAACATGCCACAACGGTCATTGGAAGCTTCTCATACACTAGTTATTTTTCCAAATAATCATATTCATTTAAGGTTTGGAGCTGAGATGGCTGTAGTGACCTCACTGCTGTCTGCCATTCACAGCTGTGGGAGTCTCATGTGGTGAAGGAACAGTGACTGCTGCTAAAATCACTTCCCCAGGCTGGGAGGGTCGAGCAGCTTTGGTGTGAAACTTCTCTCCCACCTAAGTGTCTGGTGGCTCCAAGTTTGAAAGAACACATATGTGGAGATGTTGAGTACATTTGTTAAATGTGGAAGGGTCTTTTGCTTTATGGGTCTGCTTGGTGTGTGTGTGTGTGTGTGTGTGTGTGTGTGTGTGTGTGTGTGTTTCTTTTTTAGGTATAATTGGAAAGGAAAAAACAGCTCAGCAGTTTATCTGCCATCTACTTTGCAGAAACTATGGGCCCACAACTCCCAAGGCTGTATTCTAGGTTTTATTGTACGCTTTAAATTGGGATATATCGTGCAACACTTGCATTTAATTGGGAGATTATTAAAAACCATGAGCAAAGTTTCTTACCCTGAAAATGCTGCCAGTGTCCAGCCTAAATGAGGCCACTCTTCCTTTACTGTTTCACTGTCCTGCCAGGAGCTGTTTGAAGGTAAGCCAGGGCAGAGCTGTGATTACATCAATGTTCCCCAACTTCAGGAATTTGGAAACCACTTCACAATTGTTGCCTTAAAGACTTTCCTCCTGTGCTGTTGTTCCTTTACTAGTCTTCTTAAATCACCCATTTTTTAAAATCATAAATTTATTTAAGAGGGTCAATTTAACCTTTATCAGTACCATAAGTGGAAAGCTAGTTGCCCTTGTTGATAAAAAATAGCATCCATGAAAGTAAACACAACAAACACAACAGTAGATACTAATAAAATACTCCGGAGCCTGAGGTCTGAGAAAGGGACCTCGTTTAAAAGGGAGATTCAGTAACTATCACAGAGAAAAGAAAAGAGTGTTAAATTCATAATGGTAACAAACTGAGGTTTTGCCCTTGATTTAAATAAAAATCAAAAGAGATTTGAAAAAGGAACAACTTCCTTCCTGCTCACTGCTATACTGCCTAAAACCATGTGGGTTAGGGACTAACCCTCTACTCATGTGTCAGAGGTAGCCGATTTTAACCCATTCTATTTGTAAGCCTCCTGGTACTTAGCTCTACATTTCTAAATATGTATATATTTTTATTTGGTAGTTAATCACCTTTAAACAATGTCTAGCAACTTCTTTCTGTGGTTGATGAGAATTCAGTTAGCATCACCCATCCGGGTTCCCCTTCCTCATGTTTGGGCTATTGAGAAGTCTAATGCCAGTCTATCCTGTGCAGGTGCTCTGTTTATTCTTCATGGAGATTTTCAGGATCCTCTATTTTCATGGCACTGAAATTTCATAAAGTACAAGACTTTATGCCTATGTATTTGGAATGTTTTAAAATATACTTAGTTATTTTCAATAATTTCTTAGTATTTCATGTCTTTTGATGCTATTATAAATGGTTTTTGGTTTTTGGTTTTGTTTGTTTGTTTGTTTGTTTGTTTGTTTTTTGATACTGGGTATTGAACCCAGAGGTGCTTTACCACTGAGCCACATCCCCAGTCTTTTTTTACTTTTTTGAGTCAGGGTCTCACTAAGTTGCTGAGGCTGGTGTTGAACTGTGATCCTCTTGCCTCAACTTCCCAAGTCACTGGAATTACGGGTGCAGGCCACCACACTAGGTTTGTAAGTGGTATCTTTTTTAAAACTTCAATTTCTGATTATTCATTGTTAGCATGTAAACATAAAATTAATGTTTTATAACTCATATTAGTTAGACATTTTTGTATATCCCTTTGGATTTTCTATATGGGCAATCATGTTGTATGTAAATAAAAGACAGTTTGACTTCTTCCTTTCCAAATCTGATCTCTTACTTCTTTTACTTAATTTATTCCACTGGCCAGAAACTCCAATACGTTATCAGTAGAAATGGAGAGATTGAACATTCTTGTCTTGTTTCTGATCTTAGGGGGAAACTCAGTCTTTTACCATTAAGTATGATGTCAGCTGTGTGCTTTTTGTAGATGCCCTTTATCATATTGAGTATGTTCCCTTCAATTCTGTTTTCATATTTGAGAGCTAGTATCAGGAGTTCTTGTTAGATTTTCTCAAATGCCTTTTCTGCATCCATTAAGATCACCATATGATTTTTCTTTAGAAATATATAGTTTAGTAATATAATGTATTGCATTGATAATTGATTGATCAAGTGTTAAACCAACTTTGCATTGCTGAAATAAACTGCTTCTTTGTCATGATATATCATCCATTTATATATTACTAGATTCAATTTACTAAAATTTTGTTTAGAATTTTCCTGGGTTATGGTTATTGGCCTATTTTCTTTGCTTATAATGTCTTTATTTTGTTTTAGTATTAGAGCAATGCTGACCTCATAGAATAAATCAGTACATATTATCTGCTTTTCAGTTACATGAAGGAGTTGTACAGAATTGGTATTTCTTCCTTAAAATTTGATAAATTCAATAGCAAAGTCATCTTGCCTGAACTTTTCTTTTAAAGTTACCAATTCAACTTCTTTAAGAGAAAAAGGGCTGTTAGATTATCATTTCTTCTTGAGTAAAACTTGGCAATGTTTGTCTTTCAAGAAATTTAAAAATCTAAGTTTTTAAATGTACTGGCATAAAGTTCTTCACAATATCCCTGTTTCATTCTTTCTCCCTTTCTTTCTCTCTTTCTCTTTTTTTGAAGTACTGAGAATTGAATCCAGGGGCACTCTACCAACATGCTACATTTCCAGCCACCCCCTCGCTGTTTTAGACAGGGTCTTGCTAAGTTGCTGATGCTGACCTCAAACTTGTGATCCTCCTGCTTTGGCCTCCAAAGTCAAGGATTACAGACACGGATGGCTACTGCACCCAGTTCTGCTTTTATCTTTTTAACACATAAAGAAAATAGAATAACATTACTTCTCTCAATTCTGTTTATGGCAATTTGTTTCCTCATTAATCTGACTAGGGGCTTATCAATTTTATGAGTCTTCCCCCATGAACAGTCTTTTAGTGTCATTAATTTTTTTCTATTACTTTTCTTTTTTTTCCCATGTCATTGTTTTTCTGTTCCTATTTTGTTCCTCTTCTCTTCTGCTTCTTCCTTCTACTTAAATTTGTTCTCTCTCTCTCTCTCTCTCTCTCTCTCTCTCTCTCTCTCTCTCTCTCTCTCTTTGGTTTTCTGAAGAGGAAGCTAAGAGATTTCTTGAGTCCTAATATATGCAGCTGGTAGTATAAAATGTCCTCTGAATACTAGTTTAGTAGCATTCTCCAACTTCTAAAATATTATTTTAATTCTCATTTAGTTCAAAATGCTAACTAAATTTTCTCTTGAACTTTTCTTTGACCTGCATGTTAGTTTTAATAATATGTTATTTTATTTCCAAATATTTGAAGATTTCCCATTGCTGATTTTTAATTTAATTTCATTGATCAGAGAAAATACTTTATGTGACTTGAGTCTTTTCTTAGCTACTGAAACATCTCTCCTGGTCTGTTGTTGTAAATATCTATGTGCTGTAAATATCTATGTGTTATTGGAAAGAATATGTATTCTTATGTTTAGGGGTGAAATGTTCACTAAATGTCAATTTAAAAAGTTGTTTGAAAAAATAAACAGTTGTCTGTGGTGTTTAGATCTTCTATTTCCTTTTTGATTTTCTGTCTACTTGTCTGTATATCAGAGATACGAAAATTAAAATAGCTAAACGTTTTTGCGGACTTGCTCTTTCTTCTTGCAAATATATCAGTTCTGTTTCCTGTATTGTGAAGCTCTGTTTTCAGGCACATCGACATTCATGATTGTTACATCTTCTTGATGAATTGACTCCTTTATCATTATGAAACGACATTCTTTATCCCAGGCAGTACTCTTTGCTCTGAAATCTTCATTGTTTGATGTTAATGTGGCTTTCTTTTTATTGGTGTTAACATGGTGGACCTTTCCGTCCTTCACTTTTAACCACCTTGTGCCATCCTAGTTGAAATCTTTCTCGTAAGCAACATAGAAACAACTTGCATTTATATCCAGTCTGACAATCTCTTCCTTTTAATTGCATTTAGACAATTTGTATTTAATGTGACATGATTAAGTTTAAATGCTATTTGTTTGCTTTTTGTACCATTCAGTCTTTGTTCTCTTTTATTTTTTCCTAATTTTAGATTCACCATTTTTAATCATTCTATTTTATCTCCTTTATTGGTTTATCAGCAACAACACTTTCTTTTGTTATCTTAGTTGTTAGCTTAGGAGTCATAGTATATATATTTAGTTTCTCACAATCTACCTTCTAGTGATTTTATGCCACTTCACATATAGTGAAATAATTTCACAATAGCATATTTGTTTCTTTCCTCTCAATCTTTTTTGTGATTATTGCCATACATTTAACTTCAACAGACATTACAAATTCCACATTGTTATTATTTTTGTTTAGTCAATTGTATTTTAAAGATATTTTAAATTGTGTGTAAAACTTCCATATGTATCCATTTCCAGTCCTCTTCATTCTTTAATATAGATTTTCATTTTCACTCAATGTTATTTTACTTCTGCTTAAAGGTTTTTTATCTGTCTTGTGGTGAAGTTTTCTGATGATGAATTCTTTTATCCTTTCAATGTCTGGAAAAGTCTCCATGTCCCCTTCATTTTTTAAAGATATTTTCACTAACTGTAGAATTCTAGGTTGACACTTTTTTCCTTTCAGTACTTTAAAAATGTTATTCCATGACTGGGGATGTAATTCAGGTGACAGAGTACATGTTTAGTGTGTGTGAGGCCCAGGGTTCAGTCCTCAACACCAAAAAAAGAACATTTAAAAAACCGTGCTCCACCATCCTCTCATGTGCATGAGTTCAGCCTAAAAATCTGCAGTCCTCCTTACCTTTGACCCTCTCTACATAACGTGCCTTTTTATCTAAAGCTGCTTTTGAAATTTACTTGTGTCACTGGTTTTTAGCAAATTGGTTATGGCATTCCTTGCTGTAATTGTCTTCATATTTATTATGCTTCAGCTCATCAAGTCTCGTGGATCTGTGCTTTTATTATTTTATCAGAACTAGACATTTTTTAGCCATCATTTTTATTTTTTTATTTGTGTGTGTGTGTGTGTGTGTGTATTTTCTGTCCTGCCTCTCTGTTTCAGAGCGTTAGGTCCCCATGCACAGGCCACATAAAGTCATCTCACAGCTCACAGTTCCCTGTTTGTTTATGCCATTCTCTTGCCTTTCGTTTTGATTATTTTCTATGTTGTGTCTTCAAGTTCACTCATCTTTTTTTCCATAGTTTCTAATTTTCCATCATGCTTATCCAATGTAATTTTTTTTTATTGTAAACAAATGGGATACATGTTGTTTCTCTGACTGTACATGGCGTAAAGGCATACCATTTGTGTAATCATAAATTTACATAGGGTAATGTTGTTTGATTCATTCTGCCATTTTTTTCCCTTCTCCCCCACCCCTCCCACCCCTCCCCTCCCTCTATACAGTCCTTCCTTCCTCCATTCCTGCCCTCCTCCCTAAACCCAACTCCAACCCCAACACTAACCCCTCCCACCCCCCATTATGTGTCATCATCCACTTATTAGCGATGTCATTCTTCCTTTGGTTTTTTGAGATTGGCTTATCTCACTTAGCATGATATTCTCCAGTTTCATCCATTTGCCTGCAAATGCCATAATTTTATCATTCTTTATGGCTGAGTAATATTCCATTGTATATATATACCACAGTTTCTTTATCCATTCATCAATTGAAGGACATCTAGGTTGGTTCCACAATCTGGCTATTGTGAACTGAGCAGCTATGAACATTGATGTGGCTGTATCTCTGTAATATGCTGATTTTAAGTCCTTTGGGTATAGGCCAAGGAGTGGGATAGCTGGGTCAAATGGTGGTTCCATTCCAAGTTTTCTAAGGAGTCTCCATACTGCTTTCCAGAGTGGCTGCACTAATTTGCAGCCCCACCAGCAATGTATGAGTGTACCTTTCTTCCCACATCCTCGCCCAATGTAATTTTTATCTTAAACAAACATTGTAGTTTTCATCTCTGGTCATTTGATTTTGGCCTTTTGGAAATATGTTCTATGTCTCTACTTGTTGAGCATGTGTAATGCAGTTATAATAACTTTTTAAGTTATCTTTATTAATTCTGTGTTAATTTGAGGTCTATTTTGATTGATTTATCTCCTCATATGGGACTTATTTTCCTGCTTTTTTGTATGCTAAGTAATTTTTGACCAGGTGCCAGATATTGTTAAATTAACTTTGTTGATGTTGGATATCTTCATATTCCTATAAATATCCTCAAGCTTTTATCTGACATACAATTTAGAAACAGTTTTATCCTTTGTACTTACTTTGAAGACTTGTTAAATGGTACCAAAGCCCTGTTTGGTTGAGGACTAATTATTCCCCACAATGGAGGCATCGTTTCTGTATAACCCAGTGATTTGGAGGTTTTCCAGTCTGACTGGTGGAAATAGCTCCATTCCTGAGTCTGTATGAGCAAAATGCACGTTGTGTAATCCTTTCACCTGGTTTTCAGCCTGACCTTGGGAGTTTCCTCACATGTGTGCACTTTTCAACAGTCAAGTGAATATTCGAGGGGGAGCATCTTCAGGTTTCTAGAGCACTCTTTCTGGGTAGCTCTGACCTCTTCAGTGCTCTTCTCTGTAAACTCTATCAGCTTAGGTTCCCTCAGACCCTAAAGTTCTCCTCCACTCCAGGAGTCCACTGGCTCTCCCTGGCTTCACCCTCTTTTTGCTGTGACCTGGGACTTCCCTCCAGGAGTACACTCAGCAATTGCAGGGCTCATCTCATTTGCTTCCCTTCCCATGAGGAGCACTGCTTTTTATTGACTGATGTTATGGTTTGACATGCTGCTGTTTCATGTACTTTGTCCATTTTTTCACTGTCTTAGGTAAGAGGGGTGTCTGTTACTCAGTTTGGGCTAGAAGTAGAAATTTCACATTTACTCTCTTTGCGCTGGGGTTTCAGTTGAGAGAGGAAATAATATATGTGTTCGTTCCAACTTTTTTTTAAAAATCCATATTCTCTGAGTGGACTTTCTGAGGAGTAGAAACTGTCTCATTCATTTTGGGATCATCTCAATGCTAAATTGGAGCTCTACGAATGTTGAATGAATATGTGAGTGAATGGTGTTTGTCTTATTGGTAAGGTCACAACTGTAAGAAGTAAAGCCTGAGGGTAAGGGTGATTGATTGACACCTTTGTAGAGAAATGCAGTTGACCCTTCAGGACTTCATTCTATTAAGCTGTGGCTTTTGGGGAGCTGTTACCATTAGCACCTGCCTGGCCTTTGTGGCAGGAAACACTTCTTAAGAATGCTGCTATACACCATTCTGCTAGAATGAGTCAGTAACACTTGGGGGAATTTTATTCTTGGCCATTTGTCCTGGTTGTTTTCTAAGCTGATCCCAGTGTGAAAATCATTGTGAATAACAGAAAAAATATGTATCTTTCCAATCCATCTATTCTCTTGTTTTATTTTTTGTGTAATACCAATTTAATCCTCTAAAGGATCCTTAAGTTCCCATGTTAATTATAAAGACAATGGATATATTTTAAGGTCAAGTTTCCTCATTACTGTTCCTTCCCTAAAGCATATAGAATTCTGTCATACATTCACTTCATCTTTCAGAGGTTCAGAAGCTGAGAAATTAGAGTGAGAAAATCAAAATGTCACATGTTAATTCCTTTGCTTACAGAGGCAGACAGCACAGTGGGTCAGTCCTTAAGCCTAATTGCCTGTGTACAGACAATCTGCTAGCTGTGTGACTTTGTGCAACTTATTCAACTTCTCCATGCCTCGGTTTTCTCATCTGTAAAATGGTGTAATAATAGCACTTTCTAGAGTTGTTAAGAAGATTAAACTGGTTATTGCTTATGAAGTGCTATAAATGGTGCAGAAACATGGTAAGTATAACTTGAGCATTAACTTAAAAATAAAATGAAGTGAAATAGAGCAAAATAAAAATAAGTCTTTACTGCATATTTCAGCATTTTATCCAGTTTGCCTTTTCCAAAAAGAAAAAAAGTCCCATTCTTCTTTATCAAAATATGTCATATGTGAATCGGCTGCATTTTGGGAGAACAATTGAATAGTGAGGAGAAATGCATCTTTCCTAATTTACTTTTCTAGATCCTCTACATATCAGTACTTCTCTCCCTTCTTATCTCATTGGGTCATATTTAGCAAATTTATCCCCCTGTTGATTGCTTTCTCTCTCCATTAGTGAGCACCTTCAGTTTTCCTCAATTCTGCTTCCTCTGAACTGACCCCTCCCCACTGCCAAGTTGGTGCTCAAGATTTTCCATCACATATTCAAGATCAACTCTCGTCTTGGTTATGCAGCTGTTACCTGTGACATTTCAACACCATGGATGTGTTTTCCAACCTTACTGAGTTCCTTTCTAGTGTAACATCCCTATTTTCTACAATTCCAATTTCACAGATCTGGGGCTTCCAAAATTTTCAGAAGTTGCTAGAGACAGGCTTTTGATTCATCATTCTTTTTCCATTTTTGACTCTATTTACCTGTGTAAACTGTGTTTGCACAGTTTTCAATTTAGCATTATCTGGCATGTCATGGTCCCAATTATTAAGAATTTCCTAAGAAAGTGTAATCATCAGTACACTGTTGACCATATTTTGTAAATATGTGACTCAGTTAATGACTTTTTGAAATGTGTATTGACTTTTTTTAATTTAGTGGTTTCAGTCTGGACAATGCCATCTTTGGGGGCTTGGTGTGCATATCCCGTGATGTCATATCCTGTCTTTACACTTGTTTCTGAGTATTTGAGGCAAGGTAGACACACAAGGAGTTTGTAGAAACAAAGATGAGTCTAAAATCTAAATGTCCTCACTAGTGTTATTGTCAACACAGCCCAGTGCTGTGCCACATCAGGATATGTGACAGCCATCAGAAAGGTCTCTCTGCACACTCTGCATGCACCTGTCTGCCCCCATCCTCCCCAGGCTAGTCACTGTATGCCTGTGTCCATGGTGTGGGCTCTGTGGGTGTCTGATGAGAGAGCCTCAGCCATGCAGGCCACACTGAAGCTCACGGCAGTGCTGCATAATAGACGTCACTTATTATGAGACTTGGATGGCAGTGGAGATTAAATAAAGGCACATTGTGACCAGTCACAATTTCTAAACAAATCCTCCTGACTGATTTGAGCCTGACACTTCCAAAGCTGATAGTATTACTGAACATGAACATGTGGAAAGAACAAGTCAAGACAAAATGATGAAATTTTTAAATGCTTTGGATTAAAATATTGTCTGTTCTCTCGAGTGTGTGTGGACAGGTGCACATGCCCCATGCCCACTCTTGCATACAGAACCTGTCCCCAATGCACACTTTGATCATTTTACCCAGTCTAACTTTGGTAGTTCCTAGTTTTGCCCTTCTCTAGGTCAGTTCTCTAAATATTTAGCAAAATAAGAGGGTCTTTTTTTTCTGCATGTAGTAGTGGATTTTGCTGGCTCTTAAGGCATTATCTTTTATAAGTCCCTAAGTGTTAGAAGTGGGAAAACCATCTTTCTTTTAAATTTAGCAAATAGCATTTATGTACATATGAGCTTATGCCACATACACACTTACACTGTAATAGAAATACCGTGGAAAAGCAAAGCATAAGCTTTTTACAGTGTCAGGCCTGAGCTTTCCCCTCTGATCCCCTCCTGAAGAGATGTTTAGAAGAATGAGAGGCCTCTCTGGGTTTGCGTTTATAAGCCTGACTGGAAAAAATGTCAATTCTTTTTTAGGCTCAGGATCACACTGTAATAAATGTGAATCTAAGCAATTGCTCAAGTGCTTTCTAAGCAATGCTTCCATCTCTAACCACACACATCCCTCTTTTATTTAGTAAATGCCAATAGAAGCTAGTCAGAATGCAGTGCCATTTGCATTTTTCACCTTCTTACTCAATATAAAGTCCAGTGGTTGGACCGGCTCATGGTGGCCAAGAGAGGCAATCAAAATTGATTTTCTGTATTTCACAGTGAATTTCCCTAGATTTAAAGAGTAGATGTCTTAAAGATGGGTGTGAGATAAAACTTACAAGTCTTTGCTAGTAGATGACCTGGGCATGCTGGTGGAGAAACCAAACGCTGTCTTTGGGAAGTTGAACTCTCTCTGCTTCTTGAATGGGCCCTGTTTTACAATGAGGTTCACGTGCGGGTATTACATTTACCATAGTAGAAAGATCAGACCCTCACATCCTTGCAATAGAAATGATTAAGATAGGATTTATGTTTGTAAAAACATAAGAAAGTAACAAGAACACATGGAAAAAAGATAATGTAAACATGGGAGTCTGGAGTCAGCTCACATGGGTTCAGATCCCAGCTCTTCTGCTCAGCCCTGGGCCTCAGCTTCTTTGTCTATAAGACAGGGGATCTAAGAGTTAACCACAGGTTGTTGTGAGTAGTCAATGAGTTAACTAACACATGCAAAACAATTCAGCATAGTAAGCACTAAATTAATGCTAATTGGTGTGATTTTTATTTTTAGATATTAAGAAAATATTTTACAACTAAGACATCAAAAGAAGTGGAGATGCTGAGGAATTCTTTGGCTTTAAAGGATGAATTCAAGTACATAATGAGGACCTGTGTGACAACCAGATTCCATATAACAATTAGAATGTTCCAGCACAGATATACATACTTTAGACCTCGTCTGGGGAAAATGCTTAAAGGTACCAAGAATATTTTGTCCCTCCCTTTTTTTCCAATTATAATAAATGAAATCCTTCCTTCTGCCCTCTCTGTTAGTTCTGTCGCTTTCTCTTACTCTATGGTCTGTGAATGTATCTCTCTTCCTAGTTTGGCTCTTTTTTTAGAACTAGTTGTGAATTCTTTATTCTCTCACATAGGCATATGACAGTGGGGGAGGAGGGCATGTGTATTTCCTAAATTTTTGCAAGAAATCTGTCTTGCCTATCTGTAAACTGGAAAATTCAGCAAGGAAAGTCTGTTAGTTTCCTTTCCCTTCCAAACCACATTCAACAGTGTGCTGAGTGCAGGAGGTGCACTAATCAGACATTTTGATGATGATGAATGGTGAATCCTTCAGAAGTTTGGGGTGGGTTTCGTATATGCAGGAGAGAACACTGAGCCCTTGAGTGACTTACGCAGCAGATTCTGTCAACGCTTCACTCATGTTCACTGCATCTTTGACAGACTGCCCTTAGGCTCCTGAAACCCACTTTGTCCATAGGCCTGGGAAGTTGAAAGTACCTGGGAAATAGCATCTCTGTGGGCATGTTAATAAATCACTGTTACGTCTAGTAGTACAAGTAGCCCAGCTCCCTCTCCCCTTAGCGAATTCATGCTGAGGTGTGTGCTTTGCACCAACTTCCCAGCTTCCCTGGGAGATGTAACTGAGGCCTCCCAGTGTGGCTCACTTCATCATGAACCCCCCATGGTCTGGCCATCTTCCCTTCCCTGTTCCACTTCTCCCTCACCTCCCCAAGTACCCTCCTCCTCCCAGTCAACCTCTCACTCTCAAATCCTTGGCTCTGGGTTTTCAAACTTAAGATGGTTTATACACTTTCAAATATAGAGGGGGAATTAACTGGATTAGGTTTTGCCGAAATCACTGTGGGTCCCAGGGCACATGTTGGCAGACTCCTGCTTCCCCTGGGTTTGGAATTCCACCCATTCAGAGCCCACTTCATCATGGATGCAGACCTGTCAGGGTATAGTCTGTTGAGAAGTGGACCAATTCCCTCATTCAGCCTTCCTTCTGCAAGACAGCCACCTTGTACTAGAGGGGGAGATGGTCATAGCTGCTGTCAGCACACTGGGAAGGTACTGGTTTCAGAGCTGGGTGGGCCTCAACAAATGTCCACGTCATCCATCCCCTGGCTTTACAGATCTAGCAGACAAGTTCTTTGCTGTTTCCCAGTACCAGCCTACATAAGCCAGCTACCATACCTACCAGTGTGTCAGAGAAAACACCTGCATCCCAGAAGATTTCCTGTTAATGGAAAATAAGGTGGGTCCACATGCCCACCTGTCCTTGGTAGACTGAGACCAAGACTTATACTGTACCCCCAGCAAAACTGATCTCTTAAAAGTGCCTCCTTTACCTTATTATCCATTTCAGACTCTTATCCATATCTTCTTTCTTATTTTGCTTTATCACCTTTGTGATGTTTTAATGCTCAGTACACCTGCAGAAGCTATGTGGAATCTGTATCACAGTATATTAGCATTCCAAAAACCATGCAATCCCTGTAGTAGACAATAAATTTGATTTTACACAAGTGGCATCCTTTATCCTTTGCTCATAAGGCAATCTCTCAAGTGTATCTCTTTTTTTTTTTCTTTTAAACACACACAAATAGTCTGTGGGTTGCATGATGGTTTTTGTGCTCAGCAAAAAGAACTTGGACAAAGAAGCCGTGCCGATTTTCTTATATACAAAGGTTGCCGTCTGGGAAATTAATGTCTGCTGTTGCTCAGTAATTAGGGAAATTTAGGACCCCTAGTGCTCCAACATTTTGCATTAAAGTTGTATGTCATCAGTGTTTTCATGAGAATTTGCTGGATTTCTGTCATTAATAACAGGCATAAACCCAGCAAGCAGTAGAATATGCATTACATTTAATCAATTTGCTATTTGTATTCATTATGCATGTCCTCCATTTTGAGTCATGAAAAATTGAAAGACCATTGCAAATAGAAAGAGCATCATGGATTACAAATGATGTAACAAGAGCATAAGCGCTATTAATTGGTCAATTGTGCTTGTCAGTACATTTAAAGTGATTAAGGCAGAAAGATTAGAAAGGACAGGAATGCGCTTGGGAAATAGCAGCCCAGGAACACTGGGGCTCTCTTAAGTCCTTCGCGCCCAGAGAAATGCAACAAAACCCAGTGGCACTTAATCAAAGTTCATTCAACAAATATTTACTGAGCACCTACTGTGTACCAGGGGTTGTGCTGAGTACAGCAGGAAACAGAGCTAATGAAGTCCTTGACCTAGGGAGCTTGCATTCCAGTGGGGAGGGGGGAGATGAGATGAGCAGACCGACATGTGATATCAGGTAGTGGTAAGACCCAGGGTCACCAGCAGCAGGGGAGAAGGACATTCAGAGTGACGGTGATAGGAGCAGGGCCTCTTTGGGGAAGTGACATTTGGAAGAGGATTAAATTTAAAAAAAGATGAGCCACATGGATATCTAGGGGCAGTGGGTACTCGTGACTTGGCTGAACACTCCGCTCCCATTCCAGCACTCAAGAAGGAAAGAGACATCTATGCAGATGGTCCTGCTCAGGTGGTTCCACTTAGGACTTTTCAACTTTGCAACGGTGCAAAAGTGAAGCGCAGTCAGTAGACACCGCCTTGAGTTTTGAATTTTGACTTCTCCTGAATGGCAGTTTGCAGTCACTCCTACTTCGTGATGCTGGGGTGGCAGCAGGGAGCCAGGTTCCCTGGCAGCCCCACCATCCAGAGGGGCAGTTGCTGATGCTCTGGTGTGTCTGTTACCAGAGCATTTTGGATCCAGCTATTCAATAAATTACATGAGCTATTCAATACCTTATTATAAACTAGATGTTGTGTTAGATGATTTTGCCCAACTTAAGGTTAATGAAAATGTTCTGAGCACATTTAAGGTAAGCTAGGCTAAGCC
This sequence comes from Sciurus carolinensis, assembly GCF_902686445.1. Lineage (NCBI taxonomy): Eukaryota > Metazoa > Chordata > Mammalia > Rodentia > Sciuridae > Sciurus > Sciurus carolinensis. The sequence goes on along the minus strand of NC_062228.1, from coordinate 33,803,918 downwards.
ATGATGTTCAGAAGGTTAAGTGTATTAAAGTATTTTTTGTTTATGATATCTTCAACTTAAATGTGGCTTTATTGAGACATAGTCCCAACATAAGTCAAAGAGCACCTTAATTATTCTTTTTTTTTTACTTCAGGGGTTGAGCGAAGCTTGACCCAATGGAATGGCTTTCCTGGGACAAGAAAACTCACTCTGATCAACTTTCTATACAGCCCGCTTCTGTAGTAGCAGTTCTGTCAAAGTGGGAACTGATGGTACCATTTGCCATTTCAACTGCCTCCCCCAGACTCCTCACCACTGCACAGTCCCCAAGTGATCAGGCAGGTGCTCCATATCCACACTGCTGTCCATGCAGAGTCACCAGCCTCTCTGTTGCTCACCTTCCAGCTCAACCCTGCCTCTGAACTTGTGTGTCCATGGTCTCCTGTCCTTAGAAATTCAGGTCTCAGTTTCCGGGTCACCTCCTCAAAGGCTTTTGCTGACCACCAGGGCTCCATTCACTCCCTGGGCCTCAGATCCACCTGCTTCATCTGGCTCATGGCACTTATTTCCTGAGTTGTATGCTGTCTGCTATTGCATGAGATCAGGCACGTGTCACTTGAGTTCACTTCTGTGTCCAAGTGCCTAGAATAGTGCCCAATGCAGAAAAGAAAGACTCAAAAAGCCCTAGGTGGATGAATGGATGAATGAATGAATGAGTGATCAACCAACCAACCAATGAGCCAACTGAATATGGACAGTTGGGTTTCTGCTTTTGTATTCAGGTAGCTATTTTTAATTTTTTCCTGAAAATCACATGGAAGAAATGGTTGTTTACTCTAAGCAGTGATCTCTGCAGTGATTAGGTAACATTGCTATCTGTGCTGTTCTGCTTCACATGGCAACAGTCTATTGCCATGCATTTCTAAATACCATAATAATATTTCTTTTTAATATATCAACTTGCTTCCACTGACTTCAGTGCTCTGGCATTGTCTATGAGTATTAACAAGTAATGCAATGGGAGCCCAAGATGAACCATATAAATTAGTATTACAGCAATCCTGCTTCTTTAGAATTAACAGTGTGAGATTCCTTGCTTAATACATAGTGGAGAAATCCATCAGAAGAGGGTGATGCTGTGGTGTGATGGTACCAGGATTCCAAGACCTTTCCAGGTACATTCAGTATATAATTCATAGCAGACCTGTGTCTGTCTTATGCCAGACTCCATTGCCAGATGCTAGAGAGAGGAGACACTATTGCTTTGCTCCTAGGAAGAGCTGACAGTGGTTCTGGAACCCACTTGCATGTAACATCACCTGGGATCCACCTTTGCCTACACCCTATCCCAGGCCATTGGAATCAGAATCTCGGAGCCTGGTGCTTACACATCTATCTATGTTGTCATAAGCCCAAGTGCTGTGCATGAACAGCCAGGGTTCTGACCCACTGGTCTAGTGAAAGGGTAGCAAACCCACAAAGCAATGGACAGTGGTCACAGCACAGCTGGCAGGTGTGAGCTGGGAAATGGTGATATTTCAGTACTTAGTGATAACTCAGAAAGAAAGGATTTTAAGGATCGGGATGCTAAGTGACTGGATACTGAGCAGTAGACAAGGGTTGCACCTACTTATCACCCCCAAACCGATAAAAAGTGGCAGAGATCATTCATTAGGTCATTATTTTCCCTACATGGGGCCAAATGAATGATCTTATTTTTCTATATAAGCCAGAAACTAGATGTTGTATACTTGCTCAGATAACGAGTTTTTATTAAAACAGTTTTTTTCTTAATTAGCAGACATTGGAGAAAGGAAAATATGAGAATCCACACAAAGGAAAGGAATTAGCAAGTGCCCTAAAATCATTTTAAAAGTCAGAATTTCCCGAAGTGCCATCGTGAGGGTGACCCAAAATTCTCTTCCTTAGACTCTGCCTTTGACAGTAGGCCAGCAAAGTGTATAGACTGGGCAGAAGCACATTTTTCTGAGTAATTATTGAAGTTTATGTTGTTCCATTGAAGATTAAGCTCTGCTTCCCCACTGCACCCCTTGAATAGAACAGGAAAATGAGAATGACTTTATAAGGGCTACATTATTATTCAGAGTCGTACCTCTGAGTGTGCCTTGGAAAATTATTCCTGCCTTTTGTCTAGTGATTAACTATGGTGTTTTAAAAAGCTATGTTTGCAATCTAGTAAGCACTTCACCGAAGTAAGTTACCGAGTTCTAAGAAAGCGGAGGGTGTAGCCCTGGTACTCCAGCCCTCCCCACACCCCCCACCCCTCAGCAAGGAAACTGATGTGCCTGGGTAAATCCACAGGGGAGCTCATGGGAAGCCTGACCCCAGGAGGAGCAGTGCCTGGTCCCCAGGTATCGGCTCACTGACCTTATCCTTGGATGCTCACAGCGGTTGATCTTGACCATGTTCACAGTTTCAGAGAAGTCACATACTTGAATTTTTAAAGAAAGTATTATGTTACCAGAACAGGATGACTGAGCGAGCAGCCGGAGGGAGCCTGAGGATCCAGCGGCCCCTCCTCCAGGATGGAGGCAGCCAAATATCAGGCCAGGGGAGGCTTGCCTGGCACAGGTGCCGCCTGCTGTGCAGCCCGAGGACTCAGACCGGCCACACTGGAGTCACCTGGTGTGCTTGAAGAAACCCACGCCTGAGCCTTGGTCCAGAGATTCCTGGCAGAAGTGGGGAAAGGCGAGGACCCGGCACCTGTGTAGTTTTGGAAGAGTTCCCAGGTGAGTCTAAAGTAAAGCAGGTTTGGGAGGCACTGATGTGGCTTCAGATTAGTGAGTGGCATGCGCAACGAGGGAAGTGATGTTGGCAGCAGGCTCCAGCAAGCTGAGGCCAGCGGAGGGCAAGGACTGCAGGGGAGGGGCCTTAGTGAGGCAAGGTAGGTAGGTCTAGTCCACACAAATGTCTCTGTCCTTCTGTGGACTTCCCATTTCTTGCCCTATAGAGAAGGCACCCAGCAGGACAGAGTGACGAGAAGATTCAGACATCACCTTCATGTAAATGCCTGGCTTGTAGGTTGGTCCTTACGTGAATGACGCTGTGGGAAAAAAGCCACTTGCAAGTGAAGTCAGTCCCTGAGAGAGCCAGAAGCTAAGCACAGGTGGGCCTTGTCAGCTCGGTCTGCAGGGGAGCCCTGGCGGCAGCATGGGTGGTCTGCGCAGGGTCACTTGCTGTGGCCAGGTTCTCAGTGCAAAGCCCGGTGGACTCTGCGCCCAGGCCTCCCTGTGTGGTTTCACACCTCCATGTCCTTACAGAGCGCCTGGCACAGCAATCAAGGGTGTAGGGAGCTGCAATAGGGAAGGTGAGGAAGCCCAGTCGGGGGGCGCTAGGGAGGCGCATTCCCAGGTCCGCCTGCCCAGAGGGCTCTGGTGCCCTCACTGCACCACAATGTTTGTGCAGCCTGAGACGAAGGCACTGCAAGGGTTTGTGCTCCACATGGGTTAGTGGGATGGTGGATGGGTTGGCAGCTCTGGGCTCTCAGTAAGAGTGATGTGATGGCCCAAGGAGCAGTCCTCAAAGGGAGAGGTGGTGTGGCAGGCGGAAGCTGGGAGGTGGGGTGAAGCTGAGCAAAGGCAGCTAGAGGGGACTGGGTAGAACAAGGACTGTTGGGTCCAAAGCACTGTCTCCTGCAACCATCAGCTGGCACCTGTGACCATGAAGCACATCCCTCCACGTCCCTCCTCTGACAGGAGAGGCCTCAATACTGCACTCTTCTTCAGGGTCCATTTCCTTGTCTGCCTTGTGTTGCTTCTTGTTACCATCAGAAGGAAAGGAGGGGACACGGCTAAGGGAAATGAGACAAGGAGGCTACTCTGACCTTGACCTGTGCTTCAGTTAGGATGCTGGTGGCCCCAGAGACAAATAGCCACCTCAAGGGGCCTTTGAATGGGAGGCCTTCCTCACCTGCAAGAAGCATGGCAGCAGGTGGTCAGGTGTGACTGTCACTGACCTGCGTGCGCCAGGCCCCTTCAGAGGCTACTCCCTGGTGCGTGGCCTGCCCTCCAGTGTGGCGACAGCAGCCTCTGGCCTCCTTGTCCTCACATGTTCCTGTCTAAAATCAGATAGAGAGAGAGACTGGCTTCTCCTCATGCATTATTTTCCAATCAAGAAGAAAAATATTTCCAGGATCCAGTCACAGATGTCACTCACAAGAGGTTTGACCATCATCCCTTCTCTTCCCTGCTTCTTAGCCTTAAGTCTGGCTGGGAGAGAAGAACGTGTTTGGCTCCTGCTGGTCCTTCTCCAGTGCCCTCCACGCCATCCTCCGCCTTCTCCCCCCAGCGCCCCTGGACTTGCCTCCAGGCACCAGGAGGAGAGGGGTGGAGCTGGGACAGAAGGCACCTCCTCCCCAAGGTCACGGAGGCGTTGCCCTTTGTTACCTCTGGGTATCACTTCACATAGATTCCCCGTGGGATTTACCTTCCCCTGCTTTTCATTATGAAACCTTTAAAATCTCTTGAAAAATTAAAGCTAGTTTTGCCGCATCTTCTCAAGATACAGATAAAGATGTAAGTAGGTAAATATATAGCTGGATAACTCATTGAACCACACAATTTTGTTTTCTGACCACTTTAACATTTTAAGCATCTTGACATTTCACTCCTAAATACTTCAGCATGCATCTCCTAAGGATAAAGACATTCTCCTACCTAATACCCCCAAACTAATATTGATTCAATAATATCACCCAATTTTTTGGCTTAAAAAGGATTTTTTGATAATCCCTAGAATTCATAATGTTTTGCAACTGATAAAGTACTTTCACTATCTTATTTCACTTAATACCCACAGTAGCCTTTTGAAGCAACTATTACCATCTCCCATGTATGGAAAAGGAAATTAAGAATCAGTGACCCACCAAGGTCACATAGCTAATGAGGAACATGAATGGGATTCAAAGGCAGCCTTCCTACTCCAAATTCCACACACTTTCCACATGACAGCCCATTCCAACCAGAATGTTGGTTTTTCTAGAATGTAGGCCTACAAACAATTCCTTTTTTTTCCCCTAGCCTTTCAATTCACCAAAAATCATGCCTCCTCCTGTTTCCAGCTTCAAATAGCGATAGTCCAGATATGCTAGTGCTCCGCCATGGCCTCTACTTGGTGTGGAGGGTGCTAGGGAGCAGACTTGGACATTGCATCTAATTTAAGCTTTTGCGATTGGTGACATGGTATTTCTTGACTGCACTATGCTTGATTCCCTGGGTCCAGAGTGAAGAAAGCTTCCTCTGCAAACCCTTGGACTTATTCTCCTGATGGGAATCTGGATTATTCCACTCAACAGGCAGTTGAGAACAAGTGTTCCTGAAGCCCAGTAAGGGCAGAATCTCTGATTCTCCTCAGCTGCAAGATTTGCCTCCCCAGGTCTCTTGAGCAGTGCATTTCTCTCCTTTGCCTTGTTGCCTCCCAGTCCAAGGCCCTGGACTCTTGCTGGGGAAATGCGGCGGCTGCGTGGTTTAGCATCTCTCCATTCAACAGCCAGATCCCTTCGGCAGGGTCTGCTGCCTTGGAATCAAGGGCCGGGCACTGTGCCTTGTGCTGTGGAGCGCAGGGGTGCCACGGCCTTCGCCACCCCTCAAGCAGCCCCTCTGACCCGCTCCTCTTCTCACGCCTTTCTCCCTCCGCCACCCCGAGTTCAGGCCTTACCCCCTGGCTTTCCTCAGACAAGCCCGCTCCCACCTCAGCACCTCTGAGCTGCTTTCTCCACCTGCCATGGTCCACTCCCTCTTTCCACCCAGGGGCCTGATCTGGCCGACGCACCCCTCAAACTCAGCTGGAGGACCAGGCTGAATGGATCCCCAGGAATGCTTTCATAACACCCCGTACTTCTACAGGCATCCCCAGCCTCTGCACAGAGTAAGTGCTCAGCAAATCATTCAGTGACTGGATCCTCAGTCTCTCTCAAGAAAACAGCAAGACTCTGAGCGGAGGACTACCTCTGAAGTCACGTGGCGGCAGGGTCCAGGTGGAGCCTAGCCTGGGTCTTCCTGACCTGAGCTGCTGCTCTTACTGCTCTGGGCTCCTTGGGCATGGAGGGGCCCTCGCCCCTGCCATCCTCACAGACTCTGCCCACAGAGGTGATGGCAAGCACCACCCTACCCCCTTCACGTCTGCTCTGCCGACTGCACAAGGTCACACATCCACGTGTTCACTGCCGTCATCTGTACCATGCATTCACGTATCAGATGTTTATGGAGCCTAATCATCCACAGGTCACTGCATAATCACAAAGGTACAGCAGCTTACAAAACATACAGGCCGCCATCAGGGAGCAACCACGTAAGGAAGCTAGACCGAGTCCAATCACACAGATGAACTGTTGTGTGACTGTCCGGAAGAGAGCACCACGGAGGCAGTCAAGAAGGCAGAGTGATGGGAAGCAAGGAGCAGAGCCCCCACCCAGCAGCAGCCTCCCCCTTCCTTCCTAGCAGAGTCCAGTGCATTCGTGTGTCACCCCCTCGGGCTCTCCCAGAGCCTCAGGAGAAACCACCCGAATGCTTAGATTCAGGAGTTGGTTCACGGGTAAATCTGTCCCTCACCAGGATGACTTAGGAGGGAGCACAGGGCCCATTTCAGACCCATCAGGCAAAGGTAATGCCACTAGGGAGGCAGTGACTTCTAGGGAAGGTGACCTTGCTTTAAAGAGAAAGCCACAGAAGCAATGGTCTCTCTCCTCCCTCTGGACACCCTCCTGTCTGGGTGTGATGGAGTTGCTGTGGCAGTCACTCCCAGCCTGAGGATGAAGCCAACACCTGATTTGGCTAAGCAGAGACAGGGACAGAACTGGGACCTAGTGATGCCCCTGGGCAGCTGGAAAGACCAGACCTGGAGCTCTCTGACTTGTGTCAACGTGACTTCAGTGATTATTTAATTTGTCTGCTTTTATAACCAAAAGCACAAAATTGACACAGGGACGTGAGCCTTTCCTACTTCTCTCACTGCCCCATCCCTAGCTCCTACCACAGTGCCTGGCACTTAACAGATCATCAGAGTGATCCATTGTGGACCTGTGATTGTATCCAGAGCTGAGCAGCACGGAGAGGTCAAGAGGCAGAGTGACAGGAAAGGAGCAGAGCCCCCACCCAGCAGCAGCCTCCCCTCTTCCTCCTACAGAGTCCCTGTTGCCCTGGAGTGAGTGGTGTCAGTCAGACCTCCTGTGATCGGGCTGGAGACATGGCTGTGAGTTCAGTGAAGGGAAGGATCCCCGGGGGTGGGGGACAACCCGAGGGGAGCAAAGTGGTAGGGGAGAGCGGGACATCCTGACCCAGCTGACACAGGCACCCAGGCCCTTGCCCAAGAGTCGCACCTGCTGGTCCAGTGGAGCTGGCAGAAGCAGGCACAGAAGTGATGAATCAAAGGCCCTGGGTGGGGCACCAGTGACAGGGACACAAGTGATAGTCAAGCAAAGCCTAGGCAGCGCTCCACCATACCCCTCTGCAGCCAGAGGGGTGGTCTCCTGTAGCAGAATGACCAAGGGCAGGCTCCCCGTCTTACTGAAATGAAAAAAAAAAAAAAAAAACACTTTGCAACATCAAAATTATTGTTGTACTTCATTACTCATCTCCAGGTTCTTTCTGCAAAACATTGAAAGCCAGATCATAATTTGATGATGAAATATTGATTGTGCATCTCCATCTGTATGCACAGTACACAGGTCCCTACTACATAGATGGAATGCCCACCCTGTAATATCTCCTATTTTAGGTCAATAGGAAGATGGATGTTCCTCCCCAGGCGAATTTTGATAAAACACTTGTGTCAATAAAAAAAAGACGTTAATGCCAATATGAGTCAATACCTGCTTATTGGTCTGAGTTGCTGCTCCTCCTTGCAGCAGCTGGCTCGGAGAGGGGTTTCCGAACACCAGTAGCTCCCAGCCAATCTGCATATTTCTTCGTTTAAATCATGTGAGTGGGAAATGTCGAGGGAATGATAGATTGGCAGGAGCTGCCCACTCCCACAACCAAATTGAGAAGGAAATGAAAATAAAAGCAAACACAACTTGTAAATAAATTTGGAGAAGCTTTACTACCATCATTAGCAGCATTCTTGTCCTCTCCTGCTTCCAAACACAATAAAATTAAAACAACAGGAGAGTCGTCTCCTTGTTCTCAGCATACAGCAGGGACTGAATCTCATCTCAACCTGGGCATCTGCTATGCTTGCCTGCCCAGCACTTACTGCCACCTGAAATTCCAGATATTTAGTCCTCCTTTAAAATCTCATTTGCTGTCCATCATCCCCACCAGAAGGTAAGGCACAAAAGCTCAGAGGATTTTAGGTTTGTCTACTGCTGTATTTTCAATGCCCGGCTTCACTTTTTCATTCAGTCATCCAACAAAGTGAGCTACTACTATGTGACAGGACTGTATGAGGTTCTTGGGATACATTAGTGAACAAAACAGACACTCTAGTGGGCCACAGGGAAAGAGAGATAACCAACAGATACTGTGTAGAGGGAGCTCTAAGGCAGTAATTGCAGTGGGGAAGGATTCCATTCAAATAGGTGGGCAAGGTTGGCAATGTGAACAGAGCCTTGCAGGAGGTCAGGGAGTGACATATGTAACTAAAGGGACAGGGAGGGGTCTCAGCACAGAATAGCAGCACAAATATCCTAAAGTAAAAATATGCCTGGTTTATTTAAGAAACAGAAAGAAAAAGAAGAGTGAATGAAATTATATGTGTAAAATGTTTGCACAATTAATGCCTCTGGGGCTTCCAGGAGCTTCCTTCCCCCCAAAACCACCATATGGAAAGAGCTAATAAAATAAATAAAAGACTGTCAGAGCCCCCGGAACCCAGCCATGCCTGAAGCAACCTCTTCCCAGCATCTCTTGAGTGCTTGAGGTGACATAGTGCCATTTCAAATCACTTGTAACTGAAAGTCCTGATTAAACACAGAAACGCCATGCCTAGGACACTTGAGGTGCTGTGTGTGCTGTGGGGTCAAAATGGGGTCTCAACCATCCCTGTTAACTGGTCCTGGGACAGTGGATAACCCAACCTCGGAGGGCGAGGCCTGGAATCAGTCTGTGCAGGAGAGGCCTGTCTGGCTGACAAGTGAGAAGGAACCTTTCAATATTGCAATTTTCAAGTGTCAGAAGGATATTGTGCCGCTCCTCTGACACCCGGCATCTTGGGCAGATTGTCCCGTTTTCCATCAACACATCTGCCGTGTGAGGTGTGGCCTTTGCACTCCCATGATCCGGAACCCACAACTGAGAATGAGAACTCCCGGTGTTAGCTTGTCCCATGAGTTCCATTTGAAGGACCAGGCAGACCAAAGTTGTCGGCAGTGGTTTCAAAAGATTCTGCTCAATTCAACAAGTGCTGCAAGCGGCTGCACTTCAAGATTTGGGGGAGTTGGAGAAGCACAAAGGCCACCCCCTGAAAAGGCAGATGATGTAGGAGGTGGGTGGCCCTTTAATTCATCTCCCGCACCACACATTCCATGCTGAAGGCAAGACACTAGGGCTGGGGTAGAGAACTCCCCAAGACAGACGCTCACACAAGCCTGTTTGTGACCACTCACCCATTGCTATTCATTCAGCCAGTGAAGTAAGAACTTCCTGTGTGCCTGGACCTTCTGAGGCTCTGACAGCAACCAGCAAGATGGGCAAGATCCCAGTTCATGTAGACCTTTGTCCCTACCAGAAGATAAAGATAATAGAGTGAAACTAATTTTACAAAGGCTGCTTTTCAAAATTGATGAGGCAGCTAGGAAAATACATCGGGCATTACAACAGACAGGCACCAAGGTGTGTGGAGGGAGACCAAGATGTCAGGGAAGGCTGAGCTGAGACCCCAAAGACAGGGAGGAAACCCCTGCAGCAGAGGGAGCGGTGGGTGCAAAGACCCTGAGCAGGCACCAGAGTGGCACGTCTGAGGACCAGAATCCAGCTGCATGACTGCACCTCAGTGAGTGATGGATGGGGAGTGGGTGGGCCAGGGCCAGATCACTCCGTGCCTGTCCACCACGGCAAGGAGTTGGGCCTTTATCCTCAGACTGCAGGCACCTGTGTATCAGAGTAGGTTGCCATCCTCGCCCTCGGACACGTGGACACTCCCATTAGCAGACCACTATGGGGAGGCAAGAGATGCACCAGCAACGCAAAGGGAAGATGAGGGGAGGTTCTGGAACGTCTTGAGATGTAGCAATGCACTCGTATCTTTTTTAACAAAAAAGAGCCTGCAAATAGGTATAGCCCCAGACTGAAAGCAAAGGGGGGTCACGAGAGGAGAAGAGCACAAGCCCCAGTGCGCAAACGGAGCGAGCGACACCAAAGACGGAGCGATTCGTCCCCAGTGGGAGGACCTGTGGTGAGCATGGGACATTGACCGCCTAGAAGTGGGGGAAAGGTGCCTCTCCTGGAAGCAGCACGAGGAGGGTGCAGCAAGTTTCCTGGGAGAACGGGTGGGGGTGGGCTGCGAGTGAGGGAGGAGGCTGCGGCATTGGAGGAGATTGAAAATTAAATGACCTACACGGACCCCATGTGACCTGCTGTGGTTTGAATCTTGAATGACCCTAAGGGTCCATGTGTTAAAGGCTTGGTCCCCAAGGTGGTGCTATTGTGAGGTGATGGGACCCTTCAGAGATGGGGTCTGTTGGGAGATCCTCGAGTGCTGGAGGTGAGCCTGACGGCGACTGTAGGAACCTGGCCTCCTCCTCTTCCTTGCTCCATGCCCTGAGGTGAGTGGTTCTCTTTCACCACATGTGCCATGATGTGCTGCATCCCCCCCGGACAAAATTAACAGCCAACTGACTGGAACCTCCAAAATTATGAGCCAAAATCAACTTTTTCCTCTGTGCAAGTTAATCCTCTCAGGTCTTTGTTATAGTGATGCAAAGCTGACAGGTTTGGGGTCTTTCCAGGCATCTGCTTAGCATTTGAGCTGTGGCAGCCACCAAGGTGCAAGAAGGGTGGGGTCCAAGGCTTGCAGCAAGCCACATGCCCAGATCTCCCCAGTAGCTGCTGGGAAGCTTGCAAGCTCAGGGGATGACCTGCTGCAGCTCCCCGGGCCTCTGCCTTAGCGTTCTGAACAGAGGCTAGGAGCAGCCGTGCCTCCTGAGCTGAAGGGAAGGCTCCTGGAGAGGCACCACGGGGCTACAGTGGGGAGAACGGCTCCAGAATCTTGAAGACCTCCGTTCAAATTGACTCCACCACGAATTTGCTGTGTGACCTTGGGCCATCCCCATGACTTCTAAGAACCTGTTTCCTCATCAGTGCCCGAGCTCTGTAAGTTGAAGATTCATCGAGAGTCATGTGAATAAAGAGTTAGCTCAATGCCTTGGCTTCCAAAGTGGACTCGCTGTAGTTGTGATTTTTATCATCTAATTTCAGTGATTTTTTTATTACTTTTGTACCCGCCTCCAGGATGATTCTGAATGATCTTTTCCCCCTCGTGTTCATACCCTCCCATGTTGAATAGGATTAATCATGTAGTTACAGGAGGTTGCAGAAACAACAAAGTGTAACTTCCGTACTAGGTCACAAAGACATTGTGACTTCACATTACTCTGTCTTGGATGACTCACTCTGGGGGACCCCTGCTGTCAAATCATGAGGATGTGCAAGCCATGCTACGTAGAAGTCCATACGGTGAGGGCCAGGACCTCCTGCTCACAGCCAGCACTCACTTGTCAGCTCTGAGCGAGCCTCCTTGGAGGTGGGTGCTGCACCCAGTCTAACCCTAACTGCAGGCAGCCCCAGGCAGCTTCTTGTCTGCAAGCTCGAGACAGCCTGAGCCAGAACCACTCCACTCGGTAGCTTCCCCGTTCCTGACTCATAAGAATGCTAGAAGGTCATACATGTTTACTTTTCATTCAAGTCACTAAATTTGGGGCTGATTTGTTATGCATCAGTAGATAATTGATATAATTTCTGAAAGCTCCCTTTGAAATGGCTGCTCCTTAGACAGTCTGCACCCAGCTTTCTTTCCAAGCCTAGGAGAGGCCAGTTATTTGTGCCAACAAATCCTGGAAGAAACAGGCTTCTTCCCAAGTCTCTGTTTGGGTTCCATCTCCTCCAAGAAGCCAGGGCAGGCCCATTCCTCCATGTGCCCACAGGACTGCTCCATGTAACCCTTTCAGAGTCCTTGCCACACTGCCTGGTAATTCTGGAACCAATCATGTTTCCAACTATTCTTTGGCCACTGGGAGGCCCAGACCCATATTCTCAGCGATTGCAGATGACTATCAGGGCTTTCTGGCAGGTAGGTGTCAAGGCTAATCTTATCCCTTAATCTTATTTTCAGATTATCCCGTGATAATCTTGCCTTATTTTGTCTTCCTGCTCTCAATTTCCTTTTGCCCTGATCTCATCTCTTGACTTTATCCCATTTTGTGTATTTTTTGTATAAGTCATCATAAATCCATTGTGAAGTGAGACGACATTTGGCAAGTCCTCTCTGGAGGTCTGGGGCATGGCAAGTGAACCTGAAATTCAGATGCAAATGTCATCAACTGACAATAAGCCAAAACCTCCAGGTAGCCCTCAACATTCCTTCTCCTGCCTCACTGCTCTCTTGATGATGTTTTCTCCTACAGGTGGAGGTAGGTGAACAGCTCTTTCAGCCCTTCAACATAAATGGCTGGCCTCACCTCACCACACCAGGATGGATCAGGTTACATGCCACCAGTCATCACAGTAGGACAGTCATTGAGACCATCTAACCAACTCCCTCCTCAAGGATGCTTTAAGCACACTTTGGTTTCAAATTGGCTGCCCATGTCATGTGCAACAGGGAAAGAGTGTGTCAAGAGGAGGAGGCCAAAGGGCTGTTTGCTCTGCCAGCCATCTTTTTTTTTTAATAAGTCAACTTTCCAGTCACACATACACACACAAACACACACACACACACACACACACACACACACACACACTCAGAATGCTTCTTGCACTCCCAATTTCCCATGAGGGGAATATGGGTATTATAAATTCCAGCTCTGGGTGTGGATTGAGCCAAACACCAGAGGATGCCTCTATGATTCCAATCTATCCCTTTCAGCACTTCAGTGCTTAATAGAATCAGGTCAGAGCTGGAAGGACCCTGAGAGCCCACTGAAAGCAATAACTCCTGCCCCAAGGTTCAAGAATTAACATCAGGGTCTGAATTCTTGGCAAAAATTCAAAAAACCTAAGGGTATCCACACATGAGCCAATAATGAGACCACATAGACTAAAGCATCAACCACCTAATTAAACTGGGAAGCTTAATACTATTTTATTACACAATCACTTTTAAATGTCTTTTATTAATAATATCGGGGAAGTGAATTCATTATTCTTGAATAAGTGCAGTGTGTTTAGTTGACAAAATCTTTACAAAGATGGGCACCAATGAATGAGTAGTGAGATACTGAAATATGTCCTTGTTCTACGGGTTGGAATCCACTGGGCTGAACCCACTACCTACATGTTACAAAAGAAGAAAACAGGGACCTAAAAACCCAGACATACTTTTTCTCAAGCTTCAGATTTCTCTAAAACTCCTATAATAGTCTGTAATTTTCTGTAGTCTACAGTAGCAGAATATGAAGGATAATCTCTCTAGAGTCTGTTTGCTTTTTCTCTTAATTCACACAAACCTCCCAAATAAGAGAGGTCTGGCCCTTAAAGTCAATATTACATATGATTATGAAATTGTCATCAGTACACTTGCTAATCTTGGAGGGAGGAGGAGTAGGTTCAATATAGAAAGGGGAGGAGAGGAGATGGGAAAAACATACGCATTTCATCAATAGTTTCTCCACAGTATTTGATCTTCACAACAATCCCGTGAGGAAGGTATAATTTTCTCTTTTACACATAAGAAAATTAACATTTGGAGAGGTTACAAGATAAGCCAAGGGAACATGTGCTTAGAATCAAAGCCCCGCTCTGTCTCTTGTTTGCATCCTGGCTCATTTCATTACACTGCTCTGTCACCAGAACTGGGTTCAGCACCATGGACAGAGGCAGAGTCCTGGAGCCCCCAGGGAAGCCATATGCCACAGAAAGTGGTAAGGTGTGTGCTGAGACTCTGGGGAGAGATGCCTGAATGCAGAGGAAGGAGGCTAAGGGCACATCACAGTAATCTCTCTGCATCCATATCAAATTTTGTTCTTTTTTAGAATTATTTTTATCTTCCCTCCAACTACATAAGGACAAGTCTTGCACAATGCCATTCTCAGACTGCCACCCAGAGTTTGCGTAGGGCACAGATGAATCCATAGATTGAAAAGTTATCTCTAATTCATAAAAATGCACTCTTAGGGAAACAACTATAACAGAAAAAATAACCCAGGTATGACTGATTTCACATAATAGATATTCTTCCCTCACTGGTTTCTTCTCACAGAATTGGTGTTTGTTATGAAACTTGTCTCCAAGAATGATGCTATACCAGGCTCCTTTCTTCTTGTGGTTCTGCCACCTTCTGGCATGGCTTCTATAGTCACTGTGTTTATACACATTAATCCAGAAGAGGAAAAGGCATGAACAAATAGGGAGATTTTAATGAGCTGAGCCCAGAATGGCATTCACCACTTCTGTTCACATTCTGTTGGTGAGAACCCAGCCCAGCCACATATACATATGTATATATATATAAGGCCTGAGTGCCCTCTCCTCCCCACTCCCCTCCTCTGTCGGCGTTCTTGGATTCTCTGTGTGGGCTTCCTGCATAGGACGAAATCAGGAAATCATCATAAGTAGATTCCTCAGGAATATATAGAGATACGAGCGATATGGATATAGACAGAGACCAAGATAAAGACAGAGGTAGCTAGATAATACGTAGATGGTTAATTGATAGATGATAGATTTGTCTCCATGTTACTGGGTTCCTATTCAGCTTCCTGGCACAGACCTGGGAATGTGCTTTTGACACACGGGAATTAGGACTTTTTTTCTATTGCAAGTAATAGAAATCCAGCTCACACAGTCTTAAGCCAGAAAGGAAATGTATTGGCTCATGGAAGTGTGGAGGGAAGTCTACTTTCAGACATAGCTTGATATAACCTATTTCGTCTGGACGTCTCTCACCTCTGACCTCCTCCATGGAGGGTCTATTCTCAGGTAGGCTTCTCTCATGGGTCAAAGTGGCCACCAGCCTCCCCAGACATGCCTTGTAATCTATAGCCCAGTAAAAATCAAAGGTTTTACTAAGAATTTCTCTTTCTCAGTAAAAAAACATGGTGTAATCCTTCGGCACTCATTGTCCTGGCTTGGGTCTCTTACCTACCCCAGTCAGTGTGATCGAAGAATGGTGCCCTCTGGTTGTCCAGGTCTGAGTCATGAGCCCACACCTGAATCCTGGGGTAAGGTCCGTTCCATATAGTAAGCTAAATTCCCCAAGGACCACTGTGTGCTCTCCCTAAAAGGAGGGCAGGGATGGTGTTGGGCAGGCATCGCACAGCAGTCTCACACATGGTGCTGGGAGGAGACTCAGAGAGAAGGGGGCTTGAGCCTGAGGCCCTCCACAGGGCTAAGGGAAGCACAGTCCTCAGACCCATGGAGAAGTCTGCTCTCAGAGCTGCCTGACGTCCTCCAGTCCCCACCCCCACTCATTCCCTGAACACATGAGTTTGGTCCAACACTCCAGGCTCCCTTTGTCAGAAGGCCAGGAGTATACCTGGTCCTTTGACACAGACTCCATCAGTGGCTCTCCCCTCAACAGCATTGTCCCAACAACCAAGGCCTAGTGCATGACTACGGTAACACCAAGGACTTTGGCTGAGTGTGACTTAAAGCACAGGTTCATGACCCAACCTCAGGGTAACAAGGATCCATGAACCCCTATATCTAATTTCAACATTATGTGTATATGAACAAAAAATATGAGAGTGAGTATGTCTCTTCTCCACAACAGAAAATACCCACAACTTTTATCACATTACCAAGTAGATGCATTCTAAAAAGGATTGAGAATCACCAATGTCAGTTGCAACTTGCATGGGCATCTATACAATAGTGTCAAGTATTTAATGGTGAAATTACACACTCCAAAATTTGCATTCTGGAGAAGCAGGAAGCTGAGCCAACCTGAAATGATTGACTTAGATCATTGTTTCCCAGTGGGTTCCTTGGAACATAGATTGTATTAGTCAGTTTTCTGTTACTATAAGGAAATACCTGAGGTGGAGAAACTTTATAAAGAAGTTTATTTAGCTCATGGTTTTGAAGGCTGAAAATCCAAACACTGTAGGTCCATCTCTGGCAAGGGCTCCTATGGCTTTGTCACATCATAGCAGATGGCATCATGCAGAAGCTTGTGCAAGAGGGAGAGATCCCATGCCAAAACAGTAAGCCAGAGCTAGGGCAGGAGCCAAGCTCATTCTTTTAAAAACAACTTGCTATCACAAGAACCAAACAAAGGTCCCACAAAGTCTACCTTAAGACCTCTAAGGGCAACATCTCAATGACCCCAACTAGACTCTACTTCTTAAAGGTCCCCCTTACTTCTTAATATTACCACACTGGAGAACAGGCTTCCAACACACAAGCCCTTGGGAGACATCCAAAACATAGCACAAGTCTATGATATGACATCATGTCACCTATCTCATGTCCAGTGAGGGTAACAAAAACATTTTACATTCAAATGAGTTAAATGCTGGGCTAAACAAGGCAAGACAGAATTCTTTTCTGCAGGATTTCTCAAAGACTTTAGTATTCTAATGTACTTTGTGACTCTCTAGAAAGGGTTAGAGTAGGCAATATTTCCCAACATATTTAATAATAATGCTATTTTGCATGGGGGTTTTGTTTTGGTTGCAATATCCTATTAAAAGTTTCCCTGAACATGGATCATGAATTATCTATTTTGGAGCCCTTGTTCTCAAGGGATGTAAGTTAACCAGGGGTGACTTTTGAGTTTGTGCTGCTGTGAACAGGTCAGGTAACAGCATCTAACAGCTTCCAAAAAGAGTGGTATTTAGGGGAAATTATTCTCTTTGCCTGAATTAGAACAAACAAGGTGTCAGTATTTTTCACAAGGTCCCTGGCATCTCTGGGTGACTGTGAGCCAGAGTGTCAGACAGAAGGAGCTCGGGCACTGGAGTCAGCATGCCTTGGGCTGAATCTCAACTCTGCCACTTGTGAACTGTGCGACCTTGGCCATGGCACTTGCTCCTGCTGAGCCTCAGCCTGCCTTCTGTACAAAGGTTTGCTGCCAGGGTGAAGTGTGACCAGGCAGGGCATGTACAGCATCTGGCACCTGGAAGTGCCCACCCAGCAGTGAGGTGGACCAAGAGGTCAGCGTTGGTTGGTTTTACCTGGTGTTATGGCTCTGATGTGAAGTGTGTCCCTTCAAAAGCTCCTGTGTGTCGGTACAGGCATGTTCAGAGGAGAAGTGACTGGATTGTGAGAGCTGTAACCTAATCAGTCCATACCACTTTGGATGGACTGGGTGGTAACTGTAGGCAGGTAGGGCGTGGCTGGAGGAGGTGGGTCACTGGGGCCTGCCCTGGAAGGGTGCATCTTCCCTGTGACCCCTTCCTTTCCCTCTGCTTCCTGACCCTGCCATGAGCTGAGCAGCTTTCCTCCCCCATGATGTGCTACCTCACCACAGGTCCAGAGCAATGGAGTTGACCTTCTGTGGACTGAGACCTCTGAAACCATAAGCCCCAAATAAACTTTTCCTCCTCTAAGTTGTTCTTGCCTGTGTTTTGGCAACAGCAGTGCAAAAGCTGACTACGACACCCAGTGCCCAGCAGCTCCAGCAATCCTGCCCCTTTGTTCCTCCCCTGGACCCCACTGCTCCTCACTTTCTCCCCTTGTGGCTTTGCTGATACCCTGAAACCTCCAAACCATGCTGACCCCTTCCCTACCTCTTGTGGCAGCTGAGGAGGCTGGCGGCAGTGAGACCAGAACCTCCCGGGCCGACTCCTTCCCCCTGCATTAGCATCTTCCCACTCCTCCCCTGGGACACCTTCACATCCCAGCACCACCTGGAACCAAGAAGTTGCATGGAAATGGAAGCAAAGGTCCCACTGTCTGGTGACACTCAGACTGAGCTTAAGGTCACCCTCTGTGATGTGTCACTAACAGCAAACCAATCCGTGCCGTGTCCATTCTATCAGAGCTTGTTTCTATCTGCATCTGTCATCGCTGATTGCATTTGAATGGGCTTAGACTCTATTTTAAATA
Organism: Sciurus carolinensis; assembly: GCF_902686445.1. NCBI lineage: Eukaryota > Metazoa > Chordata > Mammalia > Rodentia > Sciuridae > Sciurus > Sciurus carolinensis. The sequence goes on along the minus strand of NC_062228.1, from coordinate 33,785,778 downwards.
AAAGATTTATGCCTTAGCTGTCAGAGCTCGCCTTTATTTGAAAATTTAATCTTGTTTCTTGGAGTCTAGATTAACTTATTAGATTTAGGCGTCCCTCGTGTGTCTCAGAGGAGCGGATTCTCCTCTGCATAGGGCCCTGCACTCGTTGAGTAGAAGACAAGAGCTGGCTGGGCCTCGCCTCGGCCAACTGAGCTGGAAGAGCACCACTTGACCACCCGGAGACGGCTGTGTTTGGTCACTGGGTGTCCAGGAAGAACTTTTCTGGGCCCCCAGGTTTCTGGGCCAGTTTGCAGGGGCTTGTGCTCACTGCAAGGCCATTTATCACCCTGCTCTTTCTCCAGAGTTCTGTGGAGGCTTCAGAAAAGACCAGCTTGTCAACATGGGAGTTTGGGGTTCCTTTTACTTAGGCATCACATCTTCTGTTACTCTCAGAGTCGAGACCACAGCATGAGAATACTTGGATCTGAGTCCTTCTGGGTGACCCTGCACAGGCCACTTAGCTTCTCTGACCTCATCTGAAATTTCCTCATCTACAAGATGGAGATGATATTAGTGCCCATCTCATAGGGTTGCTCTGTCTGTCACTCAGTGAGAACTCGAGAGGGGACAATTTTGCCTGTTTTGCTCCTACAGCAGAATACTAGGCTGGAGAATTTATAAATGATAGAAATTTATTTGGCTCACAAATCTAGAGGCTAGGAAGTCCAGGAACATGGTGCTGGCATCTGCTGTCACCCGTGGAGGAAGGCAGAAGGGTCCCCTCTGCAATATCCAACCCACTCCTGAGATAATGGCCTTAATCCAGTCACCTGGGTAGAACCCTCATGACCTAATCTCCTCTCAAAGGTGCCACCTCTCCACACTGTCATGATGGCCATTAAATTTCAACATGAGTTTGGGTAGCAGGGTGAACACTTGAGAATTGCTCTCTACAAATCAGTCACTGTGTCGGCCAGTGTATGTTCTCCGCCCCTTGGGATGGAGCAGCTCAAGGGGAGAAGTGGCATCTCAAGGTCACAATGAAGTTAACAGTGAAACTGGTTCTGGACCAGGAAATCTGATCCAACCAGTACCACAGGCTCTTCTCCCTCCTCTCTCTCCTCCCCCCCACCCCCCTCCCCTGTGTCTATACCACAGGGATTGAATAAATTCTTGTACTGAAGTTAACCCACAAGGTGAAAAGACAGTGTATATTTGAAGTGAGGGTCTTTAGCAGGTAATTAGTGTTTTAAGAGTGGGGCCCTAATCCAATAGGACTGACATCCTTGAAAGAAGAGAAAGAGATCTCTCCACCCAGGAAAGGCCCTGTGAGTACACAGCGAGTCAGCACCTTGACCTTGACTTCCAGGCTCCAGAACGGCGCTATATGAAGTTCTGGGGTCTAAGCCACCTGGGGTGTGGGTTTGTCATGGGAGCTCAAACAGACTAATGTTCATTCTCATTCTCTCTCTCTCCAGGCCCCTCTGCCCCGCTGCTCCTCCTCCTCCTTCTCTCCCTTTTCTGGGCTCCCCCCGCCTACTCTCCCTCTCCCGCCCTCTCCCCCAACCTCTGCACCTGCAGTCCCTGTCTTTCCCATCGCACTATCGCCATCTGCCGGTCAGTTTCAGGATAGCAGGCAAGGTCCACACCTCTAAGGCAGCTGGAGCCAGGGTGTGCCACACACACACACACACACACACACACACACACACACACACAACTGATGAAGCTGAGGTGTCTTCTTCCCACCCCTTTATTTGCTCTCCCACATACCAAATACCCTGACAAAGCCCAACATAAGAACACTTTTTTTCAGGCATCAGCTTCAAGTCAGCCCTTTTCCCTCCTGCTCACTCGCACCCGGAACGCAAATGCTCACCAGGTGCTCCAGGAATGACTAAGACCACACTTCCCTTTCAGGGATGTAATTGGTTCTAACTGGTTCTCATCCCCAGGGAACTATGAGTTCAGAAGTGTGATCACACCCTCCTGCGAGAAGCCCACGCTCACACACTCCACAGGTGTGCCGAGCCCGAGTGAGACTAGCACCCTTGCACACAGCGTTAAGCCACCAGGTCTGGCTGGGCTGACAGGTAACTGGTTAAGAGTATCATCTCCCATCTCCTAAAGTGGCCTCAAACCAAGCTCCGCAGGTACCACCTCTGACTAGGGACATACAGCTCTTGCTTTGTCACTTGGCAAAGCAACTGAAAGGGAAGGAAGACACAGGGACGGTCTCCGTAATCCAGTTGCCTGGACCTCAGGAGGGACTTTTATCTGATGGGACTCATTAAGATGACTGTCCACGGGAGAGGAAACACTGCCCAGCTTCCAGCCGGAGGCTCCTCCGCTTCCCAAGTCTGTGCAGCGAAGGCTCCAGGTTCCGTGTGCTCAGCGCAGGCGCATTTCAACCTCACCGCCGCCGGGCCGCCAGGACAGGAGAGCAAGGCCACCTTGGAGGAGCCTTTAAGAGGATGCCAGAAACACGATCATGCAGGGTGTCACCCACCCTTCCTTTGCTCCATGTTCTGGTGACTTGGCGGTGCCCTTACTGGTCTTGTTTTTACCTGAGATGCCAATGTTTTATTGGTCATGAAGTTTGATGCATGAATTTTGATTTTAAAAATATTGCCTGAATGTTGAAAGCTAAAGCCAGGCACATACCTGTAATCCCAAGGATTTGGAAGGCTGAGGCAGGAGAATTGCAAGTTTGAAGCTGGACTGAGCAACTTGGACCTGTCTCAAAATAAAATCAGAAAAAAATGGACTGAGGTTACAGCCCAGCAGTAGAGCATCTAGGTTCAACCCCCAGTGATACAATAAATAAATATTAAAGAAATAATAAGACATGAAAGAAAGCAGGGACCCAAACAGATTATTTAAATCTCCATGTTTATAACAGTATTAATCACAATAGCCAGAAGGTGGAAAGAGAGCATCCATCAGTGGGTGGATAGAGAAAATGCAGCTTAGTGCACCGTTATGGTTTAGATGTGAGGTGCCCCCAAGAGCTCATGTGTGAGACAAGGCAAGAAAGTTCAGAGGTGAAATGATCGGGTTATGAAAGCCTTAGCTTAATCAGCTCACTAACCCCCTGGTAGGGATTAACTGGGTGGTAGCTGTAGGCAGCTAGGGTGTGGTTGAGGAGTGGGTCCCTGCGGGTGTACCTTTGAGGTATATACTGTCCCTGTTGAGTGGAGCTCTCCCCTTCTTGACGGCCATGTCCTGACCTACCTTCCTCTGCCACCCTCTTCTGTGGTGAGGTCCCGCCTCACCTGGAGCCCTGAGGAATGGAGCCAGCTATTTATGAACTGAGACCTCTGAAACCGGGAGACCCCAAATAAACTTTCCCTCCTCTAGAGTTGTTCTTGTCAGGTCTTTTGGTCACAGCAACACAAAAGCTAATTAAAACTTATACAATTGGGGTGGGGTTGTGGCTCAGTGGTAGAGTGCTCACCTAGCATGCGCAAGGCCCTGGTTCGATCCTCAGCACCACATAAAAATAAAGGTATTGTGTTCACCTACAACTAAAAAACTTTTTTTAAAAACATACAATAGAACATTATTCAGTCTCGAAAAAGAAGGAAACTAACACAGGTTACACCATTGCTGGCCTTTGAAGGCATCAGGCCAAGTCAAGTCATCCAGGACAAAAAGACAAATGTGGTAGGATTCCACTTGTCTGAGGTTCCTAGGGTGGAAAGGAAGTAGGTGGCAGGGGCCCGGGGGAGCAGGGGATGGGGAGCGCATGTTTAATGGAGACAGTTTAGTTGGAAAAGATGAGAGGCTTTGGCAGGTGGGTGGTGGTGACAGGTGCCACTCAGTTGTCCACTTAAAATGGTAAAAAGCACCTTTGTTATATTTTTTAAATTTTATTTGTTCTAGTTGTACATGGCAATAGAATGCATTTATACATTTTGACAGATCATACATAAATGGAGCATAATCTCTCATTTTTCTGATTATACATATTGCAGGATCACATGGGTTATGCAGTCATATATGCACACGAGGTAATAATGTCTGTTTCTCTCTACTGTCTTCCTGCCCCCATGCCCCTTCCCCTCCCTTCAATCCCCTCTACCTAAAGTAACTCTATTATTCCCTATTGCCCCCCACCTTATTGTGAATTAGCATCCACATATCAGAGAAACATTCGGCCTTTGGTTTGGCTTATTTCACTTAGCATGATATTCTCCAGTTCTACCCATTTACTTGTAAATGCCATAATTTCATTCTTCTTTAAGGCTGAGTAATATTCCATAGTGTGTGTGTGTGTGTGTGTGTGTGTGTATCACATTATGTATGTTTTACTGTGATGAAAATACTCCAATAAAATCCTCTTTGTCTTGATCACTGTGATTTTTCCTGTTCCCTTGCAGGCATGATTGGAATGCTTCTTGCCTCTCCCAGCCCTGTCTTCATCTTACTGACCACAGAACTGAGTCTGAGGGATGTTAGAGGTGAATGGGCCTGCCCAAGGTCACCAAGAAAATTAAAGGTGAACCAGAAGCTCAAAGTCAACCCTCAGGCTCCCAGTTCAGGGCTTAGTCCCAAGTTCTCCCTGCCTGCTTCCCCATTGCCCCCAAGACACTTCCAGGGACTCTATCCCAAGGGAAAGGGCCTAATAGACCCAGAAATCCTAGTTTCCAGCCCCACTCACCCCTGTGAGGATGGACCGCACGTCTGATCCTACAGAAAAGACTCTAGGCAGAGGGCAGTGGCTGTCCTGCAAGCGCAGTAGGCAAATGGGTCAAGTTCGTGTTTGTGTGCCCTCCATCTACAACAGTGGGTGCTTCTGTCCCCCATCACCTACCTCTCCTCCTTCCTCAGTAACAGAGCCCAATTTTTTACCTGGGCATGGGCCACCTGGAATAAAACTTTGTTTTCTTGGCTTCTCTTCTTAGCTGAAGTGTCCACAGACCTTAAATCTCTCTGGCCAAAAACACCTCGAAGCCAAAGAGTCATGTGAGACTCTTATAAAGAGGGGTGCCCCTTTCTTCTCCCTCCTCCCTCCCACTGGTTGGGAAGGAAGATGTGATGGCTGGAGCAGGTGCTGCCATACAGGAAAAGCAGTGCACTGAGGATGGATGGACACAGAGCTGAGCCCCAACACAGTCCTGGACCACTCACCTACACCCTGTGGAAGAGATTTGGGTCCCAGTAGGACACATCCCTAGAACCAAGAGCTGTGCCAGCCTCCCTCTCTGACTCTCCTGTTCTCCCTAGCCCCGCCCGGTCTTCCCTGGAACACTGGAGCACTTCTTAACGATCCACTCTCACCCAAGGCCCCCCATGGCTCTCTTTCTGGGAGCCCAAGACTCCTCTGGCCGACCCACTTGGACTTGCACTGGCCATAAGGTGTCCAGCAAGGCAGCCCTGGACCAACCCCCTGCCACCTCAGTGATTGAGAGACAGACTTCTCTCAAGCTAAGTCACCCCCGGATGAACCAGAGCAGGTCTTTTGGCATCTCTAGCCTTAAGTTCTCCTCTGTGAACTACAAATAAAGCCACTGAGTCACGAACAGGAAGGCATCGTGTCAGGTGTACAAGGCACGTCACAGACTCAGGGTTTGTGTCCCTCCAAACTCATACGTTGAAATCCTGACCCTCTAACATGGTGGGGAGGTGGGGACTGAGGGAGGTGATTAAGTCGCAAGGGTGGAGCCCCTAGGACAGGACTAGTGCCCTCTCTCCCTGCTCCCTTCCAGGAAAGGACTCAGCAAGGAGACCGCCATCTACATTCCAGGAAGAGAGCCCTCCCCAGAGCCTGACCATGCTGGCCCCCGACATCAGAATCCCAGCCTCCAGGACGGCGAAAAATAAAGGCTTGTTGTTTCAGCCCATCAGTCGACAGTATTTTTACTGTAACAGCCTGAATTAAGACAAGGTACTTACTTGTATCATCTGACGAGTGACAGACCCTGTTAAAACCAAGAACTTCCCCCAAGTCCATGAAGATCCCTGAGCACTGCCTGTTGAGTATCTCCAGACATTCAGACTGAGAAGTCAGCTCTGGAGACTCTTCTGGAGGGAATGTGACCCAAGCGTCCTCTATTAGGCACCAAGGATGCACTGAGCTTGTCCAAGACGGCTGAGGACCTGTCCTTACCCTCCTCGGCCACAGCACAGCTGCTCCCCAGACTCCCTGCACCCTCACCCAATGGCCACCTTGGACCTCAGCCTCCTCCCAGCCCTTTCTGCTGCCTGCTCAGCCGCATCTCCTCTCCAGGCTAAGGAGAAGTGACAAGGTTCTGGGAAAATTTCCCAAAGAAGTCTCTTCAGCAGCAAAGCAGGGACAGTTCCCAGCCCCAAGAGCAAGGGCTGGAGAGGGAGGAGAGGATGGGTGGTGGAAGGAGGGGGAGGCACACAAGGAGCACGTCCCCACTGCAGAGGGACAGACCCTGAAGCACTCCTTCCCAAGTGTGACCAAGGCCAAGCACGTGACAGTGTTTAAAGCACTTTCTGTCTGCAGTGTTTTCTTATTCCCAGGGAAGAGACAAAGGCTCAGAGACATCAGGGGGCTTGCTCAAAGTCACACAGCAATGAGAAGCATTGCCGCAATGTTGATCCTCTTCTGAACCCAAGAACCTGTGTCAACCTACTTCAACATTCCTCAGAACTTGGAATCTGTCCCAGACACTTGGGAGGTGGACTTGGGAGGGATGGGAAGGGACGCTCACCTGCTCTTTCCCTGCTGTGACCGAGCCTCCTCGGGAAGGGCCTGGAAAGACATCAGGGAGTGGAGAGGTCATCTTCTCGCCCACCCCCCACAGACATGGATACCACATGCCCCTTCTGGGCACCGGGACCTGGCTCAGCAGAGGGCTCCCATGTTATCCACCCCTCCCTTCTGACCCGAGCACCCCAGTATGGGCACCATCCCTCCCCAAAGGACATGCTCTGGCAGAGGGGAATCCTGTGGACAGCAGCTCAGCCCGTCGGCGCTCTTGTCCCCTGGAATGTCAAGCAGAGGAACACACAGATGGCGAAGCCCAAGGAAGGGACTGAACTCAGCTCTGCCCCACCTTGGGTTTCCTGAGACCTGCGTTCCCACCTTCTCCCCTCTGCACCCTTGCTGGGGTCCGGAGCCCAGCCAGGCCCAGCAGGGGAGATGCCAAGGGGTTGAGGCTCAGCAGGACAGAGGCCGGCAGCCCCATGCAGATGCCGCCCGGCCTCCCTCTCGGTCTCTCCTGGAACACTGTCCCACAGCCTCCCCTGGCCCACCCTCATCTCCATTGCTGCATCCTATTCTGGCTTGTTCTGTTCATCCTTAGGTCTCGGCTCCAAGAGGCCCCCCAGGATCTGAGAAGCCATTGCTCTCGCAAGCAAGGCAATGACTGAGGTGCAGACTCCTTGGGCAGAAGCAAGACGCCCAGGGGAGGCACGCTCCAGAGCCTGGAAGGAAGAGGAGGAGGTGGCCTTGCAGAGGTGAAGCCGGAGGAGGGAGTGCAAGCAATCGCAGAGACAGAAGAGTCAGCCACAGTGTCGCGGCTTTGGAGAAGCAGGGCAGCCCAGCGGCAGTGAGAGAGAGAACCGAGATGTGGGGGTCACAGAGAGCCAGCCGGGGGAAGCAGCATGAACTTCTCCTGCAGCACTAATGTCCTGGAAGTCACGGCTACTCCCGGGGCGTAGGGTCACCCTGCCGAGCAGGGTCTGAATCAGGAGCCACAGAACTGGAGCCAAAAGCAGAACAGAGGTGTAGAGGTGGCAAAGGGGCAGCCAGCTCCCCATCTGGGGGTGCCAGCCCAGGCTGCTTTGGAAACAGCCCCTGGAGTTGCCCCGTGGAATTCCACTGACGGAGGGGGCGGATGCAGCTGCAGCCCGTCAGTACCACCTGGGTCCCCTGCCTCCAGGCCCCGGACCAGGCCCCATCTCTCTGTCCAGGGGGAGATGGGACTAGGGAGTCCTGGGAAATGGGAGTCCCGCTTTTCTTGGTTTCTCCCCTCTGAGGAAGTAGCCCTCTGCTTCGCCAGCCAACGGTGTCAGTTAATATTTTGCACACGTTAACTGCTCACAAGCCTTTGCGTGACCCTGGGGTGTGGATACTGGCATCACCCTTAGATTTTACAGGTAAGGAAACTGAGGCTGGGAGGTTCAAAATCACGTCCACAGCCACCCAGGCCATGAGGCGGGTCTGAGAGAGGCAACCGGCAGTCTCGCCAGCGCCTCCTCTTACCGCCAGGCGCTCAAGCGGCTTCAGGAATGACCTGCTCCCTTGGGCTCTCTGGCTTCTGTCTGGGCAAGCTGCAGGCCACTGTCCTTAACTGTTGTCCCACACTGCCCTGGAATCAAGAGGCCACACACTTCTGAGCTCATCCCAGGACTGCCCAGTGCCCAGGCCACCTCCCTCCCGCCCCACTGAACACTATCAGGTTTGTGCAGTTCTCAGATGCGGAGGGCACCTCCTCCCAGCCGCTCAGCCACCCCCGTCCCCTGCAGGAACAGCCCAGCCCCTCTCACAAGCTGTAAGCAGGAGACAGCTGGGAAGCCACTTGGCAAAATGGTTGGGACGTCAACACTGGGGCCTCCCCAGCCTCCTGCTGCCGCTGGTGGCCCGGAGGCAGACATTTGGAGTTTCTCAGCAGACTCCGGCAGAGAAGTCACCGTGTAGTCACCGACAGCCACCATGCTGCGATTAGTTAATCACTAAATGCACGGGGCTTTTAATTAACTGCCAACCCTGCTCGAGCAGCTGTTCCACACGCGTCTGATGGTGGCTGGTCCAGGCTGATGGAGCCCTTCAATCACTCAGCTGAGGCTTGGATATTTTGATGCTGGGGCTGCAGCTCTCATGGAAGCCACCGCTATAGGGAGGAGGAAAGGAGGCACCCTATCAGTTGGGGGCCGCCGGGTGTGTAAGGTGAGAGGCTGGCAAGACCTGCACAGGTCCAAGTGTGGAACGGGTGTGATGTTTTTCTACCCATTGGAACTAACTCAACTCAGACTAGTATAAGGAGTAGAGAAACCCAGAGGCACCACCTACCCAGACAGTACAAGACTTCAGGCACAGCTGGATCCAGGGTACAAATGGAATTACCAGAGCAGATGGGGTTTGAACTATTAGAAAAGTTTCATTGACATTCCCAACAAGTCAACTGAATATAAACAGGTGACATAATGAAGTCACTTCCTCCACGGGGACTTTCTTTGTTCCCCTCTGATGCATCTCTGAGCCTACTTCTATTATATAACTTCATAACATTTAATGGTAGCCGTTTAGACACACGTCTGTGTCACCCAACAGACCAGGAAATTCCGGCTTCTGGACGTGTTAGGCTTGATCATTCCTTGCCAGGACAGGATGTTCAGCAATCTCCCTGGCATCTACCCACTGGAGGCCAATAGCACTCACCACACAACCCAAAACCTCTCCAGACATTGCTGGACATGTGCTGGGTGTGGGACCCTACGACAGAGGTGGAGACACAAGAAGCATCTGTCCTTCGCTGATGCTTGGAGAACAAAAGCAGAAAGGAAGAGGGGAACCAAGCCTTATGTAAGAATGCAGGGAGGGCCGAGCTTGGGGTCTGCATGCACTGCGGAGGAGACGAGTCTGTGTCCCTGCACGGAGGAACCACCTCCACGTTGGGTCACTGCATGCCTGTTGCAAGCCCTTCCCGGCTCTGGCCTGATTAAATAACTCTTCACAGCAATTGATGAGAAACATAGCGTCATTTTGTCCTTTTTTACAGATAAGGAAAGGGAGGCAAGAGGGGTTTGGTGTCATTATTTGTTGGCTTGTCACAGATGCCAAGCGGCAGAGCTTGTAGGGCTTCAAGTCTCCGATTCCACATGCTTGCCCCTTATGTCCCACTGGCCCCTGCCAGAGGACACAGCAGCCGCAGGGCTGTCCTCAGCCTTTGCAGGGCTGTGTGGAGATGCCCCTAGGAGCAAGAAGTAGCCAAACTCCTGTGTGAAGCTTTTCTTTCCTTTCTTTAAAAAAAATAATTTTGAAACATAGAACGCATTGCTATTTATTCTAGTCATCAAGCTGTGCCTTCCATCATGAGAGCTTATTCTTCCTGTCTACCTAAGACTCTGTGGCATTTGAGTAACACTCGCCTTTCCGCTTCCGCTCCCTCCCACAGCCTCGGGGCACTCTCCCCAGGTGTTTGTAGACAGCAGTGCCTATAGGCACCTACGGATGCGCTCATGCAGGAGGCTTCTCTGGTTTCACCATAAGCACCTTTTCAGGCTCAGCAAACTAGAAAGGGCAATGGATTCCAAACCTGGGGCTAACTTAAACTTTGTTTTGATTTTTAAATTTTGTCTTTGATTGACATGCAATTGTACATACTCTGCACTGTGGTGTTTCCATTCGTGTATGCATCGTTTACTAAGAACCCGGGAGTTTAGCATATCCATCCACTCGTGTGTTTATTATTTCTTTGTGGTGACAACATTCAAAATCCTCTCTTCCAGATATTTGGGAACACTCAGCACAGCCCTGCTAGCCAAGGTCGCCTGCTGTGAGACATCACACCAGAACTTATTCTTCCTATGTACCTGTCACTGGGCACTCATGGACCACCCCTCCCCCGACCCTGCCTCTGGGAAGCAGCACTCTGCCCCCCACTTCTGTGAGCCCAGCTTCTTCACAATCTGCATACGAGTGACATCACGTGACACTTGTCTTTCTGACTCTCTACCAGGGGCTTTGGGACCATTGCTTGCCTTCCTGGGCCTCAGTCTCTATTTATACAATGAGAAGAAAAATAACCACTTTCTCAAGGAGGTGGAGGAGGAGGAACATGGGATCCCCTGACCTCAGTGAGCAGCTGGAGCTCTTTGGACCTGAATTCCTCCAGCTGTAGCATGGGGTCATAAGACCTCCTTTGCTGGTTCACATGGAGAATTAAATGAGGAACCAGCGCCAGCCCTTAAACCCCCTCAAAGGTATTCCCTCCGGGGCGGAATCCTACTCCTGCCCCTCACTCTTACCCCACAGCTGATATCATAGGGTCCGATGGCAGAAAGCTGTGACACCTGTGAGCATGCGTCAGCCCCGCCTCCCCTTTTGGCCCCTAGGCATGAAAACTCCACACCCAGGGCTCTTTACAGGGAGGAAACCGAGGCTGGCTCCTGACGACATGGCTTCCTGCACAACAGGAGGAAGCAGCAGTGGCCTCCCATCCTGCCTTCCTGCAGACCCACGTGCTCCCACACACTCCTGAGAGTGAGGAGGGTTTTCCTATTTAAATTACAGTGAAAATAATTGGTCTGGGACTTGCCAACCAACTTGCCACCATTCTGGAGCAGGCCTGGCTTCCTGTAGCCAGACCTAAGCCACCTTCACGGGATCAAGTTGCCCTGCTTCTGGGTTCAGCCACCCTCTGTCCACCTTTTGGGAAGCCAGAAGTGGAGGGAGAAGTCATAGACCTAGTTAATCTTCTTATGCCTCACCCTGAACTCTGTCCACTACCCCACCCAGCCTCTCTGTACATCCTTCGTGCAAGATTGCCCTTTCCCGCCTAGCAGGTGTGTCAGAGAACCTTCCACCTGTCCCAAACCTCTGGGCCTCCCCCACTCTCCTCTCAGTGGCAGATCAGTAAAGTCTCCAGAAGAAGAGCTGGAAGGGCCCTTAGCCCCAGTCAGTCCAGGGGTGCCCTAGGGATTCATTTGCTACCCCATGTGAGCCTGGAAGGATCAGACAGGTGAGACTCCAGCTTTGCCACACAGTGACTGGACAACCTAGGGCCTAGATGACCACTTGTCTTTGAGCCCTGGGCTCCACACCTGTAATAAGGGTTAAGAATGTATGTTTCTGAAGATCAGAGATAGGGTGAAGTCACTTTGTAATTATTAGGGGTTAGAATTATTATGTCACTCAGGGGATCAAAAACTCAGATGTCCTCAAGGGGTCAGCAGGTTGTGTGGATGGGTGCAGCTGGCTAGGTAGAGACTGAGGCAGCAGATGACACCCACCCCACCTCAGGGTGCTCTCAGGCCCAGTCATACCAGATCATTCATTTACTTAGATAAATCTGAAATCGTAGGTGCGTGAAACGCCTTGTTCTCAAAAACATTCTGCAGGTGGCATGCCATACCTCCTTCAGCCAAACCTCACCTGCAACAGTTTGCAGACACCTCATCGAGTTCTAGTTGAAAGGCAAGATGAAAGAGGCCAAGCAGCAAGCCTAAGGTCACCAGCCCAGGAAACACAGCCAGGTGGGCCTCCTGCGGGCTCCCCGGCTCCCAGCAGCCCTGCCCCACAGTGCCTCTCCTGCAACTCACATCACACTCGAGGCCATCCAGCCCCAAGGCTGGTGCCCCTGGGAAGCCAGAAGCCTCCTTGGGGTCCTGCAGAGCAGAGGAAGGACATTTTCAGGGTGAAGCAGACACAGGGCTGCAGCCCACTACGGCATAGCCATCCTGCAGTCTAATTGAAACAACATTTGCTTGGAATGGCCTGGAAAATAGGCAGATATGGTGCTCCACGCCAGAGCCTCCTGCTTAGGGTGCCTGTCGAGACTGGGACCCAATGCCTTTTCACTCTTTTCTCTGGATCTTGGAGCAGCCCTGGAGAAGCCAGTTCTTACTAATAAGAAAACACGTGTTTTAAATTGCCCTTGCTTAATCCAGTGATACTGGCTAGTAATGCCAGAAAGTAGAACAAAACAGAAACAGCCAGGCACCGGTCTCCACAGGCTATGTAGCACCCAGGTGGAAACCTCCTGTGGATTTCATGCCCTTGGGCCGACCCCCCTTCTGAGCCAGGGTGGGAGACGCCATCAAACATTCCCCTGCATTAAGGCCTCCTGGACCCTTGACAGCGTGACGGCTGGGTAACCCTTGCTTCTCAGACTCTTCTCTCTTGGAATCCCCCAGGGCTTGGGGGTTGGGAGAACTGGGTTGCAGTTGACTTGAACAAGTCCCCTGCACTCTCTCTGCCTCAGTTTCTTCTCCTGTCATTTGGTGTGTTGTGCCTCCCAGCTGTTGGGGAGGGAGAAGTGGGCAGAGGCCCAAAGTGGGTGTTTTGGTCAGCTTTTTTGCTGTTGTGACTGCAAGAATTTCACCAGCACAATTATAGAGGAAGAAAAGTTTATTTGAGGGCTCACAGTTTCAGAGTTCCAAGTCCATAGAAGGCCGGCTCCATTCCTCAGGGTTCAAGGTGAGGCTGGACATCATGGCAGAAGAGTGTGGCAGAGGGAAGCACCTCACATCATCAGGAAGCAGAGAGAGAGACAGACTCCACTCACCAGATACACACAGATGCCCAAAGCCACACCCAATGCCCACCTCCTTCAGCCACACCCACCACTTCAGTTACCACTCATCCCCATCGGGGATTAACTCGCTGATTGGATTCAGGCTCTCACAGTGCACTCGTATCTCCTCTGAGCCTGCTTGCACGGTCTCACACGTGAACTTTTGGGGGGAGCCTCATATCTAAGCCATAACAGTGGGTATCCCTGGGTCTGAGCAGGGCTACTTAAGTTTGTCCATTTCGCATTTCTTTTTAAATTTGTTTCCAACTAGTTTCACATAAAAATCAGGATTTCTAGTTTATCTTAAAAAAAAAAAATCAGAGAATCCGGGCACGCTGGGCTCCCCTTCCCACAAGGTCACCTTCACCTGACACCAGGTGGCAGCTGCCCTTTCAGGAAGGGCTACCGGTTAGATCCGCTCCACACCCGCTGCTGTCTTGAGGCTCAGTCAGCATCCCTCCTTTAGGTTCCCTGACTGGCACTTGAATTGGAGACCCCTGAACCAGCGTGATAGATATGAAAGCTTTGGGGAGGGGTACACAGAGCCCAGGCCTTATTCATTATGATGGGGTTTCTGGGTTCCCCACTATTTTGCTGTGACCTTGGACTCTCTGGGCTTGAATTGTCCCCATTTGGGAAATGAGCAAGTGCTGAGGCCTCCAAGGGCATTTCCAGCTCTGATGCCGAATTCCTCAGAGTTCTGTCCTGTGATCTTGGCTTTTCGGGTACAGTCAGAGAGCCCCTGGACTACTTAGGTTCTGCCATGAGACGTGTTTAGAGGAGGCCAAGAGGGAGGAAGACAAATGTCCATGCCCTTCAGGTTCCTGGAGACTTCTGTCTTGACCCATCCCTCTCTCCCCAACCAAGAGCCAGGAGGAGCAACGGGGATAGGCCCGCCAGGCGCAGGCCTGCGTATTGGTGCTGATAATAGAGACCACATAAAAAAATGGTATTCCCTGGCCACACTTGCTTTCTTGACACCGCTGCTCCCAACGTCTTTTTAATCAAAGGTTCAATAAACATCATACAGGTAAACTGCCTTCCAATTTTGTTTCAATTCGTACCCCCAATCGGTGGGGGTGGGAAAATGCAGCTCTCACATCCTTTTCCGGTGCCCATATGTAGCCCTACTCAGACGTAGGGATGCCCACTGTTATGGTTCAGATATGAGGTGTTGCCCAAAGCTTCGTTCCTCCCAACCCCCAAGACAATCCCAGGTGGTGGTCTGGACTCGGAATCAAGGTCTTTCCAGCAGGGTTGCTGTGTTTGATACACAGCATCCTCCTAGGTCCCTGGCTCAGGCTGCCCACTCCCCTTCCACCCCATTTCTGCTCAGATCTCTTCAAGGTGTCTGCCCCACAGGAGGCGTTCAAGAGTGGCTGGTTGAATGAATGAATGAGCTTTTGCTATGGTTCAAATGTCCCCTCCAGAACTCATGCTGAAGTTTAAATCCCATTGGAGTAGTTTTAAGAAGAAGAACTTTTAAGAGGTAACGAGGTCATGAGAGCTCTGTTCTCATATACACATCGATGCTGTTACTGCGGCGGTGTGTTAGCTTGTACCTTCTCTGTGGTTCATGCATGCTCACATGCCTTCCACCAGGTGTGTCACAGCAAGAGGCCCTCGCCAGACTCACCCTCGATCTTAGACAACCCAGCCTCCAGAACCACAACCTAACTAAACTTCTACTGCTTATAAGTTACCCAGTCTGGTATTCAGCTGAACAAAGAAAATGGACCAAGGCAGCTTTCCAGAGCTGTGAGGTATTCCTGCATCTTCAGTCTCTGGCTCCAGACCAACTCTCCACTCTGGGCTCCAGGGGCCTCCACTCTTCAGATGCACCAGGTTATTTCCTCCTCCTCATATGCCTCCGTCCATGCCCACTGGAGTGTAAAGTGCCCACTGTCACGGCCCTTGGCCTTCTTTAAGATCTAGCTCAAATACAGGGTCTTCTGATTCCCACAAGCAGACTTACCCAGGGCCTGCTCGGCACTCCACTGCTCTTTCTCTGGGGTCACTATTGCACTCTTACCATCTCACTGTATGCGTTAACTTGTGCCACGTAGACTTTGCAAGTAACAGAACATGCAGTTCAAGTTGAGTGACCCTCACAAGTCTGAGGAGCCCCGACACTGGCTCCGCTCTTCAGCGAGTCTCTTGGCCCTGCCCCCATCTGAATGGGGCTCATCTGCAGGGGAGCTGGCCTCCCCCGTCTAGGAAGATGACCACCAGGCTTACACCTAAACGGCGCACCATTCGCAGGGGAGAGTCTGTCCTCAATTCTCAGTGAAAGCTCTCACTTCCATGTTGACTGGGCTTCTGTCTCAATCACTCTGGGGTTGAGAGGCTGGGTCCTGAGCCAACTGCTGAATGACTTAGAGCAATTCAGTCCTGCCCCTCAGCTGAAGTGTTGTCGACTCATCCAGAGCAGGGAAGGGGCGTGGGGACACACTACAGGGCCCACTCGACTGCAGATATTTTCACAAAGAAATGATAAGCTCCCTGAGGGCAGACACCGGCACAAACACAGATGGTCCTTAAATTCAATTCCTCGCTGTTCCACCAGAGGGCTCTCCGGGGTCCCGGTGGCCTGGCTCTAGATTTCTTCCAAAATGAAGGAATGGCCGTTAGCTGAAAGATACAGCCAATAACTTGTGTTTGCAAGAGTAGAGTTCTGGGAACCCAGTTCCAACGCCAGCCCCTAACAGAGCCTCCAGTGGCCACCTGTGGAGACGTGGCCACCCCTTCCAGAAACGTGTGGCTGCTGCAGATTAGAGGAAGAGAACACTTGGCGGGAGATGCCCGGGAACAGCCCGGGGCATGGTCCATCCACCTCTGCTGCTTGTGATATGCCTGCCCACCTGCAGCTCCCGCTGAATGGCGACAGAGCCGGTGACTGCACCCTGCCTGCCTCCACCTAGCCCTGCCATCGTTGACAAGATCAGGGTGACAGCTGTCCCAGGGAAGACCAAATCTCACCCAGAGGGCACGGACTCGGGTATCAGATTTCATTTATTTTTTTGGAAATTCAAGTCAAGAAAAATGCCAGTGTGTAGTGTTTAAGCTGAAATGTCACATAGAAACAAGGACATGAGGAAAGTAATACCGGAGAAGATCCTGGTTGTGACAGAGACAAACAGATGGCCAAAATAAAAAGAGAACGGCGCGACAGCTGGACAGGTAGAGGGACAGAAGTGGGAGGGACATGGAGCCCAGCGCTGGCTCCCATCTGTTTGGTTTCTGATCCTTGTCCCCGGAGACCCAGGGTTCCAGGACACTGGCTGCAGCTCTCCAGGGACGTCTTTGCTGGGAGCTCCCAGCCCAGTCCACTTGCAGCAGGGTCCCAGTCTCCTATGGGGGCATTCCCTCTTTCCAGGCTCTTCGGGAAAGCCTGCCCTCTCTGAGTCGCTAGTTTGTTGTTGGTGGTGGTTTTCACCCGGGCTAGTGTGAGTGGCTTTCTGTGCTCTGACGAGTACAGACAGCAAGGCAGAGACGCCTTCGGGCTTGATTCACTCATTGGCTCCTTGCTGGTTTTATCTACTCCATGGTTCCTTCGGATCACTCAGTCACTGTTTGCATGTTTATTTGCTGCAGGTTTATTCGTCCAAAAATCACTTGTCACACATCTGCTCTGTGACAAGCAGGCCCTGTGCCTGAGGCCACGAGAGACGTGGGGATGACCCAAGAAGGGTCTTTATCCTCAGAAGGCTCTTGACTCTAACGGGGATGTGACGGATTTAAGTGCAAGGCAGACATTAAGAAACACCAGCATGTATTGTGTAGAAAGTAGAAAGAGGACTTGAGAATAAAAATTAGAAAAGGTTTCTTGGAGAGAATGTGATGTATAAGAATTAATAGAGTTTGAATTTTGGAAATTAGAAAGAAAGGAAAATTAGGAAAAGCTAGGATGATGTTGCTAGATTTGGTAGAAATAGCTGTCTATGAGATGGGAGGGTCTCTGAGAGATTAAGGGGCAGAGGGTTGAAGGGTTTCTACCCCTGGAGAAAGAGCTGATGTCATGGTTTTACTTTGTTATCTTCTATACACATCCTCACCCAGGAGCCCAGGAACCCACCAAAGACCCCCTTCCTGCCCCTGGGCCAGGCCATCCTCTCTGTCTTTCCTTCCCACTGGGAAATTCACCTGGGCTTCTATATCCCTTCCACCACAGGTGTCTCTGAGTTATTCCCGGTGGAAAAGATGTAAGGAAGCATTTCACCTTGAGACTGGTATCCTTTGAGGAAATCCGTGCATCTCTGATTTGTTTGCACAAAGGTTCAGAGAGAAACCAGTCCTGCCCCTTCATGATCACAAGGAAGCTGTGCAGAAAAAGTCTGATGTCAAAATCTTTTCTGGTAGCAAATAAAAACATTTTTATATTAACTGAGTGTTGATAAAGGAGAAGGAGAAAAAAAAAAGACATTCAGAAAATGATCTTTGGTTTTAGGGATGGGAGCTTTGGCAAATTTCACCAAACAGTACAGTACAGGGAGATCAACTTTCAGCAAAGGAGAACTTCCAAAACAGGACTTAGTCCCACCAGAACTGTGGGAATAGTCTAGAGAGTTCTAAGAACGTTATTGGTTTACAGTGAGATTGTACTATTCCCTAAGGGGCATGTGGAAAAGTAGGGGTTTGCCTCCTATTGGAGTTGTGGTCAAACATTAAAATATTGAAATACATCCAAAGGGAGAGTTTTTAAAAATGTTTTTCACTTTAAAGGATCATAGTAATTTTTTTTAAAATATGTGTAGGCAAATAGTTTAAGTTTTACACATATTCCATAATAGCAAAGGGGATATTACCAAATGTTGCATGAAGAGGACGTTGGCAAAGGACAGTGCCCACAATGGAGTGAGGAAAAAGTAAGCAACTATGAAACTGGATAAATGGACCCAAACAGCTGTGCAAGAGTCTGTAAACCAAACAGGGCACGATCACGGAGCAACGTTCACGCTCGAGAACTGGAGAGACATGGGCATTGTAAGCAGAGGCTGCTCCCATCCTCTCATCCAAGCTTAGCCAGTAGGGAGGTTCCTCCAGGGTGGGGAAGGCTGTGAGGACTGGAATTTTCTCTGCTGTGGTTAAAGGGGGTTGTCTTGACTGGGAGCAGTTGGTGGTCCCCACTCTTGGTAGCCTTGTTAAGCAAGTCCCCAAGGCAGAAAAGCAGGAATGCCAACAGCTCTACTAGACTGAGGCTGCAGTTATAAGCTAGGGGCAGACAGAGTCCTGCTGAAACTGCTTCACGCAGAGCAGAAGCCAGAAAGGGTCCCGTCCAGCCACACTCTCCACCCAGCCCTGAGCCTACGCATAACCCAGAGATGAGAAACAGCCCAGTGGAGAGTCAAAGACAACATGAGAAAATGGCCTGAACTTGGTTCACCTCCTGGTTTTAGTGCCCTGGGTAATTCCCTCTGTTGGGGCTGCAGCAGACATAATGATTTGCTTCTCGTAAACAGAATGTGACAAAAAATGATGGATGTCACTTTCAAGGTGAAGCTGTGAGAGACTCTTCAGAAACTTGTGCAGCTTCACATTATAAGGAAAACAGAGTCTACAGCTTCCCAGGCAAGGATTACAGGGTTCACAGAGCCCAGGTAAGTTATCAAACAAAGAAACAAATGAAAAAGCAGTAACAATGGACCATAGGGATGGGGATCAGTATCCAATGCTGATACCATATTTTTTAAATTGGCAAAGTTGCATATATCCATGGTGTACAACATAATGTTTTGATGTATGTAGCCATTGTGGAATGGATAACTCAAGTTAATTAACTTATCCATTCTGTAGCTATCAGCAGATCATGACAATATTTTTTAATCTCCAATTTTCAACAAAAATCTATAAATATGCAAAGAAACAGAAAAGTGTGACACATAATCTGGAAAACAGAAATAATTAGAGACAGTCTCTGACTTCACATAGCTATTATAAATGCATTCAGATAACTAAAGTTAATCATGTTTAAAATTTGAATGAAATTCTGACAGTAATGAATCAGCAGATAAAAATTCAAATCGGGATATAGAAATTATGAAAAACAAATGGAAATTCTGGAGTTGAAAAGTACAATAAATGGGGCTGAGGTTGTGGCTCAGTGATAGAGCACTTGCCTAGCATGTGTGAGGCACTGGGTTTGATCCTCAGCACCACATAAAAATAAATAAAATAAGGGTACGTTGACAACTAAAAAAATATTTTTAAAAAAGTACAATGGAAATGAAAGTTTTCCTAGAAAGAGCAGATTATGTATAGCAGAGGAAAAAAATAAACTTGAAGATAGAGTGATAGAAATTACCCATATCTGAAGCACAGAGGGTAAAAAGATGAAGAAAAATAAATGAAAATTTAGGGGCCAGTGGGACAACATCAAGCACGCCAACACATGTATAATGGGAGTCCCAGAAGCAGAAAATTAAAAGTAAGAAGCAAAGAAAACAATACCTTCTATTATCTTATGGAAAACCTTCTACACATCCAAGAAGTTTAATAAACCTCAAGTAGGAAAACTGCAGAGAGATCCTAACCTGAACACATCAGAGCAATGTAACAGGGGTTCACTGGATGCTTTGACGATCTACATCCCTGTTGCTTTGAAACTTACATGGTTTTTTCTTTTTTCCCAACCTTTTCCCTGACCTTCTCCCTGATCTTCTTTTTCCTAACCTCTCCTTCCTGATCTTCTCCCTGATCTTTTCCCTAGACTTCTCCTCCCTGATCTTCTTCTCCCTGATCTTCTTTTCCCTGTCTTCTCCTTCCTGATCTCTCCTCCCTAATCTCATTTTCTCCGAATCACTTCTTTAAAAATCCCTGTTCCCCATGATGGGCAGAATCACAGCCTTTGGGACAGGAGTTCCCTGTGTCTCTCCTTTGCTAGCAAAGCAATAAAGCTTCTTTTTCCTTTTTCTCAAAACCGTGTGCCCATCATTGGATTGGCATTAGGGACGAGGACTGAGCTTTCAGTTATAGCAACAGTCAAAAGACAAAACAAAGACAGAAATCAACAAGAGAAGAAAGACCCCTGAGTAAGGGAGCAACAACATGATGACAGCCAACCTCTCCCATGGAACAGGGGCAGGCAGGAGGCGGGAATGACCTGCTAACCCACTAACCAGGAATTCTGTTACCTGGCAAATCTTTCTTCAAAAATGAAGATAATGTGAAGATGCTGCCACATAAATCATGACAAAAGGATTTGTTGCCAGAATCTTGCAAGTGTATTGTAAAATGGACAAACTGAGCAAAAGGTTAAAAACAGGAGGAAATTAGAAATATAAAATTAGAAATATAAAAGTCAAAAACGGGAGAAAATTAGAAGTTAAAACAATGTTGACCTTTGGAGGGAGGTAGGGACTAGGGACCATGAAGGAGGATTCTGGTGTCCTAATTATACAGATGTCTTCATCTGTGATTCTGGCACAATACATAGTTGCCTTCAGTTAAAATGAAAGAAAGAAAGAAAGAAAGAAAGAAAGAAAGAAAGAAAGAAAGAAAGAAAGAAAGAAAGAAAGAAAGAAAGAAAGAAAGAAAGAAAGAAAGAAAGGAAGGAAGGAAGGAAGGAAGGAAGGAAGGAAGGAAGAAGGCCTGATCATGTCACTTCCCCCTGTCTGAACCCCTTTATTGTTCTCTCCTTGCTTCTATTACCTTTCCAGTCGGAGCAGAGCCTGAGCCCTCCAGCATCCTGTACAATGTGGACTCTGCCCACCTCACCAGCATTGTTTCTCACCATGTGGTTCTCCAACCCCCCGGCCTTCTGTTTGTTCCTTAAGTATGCCATGGTCCCCATCCTGCCTCAGGGCCTTTGCACATGCTCATCCCTCTGGTCCACAGCCCTCCTGTATTAGATGTTACAGTCTCTTAGAGCTGCCATAACAAACTGCTATAGGCTAGGTGGCTCAAAACAGCAAATATTTATTTTTCATAGTTCTGGAGTCTAGGAAATCTGAGATCCAGATGCCAATGATTCTGTATCTAGTGAGGGCCCGTTTCCAAGCTCACAGATGGCACTTTCTAGTTGTGGCCTCACATGATGGAAAGGGCTGGCTAGGCCTCTGTGATCTTTTCACGTAAGGGTGAAAATTCCATGAAGGCTCAGCCTCATGGAACTCACCATCTCCAGGGTCCCCACTTCCTGATACCATCACCTTGGGGGTTAAGATTTCAATAAATAAATTTGCGGGGACTCAAAGGTTCCGACCACAGCAGTCCTGTTGAAACCAACTTACCCTCTAGCTCAGTGCTCAGATGTGATTTCCCCAGAACCCCGTCCAAGTCTAGCTCCATGGTGTGGGGCTCCCTCCTAGAATCAAATTCCTTGCCCTCAGAGCGCCGTCCTCATTTGGCACTGCGAACTCTTTCAGGAAGTACATGCTTCTTGTCTTCCCTGCAGCCCATGTTTTAGGAGGTCCGACTACGTTCTCCTCCTGCGTCGTAACCCCAGCACTACGCCTGACACAGAGTAGGTATCTGATACCATCTGCTGAACGAATAAATGAAGGCAGAGGAACAGCACTTATCAAAAGCTTTGTTCTCACTAGAACACACTGTGGAAAGCTGGGATGATAAACTAGGGGATTTAGGTTTTTTTAAATAAGAAACAGGGACCCATTGAAAACTTTTGAGAAAGGAAGACACCTGAGCTGACCTGTGTTTAGCAAGATCTCTATGGAGATGGAGGCGGGGAGGGCGAATGGGAGCTGTAGGAGGGTCCAGATGAGAGACGAAGCCTGAAGAGGGCCGTGGCCATGTGGGAAAAATTGGGACATAGCTAAGGTGCCACCTCCACTGTCACCCAGGGGCCAGCTGCCAAGCCCAGCGTGACCTCACAATCACCCTTCAGTCCTTCTTTTAAGGCCAGCCTCCAAGCTGCGTGCCTGACTCTGCTGTTTGTGATCGCATCGAGAGGCCACAGGCTACCTTCTGAATCACCCACTCCAGCAAATCGAGATAATAGGCCATGGCTGGCCTCCCACCAATGAGCAGCCAAGACTCCAGCATGCCAGAGAACCAAGAGAACCCAAAGAGAGCCATGCCCACCGAGAGGAAGTCCCTGTGGAGGACGGCGGAGGAGAGGCGGATGTCTGACCTCACACGGGTGTTGGAGTGGCTGGAGCGGAGGCGAGGCAAGAAGAAGCAGGACGCCCAGGTGGGGACTTCCAAAGAGTGGCGGGAGACTCATGCAAGCCTCTCTAGTAGGCAGGAGAGCTGAGCCAAACTCCGCCAAAACCAGAGGAGGGAGCATTTCTATAAGCACAGAGTGAGCTAGTGGCAGTGTTCTGGAGGACGCTGGGGGAGGCTGGGGACAGTTAGGCCATCGTGTTTTGTGGATGGTGCTCCTCAGTCAGCTTCCTTCCCTCCACAAAGACCCACAGGGCTGCAACCTCTCTTGGCTGTATTTCAAGGGATGGCTCCAGGTCCTGGAGAGAGACAGTCCTGTATTGAGAACTGGCAAGAGGCTGAGAGAGCTACGTCACAAAGGGCAGAGAAAAGCAGTTTAGAGTGGTGGTCAGGGAAGAGACATGGCTGGCTCCCATTTAGTCAAACTGGGGTAAATGCTCTCCCCCGTCAGTATCCGAGAAGGGCAGAGGGGCAGCACTCCTGGGCTCTCAGCGTTGGCAGGTGGAATCCTTCCCAGTGATCCCAACCACGCCTCCCCCGTAATGGCTCCCGGACCAGGGGCATCTCTTCCTGCCGCCATTACCCCCCCTGCAGGAGAGGTGGTTCCCACCCACCCCTTCCTCTTTCTCCAGAAGTACAGCAACCAGTTTATACCCTTAGCGCTCCCCCAGGTCTCCCGCCCCAGGCCATCAGCTATGGAGAAGCAAGCTGCGTCCTTGGACAGTGGTATTCTCTGCAGAAGATGCCACCTGATCTTGCCTCCTCTGACCCCAGAGCAAAATGGGTGCCAGCAGCATTACTCATGACTATGCCCTACAACCTGCCTTATCCCCTACTGGCTTGGCATTGTCGAGGGGTTAATTCCTCAACTGCTCCTAGTCTGGTTCCAAGGTAGGAGCCATGACCACTCCCAGTTGAAGGATAAGGAGACTGGGGTGGAGAAGTCATTTTCCTGAGGTCACAGTTAATGAAGGGCAGAACCAGTTCTCGAGCCCCGATGTGCCCAAATCTCAAGCTCCTGGGCTTCATTAGGCCAACGCCCCTCACCACCTCCACTCGCTTTCCCCAGTTCAGTACCCCTACCCTTCAGGAAAGCTCCCACTTCTGCTTGCTTCTTGTACAGCCAGAAGGGTCTTGAGTGCTAATTCCATGCGACAGTTTAAAAGGCATCCGATGAACATATTTTCCACTAAGGAGCTAATGATTTACTGGTAGTCTGACTCTCTCAGAACTCAATTTAATATTGATCACAGAAATCATATTCACTTTCATGGTTAGAATGTCCCTATCTCCTGTCACCAGGATTATAATAATGTTTTAATGGCTTTACTGTATACATGGCTTTCATTGTAAATAATTTAGGACCCAGTGAGGGAACATTTGTTCTGGAATTTTAAAGATGCTCCTAAGAAAGAGGGTGACGGATCTTAAGTGGCAGGTCCTGGAGAACAGAGGTAACAG
Source organism: Sciurus carolinensis (assembly GCF_902686445.1). Taxonomy (NCBI): domain Eukaryota; kingdom Metazoa; phylum Chordata; class Mammalia; order Rodentia; family Sciuridae; genus Sciurus; species Sciurus carolinensis. The sequence goes on along the minus strand of NC_062228.1, from coordinate 33,762,007 downwards.
GGAACCCGCTAGTGGACTTGGCTGGGGAAGGGCTTGTCTGAACACTGCAACCCCTTCAGCCTCCTCCCCTTCCTTCTGGGTTCACTCACGGCAGTTCAGACGGGGCCCCCACCTCAGACTGCTGTGCTGCTGCCTCATGCGATCATTTGGCATCAGAGAGGACCCCAAAGTCCAGAGTCCCAGCCGCTGAGGACTGTGAATCAGTGACTGGTGTACTTTCCTCAGGTCTAAGCCTTCAGCATATCACTTCCACCCAGCCTTGGGGATGCTCGGGAGCTACTCCAGGAACCCCTATGGGGATACTGAGGGTTGATGGCAGGGACCATGGAAATAGGACCACCCTAGGGGAGATAGCCTCATCCTCTTTCCTCTTGACCAGAAAACTCAGCCCTGGCCCCAGCTTGCGTCCTTCCCCACTAAGCCAAACAGAATCTCGAAGGGACCTGTCTCCGCCCTCCTTAGGAGCCCTGAAGCATGCCCTCCGACAGCCTCCTCCACAGACCCCACTGTCATGGAAACATTCCAACCAACTGCTTGATGTCTGCCCCGCACCTACCTGTAGTAAATCATGGATTTCTCACCAAGAACCTTGTGAGACCCAGTCCTCAGATAAGGAAAATAAGCCACTGAGAGAGTAGTAATTTGCCCAAGGTTATGCATTCACTGAACAATAGATAAATCAGGATTCCAACCCCGGCAGCCTGACCCGGAGCCTACAGCCTGGACCACCGTCTCCCCATAATTACCAATGGCTCATCTCCAGAGGAGAACCTCAATTCCATTGGTCCCGTGGTGCTTGGCATCCCCAGTCCCCAGCCCCCAGCTCTTACAGATTGTTTGAGGTGCTTCCTGGATGGCCGGCGCTTAATGGATCCCTGCTGGGCTCTTCGCCCCCCGGGACCCTAGAGATGGCTAAGGCCCCCCTGCTTCCACTGTGGCGCTGCAAGGCCAGGCACAGACCACAAACAAGGAGCCCAGACTCAGAGCAGGGCATGCTCGCTCCTTGACAGGTCACAGGAGCCTTCAGGGAAAGAAAAGGGTGAGATTTACTGCGATGACCACTTTGGGAAGACAGGATAGGTGGAGTGGCCTCAGAGGAGAGGAGGGGTGCAGGCGGGGCCATCTGAGTTCTGAATAAACAGGCTCTGCTCAAAGACAATGCAGCCGCCTGGGCTGGGCAGGAAGTCTCAGGCAGGTCACTCAGGGCAGCACAGGGGAGTGGCTTTATGTGGAGAGCAACAGGGGGCTACCGATGGATTGAGGTGGAAAGCGTCAAGACCAGACCTGAGGTCTAGAAGGTTATTCCTGGGGCAGTGGCCTGGGCACCAGCGTGTGCCTAGAGACCGAGGGACAGAGGGGGAACAGGAGGACTAGCGCGTGTATCGGAGGGAGGCAGCGGCCCACTCACCAGGGAGCCTCCTCCTCCATGGGGACGGAAGTCGGGGGTCCTCCCAAGGACACTGAAGGTCTCTCCACTTCTGCCTTTACAGAAGCTGAAAACCAAGATAGAGTTGCCCCCTAAAGCAAACGAGAAGGAAAGGAAGAAAGGCAAAGTCACGGTGAAACAGGAGGTAAGGAGCTAGAAGGCACCATCCCCCGCAGGAGGCACAGCCCCTTCTCCCTCGCCCCCCGGGCTCTGCGCCTGGACAGGGGCGGCCACCCCTCTCCAGCAGTGTCTGGCTACGTGTTTAAAGTTAGGGCTCTGAAATGCACTCCTGTCCCACTCCACACCCGGTGAATCACTGCACCCACCTCCCACCCCGTGCAGCTTCGCCCAACCAACCCGGCAAACCCGTGGTAGAGTTTCATGGCAGGGGTTACACCCTCCTCCACCAGTGGATCCCCCAACACACCTGCCAGGAGTGCCATCTGAAAGTTGATGACACTGTGACCCAGCGAGAAGAGCTCCCTGATCGGGTAGTTAAAGGGGCAGCCCGGCCCTGAGGGGCCCCTCCCAGCCTTCCTCTGAGATAGGGAGAAATGGGGGGACAACTGTAGGAGCAGCACCAACAGAGCCTGGGGCAGGTCTCTCCTCTGTCACCTTTATGGGTTTAAAGCAAACCTTTTAAATTGCTCAGTCAGGATCAGGGATCAGGGACCACGATGGGGAGGAGACAGAGCAGACCCTGTAACAAGGATGTACCTTCTCTCCGCTCCTTCCAAGGACATCAAGCAAAGCCCTAGTAAGACTGAGGAAACCCTCTACCGGAGGATCTACGGACCAGAGTCAATGGGACGCCGCGTCAGCATAGTATCCAGCAGCTACGCCAAGGAAGGCCCCAGGAAATCTGGTAAGGGGAGTGCCTCGGTTCCTGGGACCCAGAATTGTCTTTCCAAGGTCCCTCTTATCAAAGGAACAAAAAACTCATACCATCACTGAGACAGAGGCATCCATATCAATCCAACCATTGTGCACACAGGAGTCAGAAACCCACATGGAGTCTCTAGGGATCACACCCAGGGCCAGATTCGGCAAGCTGGATGTGACCTGGACAGGAGGCCAGTGGCTGTCAAGGTCCCACCCACCCCTGTGATTTCTCTTCTCAGGAAATTAACATCACGGTTCCAAGTTTTTGGACCATTTTGGTTACATTGACCCCATGAATTCCCAATTATTTAATTATTTAGATACCGTGACAATGTCAATTACAAAAGGACCTGTGGCCTGAAGCCTGACAAGGTGCTGCTCACTCCCAGGGAGGACTAGGTGTAGGTTACACCAAATACCTGGTTCCGGGTTCTGAACCCAGCTCCACTACTCTGCAATGAACTTGGAGTCCTGTGATCCCAAGGTCCAGTTTTCCCAGGTATAAAATGGGACAATAACATACCTGCATCGTAGCATGGTTGTGGGGCTTCAGCAAGATGTTGCATGTACAGTGCCCACCCTGACATAGAGGAGATGCTCGGTAAATATTAGTGACTATTGCTAAGTAAAAAATAAAAAATGTTGCTAAAATTTAGGATAGGTGTACGGTGAGGTTGGAAAAACAGATGCATTAATTGTGCATGGCCTTTTGAAACAGAAGGAAACGGCAAAAGAGAAATCTGGAAGGAATTCCAACTAGCCCAAGGGAAAAGTAGGCAAGAGCCCTTGAGGGGGAGCTGCCAATTCTACTACCTAAAGTTGCCTCCATTTTACCCCCAAAAGTCCTTTTTCCCCCTTTTCACTTAATTACACCAAAGCCATTGCAATCAAACTGTAGTCAATTGCCTGTCAGATTTAAATATGATTTTTCTCAGTACACTAAAGAATTCTGGACTAAATCCCAGAATAGCACTTCAGTGGAAAAACTGATAAAATCAAAAGAAGCTCTGTTCTGTACCAATGTTTATTTCTTAGTCTTGATGAATGGTCCATGGGCATATAAGATATTAGCATTCAGAGTTAGCATGTGAAGAGTGTACAGGAACACTCTGAATTTTCTTTGCACTTTTTCTTTACATCCATAATTATTCCAAAATTTTAAAATAAATATATTTAAAAAAATAAGACTGGCTTGTGTCCTATGGGAAGGACTTCCCAAGTTTTCTGTGACTCCAAGTGTTATGTCTGGCTCCAGCCTTCTGGTCCTTCTGGGTCCTTAATCTCCTGTAGCTCGTGCTTCCCATAGATTTTCCCTTCTCCCTGTCAACCCAGATGCAGAACAGCCCCATTTCCTTAATTTCCCCTCAAACCTCTCATGTGAGGCCTTTGTGTGTATATACAGGCAAATTTAAGGTTTGGGGGCAACTGATTATACAGCAAAGAATTCAGAGGCTGGTTATGAGATGCCCCTGTTCAAAGTCCTTTGACCCTTGCCCTCAGGAGTTTTTCCTGGCTACATTTCCTTGCAGGTAGTAGCTTTCTGAGGTTTTTCTCAACTCCATGACTGGGACTAGGTTAAGACAGGCATCCAGGGCACAATTCTAAGGTGGCCCCGATGCTTAACTACTGACACTACACTGGCACAAACCTGATATTGGGAACCCTCTTCAAAATCGCCCCCAGACACCTCGCAGGCCCCAATCTAGTTCCAGTCCCACCCGGCTGTCCTTCCTCCCTTTCCTTCCCTTCTCCCAGGTCCTTTGCATTCCTCCACACATTTCCATTGGCTTTGGGTTTGGAGAGATCTTTGTTTCATTTATGTCATTCCCAAAGTAGCCTTTCAAGATACTTTCCTAGACAAAATCAATTCCTTCCCGAAAAGAAACTCATACCAGTTGATTAAATAATTTTCAAAGATAAACTTCACACAGAGGAACCCAAAAACAAATCCCCAAACTTCCAAATAGATGAAGATTGATAGAAGACTAATCATCTATAAGAGAATCAAGACGCACTTAAATATAACAAAATTATCAAAATGGCAGTAAACAGCAAACACATACATATCCATAACAACACTGAATGTAAATGGTCTCAACAACCCAGTGAAAAAACACAGAAATAACAGGGATGGATCAAAAGGCCTTAGAATTGTGCCCTGGATGCCTGTCTTAACCTAGTCCCAGTCATGGAGTTGAGAAAAACCTCAGAAAGCTACTACCTGCAAGGAAATGTAGCCAGGAAAAACTCCTGAGGGCAGGGGTCAAAGGACTTTGAACAGGGGCATCTCATAACCAGCCTCTGAATTCTTTGCTGTATAATCAGTTGCCCCCAAACCTTAAATTTGCCTGTATATACACACAAAGGCCTCACATTAGAGGTTTGAGGGGAAATTAAGGAAATGGGGCTGTTCTGCATCTGGGTTGACAGGGAGAAGGGAAAATCTACGGGAAGCACGAGCTACAGACAAGACCCAACTACATACAGTTTCAAGAGACTCATCTTAAAGGCAGAGACACTCACAGACTGAAGGTAAAAGGACAGAAAAATATTCTATAATTAAGTCCAAAAATAAGCTGAGAAGCTTTAATCATATTTCACAAAGTCGATTTCAAGCAAAAATTAATGAGAAGTGATAAAGAAGGCCACTACATCCTGTAACGTGAATAATCCAACAAGAAGATATAGTGATACTAAACATTTATGCCCCAAATATCAGCACACCCAATTACATTACTGTAAAATACTCCTTGATATTAAACCCCAGATAGGCCTCAATATAATAAAATTGGGTAAGTTCAACACACCCTTATCATCAATAAACAAATCATCGAAAATCAATAAAGATATCTCCAAACTAAAAAAAACTAGTATGAAACAAATGGACCTAATAGATATTAGAGGATCTTTTACCCCCAAACAGCTGAATTTGCCTTAATCTCAGCAGTTCATGGAATATTTGCCAAAATAGACAATATTCTAAGTCACAATATAAGCATTAGCAAATACAAAAAAGAAAAAATAAAACAAAAAATATATATATAACCCCATGCATTATATCAGACCATAATGGAATGAAGCTAGAAATAAACAGAAAGGAAAATAACAGAAACCACGTACACACATGAAGATTAAATAATATTATTTTAATTGTAGAATGAATCAAAGAAGAAACAAGAGAAGAAATGCTTAGAAGCTAATGAGACTAGAAATACAAGATATCAAAACCTCTGGGACAGTAAGAAAGCAGTACTGGGAGAAAAAATTATTTCATTGAGTGCCTACATTAAAAAAATAGAAAGATCTCAAATGAATAAGCTTATGCTCCACCACGAAGCCTTAGAAAAAGAAGAACAAACTAATTCCAAAATCAGTAGAAGACAGGAAATAAGATCAGAACCAAAATTAATGAAATGGAGAATAAAAAAATATGCAGGATCACTGCAACCAAAGTTGGTTCTTTGAAAAGATAAATAATACTGATAAACCCTGACCCAAACTAACCAAAAGAAAAAGAGATACCCAGGTCAATGAAATTAGAGATGAAAAAGGAGATACCACCACAGACGCTTCTGAAATCCAGAGGATCATTAGAAAATATTTTAAAATTTATCCTTCAATAAACTGCAAAATCTAGAGAACACTGACAAATTTCTAGACACATATGACCTGCCCAAATTGAACCAAGAAGAGATAGAAAACCTAAAGTAATGAAATTGAAACAGCAATTAAAAGCCTTCCAACAGAGCCCAGGATCTGATGGATTCTCAGCTGAATTCTACCAGGTCTTATAGGTCTTTCTCAAATTATTCCATGAAATTGAAAGAGACAGAACACTCTCAAATACATTCTATGAAGCCAGAATCACCCTGATATCAAAACCAAAGAAAAATACAGACCAATCTCCCTGATGAATACATCTACAAAAACATCCTTAATAAAATATTAGCAAACTGCTTTCAAAACGTATGGTATGGGGCTGGGCTCAGCCATAGAGCGTGTGCCTAGTACATGTGAAGCACTAAGGTTCAATCCAAAGAGAGAGAGAGAGAGAGAAGTAAATGAAATAAAGGTATTGTGTCCATCTACAACTAAAAAATATTTTTTTTTAAAAGTATGGTACACTAAAAAGATAATACACCATGACCAAGTGGACTTCATTCCAGGAATGCAAGGTTGGTTCAACATTCACAAATCAATTGTAATTTACCACTTAAACAAAATTAAATGATGTACCTCACAGAAATAGAGCAAGCAATCATGAAATTCATTTGGAAAAATAAGAGACCCAGAATAGCCAAAGCCATCCTTAGCAAGAAGAGCCAAGCAGGTGGTATCACAATACCAGACCTTCAACTGTACTACAGAGCAACAGTAACAAAAACAGCATGGTATTGACACCAAAATAGACAGGTAGATCAATGGTACAGAACAGAGGACGCAGAGACAAACACCATAAACACAGTTATCTCATACTACACAAAGGTGACAAAAACATACAATGGAGAAAAGGTAGCCTATTCAACAAATGGTGCTGGGAAAACTGGAAATCCACATGCAGCAAAATGAAACTAAACCCCTATCTCTCACCCTGCACAAAACTCAACTCAAAATGGATCAGAGACCTCGGAATTACACCAGAGATCCTGCACCTTATAGAAGAAAAAATAGGTCCAAATCTTCATCATGTCAGCTTAGGACCAGTCTTCCTTAACATGACTCCTGAGGCACAAGAAATAAAAGCAGGAATCAATAATTGGGGTAGATTCAAACTAAAAAGCTTTTTCTCAGCAAAGGTAACAGAGTGGGAGAAAATCTTTGCCACACACACTTCAGATAGAGCACTAATCTCCAGAATCTATAAAGAACTCCAAAAACTTTACACCAAGAACACAAATAATCCAATCAACAAATGGGCTAAGGAAATGAGCAGACACTTCACAGAAGAAGATCTACAAGCAATCAACAGATATATGAAAAAATGTTCAACATCTCTAGTAATAAGAGAAATACAAATCAAAATTACCCTAAGATTCCATCTCACCCCAATTAGAATGGTGATTATCAAGAATACAGGCAATAATAGGTGTTGGCAAGGATGTGGGGGAAAAGGTACACTCATACATTGCTGGTGGGGTTGCAAATTTGAGCAGGCACTCTGGAAAGCAGTGTGGAGATTCCTTAGAAAACTTGGAATGGACCCACCATTTGACTGAGCTATCCCACTCCTTGGCCTATACCCAAATGACTTAAAATCAGCATACTGCAGAGATGCAGCCACGTCAATGTTCATAGCTGCTCAATTCACAATAGCTAGATTGTGGAACCAACCTAGATGCCCTTCAATAGATGAATGGATAAAGAAACTGTGGTATATATACACAATGGAATATTACTCAGTCATAAAGAAGAATAAAATTATGGCATTTTCAGGCAAATGGATGAAGTTGGAGAATATCATGCTAAGTGAGATAAGTCAATCCCAAAAAAACCAAAGGACGAATGATCTCCTCTGATAAGCGGAAGATGATACATAATGGGAGGTGGGAGAGAGGCAAGAATGGAGGAAGGATGGATTGTGTAGAGGAAAAAGAGGGGTGGGAGGGATAGGGGGAAGGAAAAATAACAGAATGAGACAAACATCACTACCCTATATACATGTATAATTACACAAATGGTATGACTCTACTTCATGTATAACCAGAGAAACAAGTTGTACCCCATTTGTTTACAATGAATCAAAATAAATAAATTATAAAAAATTAAAAAAAAAAACAAGAATCAAATGACATGACCATCTCAATAGATGCAGAAAAGGTCTTTGGTAAAATACAGCAATGATTCATGTTAAAACACTGAAGAAAGGAGGAATTAGAAGGAACTTACCCCAACCTAGAGATGATATGTGATAAACTCGAAGCCAGCATCATACTGAATGAAGAAAAACTGAAAGCTTTTCCTCTAAAATCAGGAAAAAGACAAGTATGTCCGTTCTTGCCACTCCTCTTCAATATAGTTCTCAAAACACTAGCCAGAGCAATCAGGGAAGACATTTCCTGACTTAATTTCCAGAGAAGGAAATTAAAGGGATACAAATAGGAAAGAAAAAATCAAACTATCACTGTTTGCCTGTATCTAGAAGACCCAAAAATTTCCACCATAAGACTTGTAGAACTGATAAATAAATTCAGCAAAGTAGCCAGATGCAAGATCAACATTTACAAGTCAATAGCTTTCCTGTACTTCAGCAGTGATTCTGATGAGAAAGAAATCAGGAAAACCATCCCATTTAAAATAACATCAAAAAATGAAAACAAAAACTTGGAAGTTAATCTAACCAAGGGGATGAAAGATCTCTACAATGAAAATTATCAAAAACTAAAGAAAGAAATTTAGAAGACTTCAGAAGATGGAAAGATCTCCCATGTTCTTGGATAGGCTGAATTAATATTGTCAAAATGGCCAGACTACCAAAAGCAATATATAGATTCAATGAAATTCCTATAAAAATATCAAATACATTGTTCACAGAACAAGAAAATACTATTTTTTAAATCCATTTGGAAGAATAAGAGACCCAGAATAGCCAAAGTATGCTGAGCAAGAAAAGCAAAGCAGGAGGTATCAAAATAATTGATCAAAAATTATACTACAGAGTTATCATAACAAAAACAGCATGGTATTGGTATCAAAGTAGACATGAAGACCAGTGGAACAGAATACAAAACACAGAGATAAACCCACACAGATAAAGTCATCTGTATTTGACAAAGGTGCCAAAAATATATGTTGGAGAAAAGACAGGCTTTTTAACAAATGGTGCTGGGGAAAAATGGATATCCATATGCAGAAGAATGGAATTAGATCCCTTGCACCCTGCATAAAAGTCAAACCAGAATGGATCAAAGACTTAGGATTAGACCAGAAACTTTGCAAATGCTAGAAGAAAACATAGAATTAACACTCCATCGTGTAGATTGCAGGCATTGACTTCCTCAACAAGACCCTTAAAGCTCAAGAAATAACCAAGAATCAATAAGTAGGATATTATCAAATTAGAAAACTTCTGCCCAACAATGATTAAGAGAGTGAAAAAAGAGTCTACAGAATGGTAAAAAAAAAATCTTTACCAGCTACTCATCTGACACAGATTAATATCATAATAATATATTATAATATATATAATATCATAATAATATGTATAATAACATAAAGAACTCAAAGAACTCAATGCCAAAAATAACTTGATCAAAACAAATAACTCTTCTCAAAAGAAGATACACAAATGGCCAACATATATGAAAAATGTTCAACATCTCTACTAATCGGGAAATGGAAATCAAAACTACACTAAGATTTGAGCTCATTCCAGTCAGAATGACAATGATAAAGAATACAAATAACAATCAAAGCTGGCGAGGATGTGCGGGGAAAGGTACACTCCTATATTGCTGGTGTGACTGCAAATTAGTAAAATCACTGTGGAAAGCAGTGTGGAGAGTCCTCAAAAAACCAGGAATGGAACCACCATAGATCCAATGATAACACTCCTCAGTATTTACCCTGAAGAATTAAAGGCATCCTACTACAGTGATACATGCAGACCCATTTTTATAGCAGCATAATTCACAATAGCCAAGCTATGGGACCAGCCTAGGTGTCCATCAATAGATGAATGAAGAAAGGAAATGTGGTGTATATACGCAATGGAGTTTTACTCAGCCATAAAGAAAAGGGAATGACATTTGCCGGTAAATGAAAAAAAAAAAAAAAAAAAAAAAAAAAAAAACGGAGAAAATCTTGCTAAGTGAACTAAGCCAGACTGAGAAAACCAAGAGTGGATTGTTTTCTCTCATGTGTTGAAACTAGAGCAAAATAAGGGAAAGAAGGCAGTGGAGGAAGAGATCAGATATACTAGAGGAAAATCAATGGAAGAGGAGGAGGAGAGCAAGAGGAAGGGAGGAAGGGAGGGAAAGGGGAGAAAATGTGGAGTAAATTTAACAAAATCATGTTATACACATATATAAGTGTACCGAAGGGAATTTCATCTTTTTTTACGTAGAAAGTACCAATTAAAAATAAAGGAGTGAAAGAAAGGTCAGTAGCAAAGGGGAGAGGGAAATGGGAATTGAAATCAAATTCTTTGCATGTATGATTTTGTCAAAATGAACCCAAATACAATCTAATTATAATGCTGTAATAAAAAGCAATTATTATTTACATCTCAATTAACAAGGATGCAGCAGGGCAGGCTGACTTGCCAGCTACTGAAGCCTCTGCTCTCCCCTTCTGAAAATGAAGACTTGTCTTTCCCAATGTAATTCAATGAGCAGCCACAAGAGGGCAGTAGAAAGGGTCAGCCCAAGTACAGCATCAGATATTCATTCAGAAGCATCTAGGAAATATTGGTATTCAGATGTGGCACCCAGGACTGAGGCAGGACTGGGACTGGGCACAGCAAGAGGTATACTTCCTGTGCAGGCTGGTAAAAGACCTACTGAGTGGGTAGAATCTGGATTGGAAGATAAGTTCAGGACAAAGCAAAGCCTAGGAAGAGCATGGAGCCAACTGCATGCTCGATTCTCATATTAGCTCATATTGCTACGGATTCGGCAAACTCAGCATGGTTGCCCACTGTATGCATCATCTCAGAGAAGGGCATTATCCCAACACAGAGACAAAAGCCAGAAGTCAGAGATTCTATTCTATCACTTGCCCCACCTCTCAACCTTCATGACCAGGTTCCAGGTCATGCAGTTCTTATCTCCTGAAAATTATTAATCTTTTTCTCTTCCTTCTCATATTCACTACCATTATCTTAGTTTAACATTGATCCTCTTCCAATAAAATAGCTTCCAAAAGTTTTCAGCTTCTCTGACTATCATATCGCTCTTTCTAATTTATTTGTGTCTCTATACTTAATGTGAGTTTCATCATGATTCTACCCCAAAAAATTAATAGAGCTACAAAAATTGACCCCAAAGAAATGAAGATCTTCTGGGCACAGTGGTACATGCCTGTAATCCAAGCAACTTGGGAGGCTGAGGCGAGAGGATTGTAAGCTAGAGTTCAGCCTCAACAATTTAGTGAGGCTCTAAGCAACTTCGTCAGATCCCATCTCAAAATAAAAAGGGCTGGGGATGTTGCTCAGTGGTTAGGCATCTCTGGGCTCAATACCCTGTGCAAAAGAGGCAGGGAGGAAATGAAGATCTATGAACTGATTGAAAAATTTCAGAATAATCCTCTTAAAGAAGTTCAGTGAATCACAAGAAAACAGACAAAAAAAAGAAATTAGGAAAACAAGACTTGAACAAAATGAAAAGTGCAAGAAAGAAAGAAATTTAAAAAAAAACAGATAACCAAGAAATGAAGAATACAATGTCTTATCAGAAAAGGTTAATAGAGCACTTTCACAGCAGCTTTGACCAGCAGAATTAGTGAATTCCAAGACACTTCATTTGAATTATCCAGTTGGAGTAATATGTGAGTTAGCTTTGCACTGCTGTGACCAAAATGCTCCACAAGAACAATTTAGAGGAGGAAGTTTACTTTGTCTCATAGTTCCAGAGGCTTAGTCCATAGTCAGTCAAGTTCATTGTCTGGGTCCAAGGGCATGGTGGAGGAGCGCTGCTCACCTCATGGCAGCCAGGAAAAAGAGAGCGAGGAAGGGGCCACTGGGAAAAGCACTCTTTCAGAGACCACCTCCAGTGACCTACCTCCTCAAATCACTTGCCTATAGTTACCACCCAGTTAGTCCATTCAAATTAGGGTGGACTGATTAGGTTATAGCTCTCACAGTCCAACAATTTCACCTCCTGCATTAACATAGGAGCTTTTGAAGGACACTTCATATCTAAACCACGGTTTAGATGCCCCTGACCCCTAAAAGCTCATGTTCATCTCACAATACAAAATGCATTTACTCCATTCCAAGAATCCCACAGTCTTAACAGTTCCAGCATTGCCCGAAAGTCCAACTCCAAAGTCTCTTCTGAGACTCAAGGCAAGTTTTTGTCTATGAGTCTGTAAAAATCAGAAACGAGTTACATATGTTCAATATATAGTAGCACAGAGTAAATATTCTTATTTCAAAAGGGGCATAGAAAAAAGACAACCAGCTGGGCAAACGGGTCCTGTAACTCCTCAGACAGATCTGGAACACATGGTAGCAAGATATTTTCTCCAAAGGACTTAGGCAGTCCCACCCCTCTGGCCTCACTGATTGCAACACACATGGGCTCTCCTTTGGAAGGACTCTGTCCATATTCAGTAGCCTTTCTCAGCAGACAGCACACATTACTGACATTTCTTAATTCCTGGGGGCTCACAGGAGTGTCCCACAGAGATTTCAACCCTCCTACACTTTGTCTGATCTCCCAGGTCTTCCTTTGAAATCTCAGGGGAAGCCTCCATGACCACTTAACTCCAGCATCCTGCATTCCAGCAGAACCAGCAACATGTGGATGATGCCAAGGTCTACTGCCAGCTCACACAAATGTTGGATGCCCTAGGATCTTGGTTGCTGTGGCCTCTGAATGACTGGGTGACTGAACATGGTTAACAACCTCCTAGGCCCCCCTATGTGAGCAGGGTGACCCCCATGATCTCTTCTCAAGGAATTTTTCCTTTTAGTTCTTGAGACTTGCAAATTCCCAAGGTGCCCTGAAAGCATCTTTCCTATTGTCTGTATGCAAAGTACTTAGCATCTCTTTGGGGGCCATAATCTCTTCAACAAGCATAACTTTCTTGGCCCCAGTTTTACATGCACTTTTCTGGTCAAACTGTAAGCTTTTAAACTCCTCCTCCTCTCTTTTATGCTCTTGATTCTCACCAAAAAAAAAAAAAAAAAAAAAAAAAAACTTGGCCAAAAGCTGCCAGTGATATCCATGCCGCTGCCTGAATGCCTGTGCAGCCTTGAAATTTCCTCTGTCAGATTAGTCCACCATCTTTAAATTCAGGCCCACACAAAGTCTTAGGACATTATCAAAGTGTAGACAAGTTCTTTGCCAGAATATAACACGAATGTTCAGTTTCCAATAGAGTGCTCATTCTCCTCTGAAACTTCACCAGCACAGTCTACATTCCAATGAGCATTCTGGTCTTCCAAACTCCCACCAGTATTGCCCATTAAACTCTGCTTACAACATGCTAAGCCTTCTCCAACCTGTATGTCTAAACTTTTCCAAGTTCCTCCTGCAAATCAGTCCCAAATGCTTCTGAACCACATAGGTTAGTCTCAGCAGTAACCCCACTTCTAGGTCCCAATTTCTATGTTAGTCAGCTTTTCGTTACTGTGACTAAAGTATACAACACGAACTGTTTAGATGAGGAAAAGTTTATTTTGGCTCACAGTTCCAGAGGTTTAGTCCAGAATCGGTCAAGTCCATTGCTCGGGGCCCAAGGTGAGGCAGAATATCATGGTAGAAAGGTGTGGTAGGGGATTGCTGTTTACCTCATGGCAGCTGGTAAGTAAAGAGAGAGCAAGGAGCTGCAGGAAAGGTGAACCCTTCCAGGGCAAGAACCCAATAACCTAATTCCTCTAGTCACACACCACCTGCCTACAGTTACTACCCAACCCATTCAAACTCGGATGGACTGATTAAGTTATAACTCTCACAATCCAATCATTTCATCTCAGACTATTATTGCATTAACCCAGGAGCTTTATCATTCCAAATGGTAAGAAGAATCAAAACCAAAACATAAATGAAGAAAACTTACAGGATTTATGAGACACCATCAAGTAAAACAATATATTCCTCTTGGGTGACCAAGAAGAGGATGGAAAGAAAAGACCCAGAAGATTAAAGAAATATTGACTGAAAACCTCCCAAATTTGGACATACTGTTTCATGAGGCCCAAAGTTCTCCAAATGGTTAAATACAAAAACATCTACACATTATAATTAAGTTGTCAAAAGTCAAAGACAAAGAGAAAATTTTGAAAATAACAGAAAAGCAAACTTGTCACATACAGGGTAACCTTCATGAAACTATCAATGGATTTCTCAGTGGAAACCTTGCAGGCCAGGAAAGAGTGGGATAATGTATTCAAAATATTGAAAGGAAAAAAAAAATCCTGCCAACCAAGAATACTATACCCACTGAAGCTGTCTTACAGAAATGGAGAGATAATGATCTTCCCAAATAAGCAGAAGTTGAGAGAGTTCATTACTGCTAGCACTGCTTTACAAGAAATGCCAAAGGGTGTCCCTCCACCAAAATAAAAGGACACTAATAACAACATAAAAACATATGAATGCATAAAACTCACTGGCAAAGGTACATAGCCAAATTTAATTTTTTTACTATTGTAATGGTGAAATGAAATGAAAGTTAAAAACAAATACATTTTAAAATTATAACTATAAAAACCTAATTATGCCTAGTAGTGTCAAACTTTTTAATATTTTTATCTTTTTATAATTGACATATAATGTTAGTACGTATTTATGGAGCACACTAGGATAATTTGACACATGTATAGAATGTATAATTGTCAACTCAGGGTAATTGGCATTTCCATCTCCCCAAATATCATTTCTACCTATTGGAAAATCTCCAGACTCTTCTACTTATTTTGAAATATATCAAATTGTTGTAGCCCCCAGTTACTCTACTGTGCTATAGAAGACCAGAACTAATTCCTCCTATCTAAATGTATTTGGGTATCTGCTATTCAATTGATCTCCATCTCTTCTCCCTTCCCCTTTCCCACAGAGACTTTCTTTTGATTTCTTTTCAAAATTCTATTGTCTATCTTTAAATTTTAAAACAGAAATGCATTCAGAATCAAGTTCTTGTACTGTGGGTAACAGTTGATATTGTTTTCAAATAAGGTTAATAAATTTCAATAAAAATAGAAAAACATAATAATCATTTGTTGATACAGAAAACAAAAATATGTAAACTGTTACTTCAATAACACAAAATGGGGGAGAAGTAAAAATATAGTTTTGCATGCAATCAAAGTTAAGTTGTTCTGAACTTGAAACAGAATGTTTAAACAGTTAAGATGCTTCACATGGGCTAGGGCTGTAGCTCAGTAGTACAGCGTCTACCTAGCACATGGGAGGCACTGGATTTGATCCTCAGCAACACATAAAAATAAATAAATCAATAAAGATATTGTGTCCATCTACAACTAAAAAAATTGTTCTAAAAAGATGCTTCATGTAAGCCTCATAATAACCACAGAGGAAAAGCCTGAGGTCTTAACTCAAAAAGGAAGACAAGAAGAAAAGAAGACAGGAACTCCAAAACGGGCCAAAAAAAAAAAAAAATCTTAAGTCCTTACCTATCAATAATGATTTTAAATATAAAGGGATTAAATTTTCTGTTGCAATCACAGAATATTATAGATTGAGGAATCTATAAGGAAAAGATTCCTTGGCTCACAATTCTGGAGGCTGGGAAGTCCAAGGGCATGTCCACAGCATCTGGGGAGGCTTTTGAGCTGTGTCAGAATGTAGTGAGGGTGAAAGTGACAGCCAGTGTGTGCAGAAGAGACAACGGGGAACGGGGGGGTAGACTCTCTTCATAACCACACGCTCTTGGTAATGACCATAATCACTCATGAGACTGGGAAGCACCCATGACCCAAACAGCTCCCAAGAGGACCCACTTCCCAAGACCACCACAGTGGGGATCAAGTTTCCAACATATGACTCTGGGGAACACATTCAAGCTATAACATTCTCTAATTAAAATAGAGTATCTGAGTGAATTTTAAAAATCCAACTATCTGCTGCTCACAAGAGATTCATTTTAAGAACACATATAAGCTGAAAGTGAAGGGATGGATAGAAATATTCCATGCATAGATTCCAAAAGAAGCAGGGGGTAGTTATATCAGACCCAAGAGACTTTAAGTTAAAAATTGTCACATGAGGCAAAGAAGGTCATTATATAACAATGAAAGGGGAAATTCACATCACTTTTGTAAATATTTATATGCCCAATATCAGATAAACAAATATTAACAGAATTGAAAGGAGAAATTACTTATAATATAATAATAGGGACTTTAATATCCTACTCTCACAACATCGGTCATCCAGACAGAAAATCAATAAGTAAACAGCAGATTTGAAAATTACCATAAACCAACGAATCTAATAGATATGTACAGAACATCCCACCCAACAGTAGCGCAGTACACATCCTTCTCAAGCACACCTGAAACATTCTTCAGGATAGATCATATGTTAGACCACAATTCAAGAAGATCAAAATCTTGTCAAGTATCTAGAATCAACAATAGGAGAAAAGTTGGAATTTTTTTAAATAAATGGAAATTAAACTCACTCCTCGAATAACTAATGGGTCAAAGAAGAAATCAAAGGGGAAATTAAAAAGAATCCTGAGACAAATGGAATCAGAAACATCACATATCAAAATACAGGGGGGCAGTAAAAGCAATTCAAGAGGAAAATTTATACCTGTAAAATGTCTACATTGACAAAAACGAAGAAAGAAAGAAAGGATCCCAAGTAAATAACCTAACTTTGTACCTCAAGGAACTGAAAAAAGAACAGAGGAAGCACACAGTTAACAGAAATAAGAAAATAATAAAAACTAGAGAAGAAATAAAGACTACTAAAACAATTTAAAAGATCAATGAAGAGTTGGTTTTGAGAAGAGATTGACAAACCTTTAGCTAACCAAGAAGAAAAGATGATTTAGAAATGAGAGTAGACTTGCAACTGATGTCACAAATGTGCAAAGGATCCTAAGAGACTGTTATAAATAAGTATATACCAATGAACTGTATACTCTAAAAGAAGCAGATAAATTCCTACAAACATAAACTCTGCCAACACTGAATTATGAAGAAATAGAAAATCTGAATACAGACCAATAGCAAGTAAGAAGATTGAATTAGCAGATATAAACATCTTAACAAAGAAAAGCCCCGGACCCAATAGCAGCACTGGTGAAGTCTATCAAATGTTTAAATAAGAATAAATATCAGTCTCCTTCTCAAACTCTTTCAAAAAGTTGAAGAACATTTCCAAACTCCAAGTCATCATTATCCTGATACCAAAGCCAGATAAGGGTATTACAAGAAAATAATTATAGGCCAGTATCCCTGATAAGATTAGATGCAAAAATTCTCAACACAATGCCAGCAAACCAAATTCAACACTGCATTAAAAGAACTGTGCCCAATGACTGAGTAGATTTATATACAAGGTTGGTTCGACATATGAAAATTAAATAAAGACAATATACCACGTTAACAAAACACAGGATAAAATCAGATTGTCATCTCAATAGATTCACGAAATCATTCAACAGAATTCGACATCCTTTTACAATAAACGCTTTCAACAAATTGGGTATAGAAGGAGTATACCTCAACATCATAAAGGTCACACACCACCAGCCCACCACTGACATCAGACTCAGTGGTGAAAAGCCAAAAGCTTTTTTTCTAAGATCAGGAACAAGACAAGGATGCCTACTCTTAGCACTATTAGTGAACATAATTCTGTCCTAGCCAGAGCAATTAGGCAAGAAAAAGAAACAAAGAGGATCCAAATCAGAGGAAAGAAGTAAAATTGTCTGTATTCAGATGTCATGATCTGATTCATACAAAACCATAAAGATGCTAACAAAAAAATGTTAAAATTAGTAAATTCAGTAAAGTTGCAGGATACCAAATCAGCAAGTAAAAATCAATTTGTTTTGTTACACTAACAACAAACTGTCTTTAAAAAAGTAAATTTTTAAAAATCCTACTTACAATAGCATAAAAAACAATAAAATACTCAGGAATAAATGTAACCAAGGAGGTAAAAGATCTGTATACTGAATAAGCTGTAAAACTTTGACAAAAGAAGTTAAAGAAAACAAATAAATGGAAAGATATCCAGTGTTTGGGGATTGGAAAAATTAATATATTCAAAATTTCCATATTACCAAAGTAGTCTATAGATCCAACATGATGTCCATGAAATCCAATGTTATTTTCCACAAAAATAGCAATAAACAATCCTAAAATTCATATGGACCCTCAAAAGACCCCAACTAGCCAAAATTATCTTGAGAGAGAAGAGTAAGTTGGATTTCCTGATTTCAAACTGTACTACAAAGCTATGGTAATCAAAAACAATATGGTACTAGAAACAGAAGATAAACTAATGGAACAGAATAGAGAGCCCAGAAATAAACCCACACAAATACAGTCAACTATCATTGAACAATGGCACCAACAGTATACAACAGGGGAAGGACAGTCCATCCAATAAATGATGCTGGAAAAACTGGATATCCATATGCAAAAGAATGAAATTGGGTCTCTACACCACTTACAAAAATTAACTCCAAATGAATTAAAGACTTAACTATAAGATCTTACACTATAAAGCTTCTCTTAAAAAGCATAGGAATAAAACTCCTTGACGTTGGTCTTGGTAAGGATTTTTTTGATATCTCACAAAAAGCACAAGTAATAGATGCAAAACTAAACACGTGAATCCTAAAATTCATTTGGAAGATAAGAGTCCCAGAATAGCCAAACAATGCTAAGCCAAAAAAAAGCAACACTGGAGGTATCACAAGAGCTGACTCTAAATTATACTACAGAGTTTCAGTAACAAAAACTGCATGGCACTGAGATAAAAACAGACACACAGACCAATGGAAAAGAATAGAAGACACAGAAACAAACCCACACAGATACAGTTATCTGACCCTTGACCAAAACGTACATTGGAGAAAAGTCTTTTAACAAATAATGCGGGAAAACTTGTTATTCATATGTACAAGAATGAAACTAGATCCTTATCTCTCACCCTACACAAAAGTCAACTCAAAATGAACCAAAGACCAAGAAATTAGACAAGAAACTTTGCAACCCCTAGGCAAAAACATAGGTTCAACATTCCAACATACAGGTGCAGGCAACTACTTTCTCAAGAGGACTCCTAAAGTTCAGGAAATAATATCAAGAACTAATAAATGGGATGGCATCAAATTAAAAGGTTTCTGCACAGTAAAGGAAACAATTAAGAATTTGAAGAGAGAACCTTTGGAATGGGAGAAAATCTCTGCTAGTTACTCTTCTGATAGAGGATTAATATCCAGAATATATAAAGAACTCAAAACACTTAACACCAGAAAAATCAATAACTGAATTACTAAATGGGTAAATGAACTAAACAGACATTTCTAAAAATAAGAGATACAAATGGCCAGCCAATATATGAAAAAATGTTTAACACTGTTAGCAATTATGAAAATACAAATCAAAACTACACTGAGATTTCATCTCAGAATGGTTTAGAATGGCAGTCATCAAGAATACAGGCTAAAAAAAAAAAAAAAAAAAAAAACAAAGAACACAGGCTATACCACGGAATTTACAGTGTACATCTTTCACTTCCAACCATCAACTTTCACTCCATATAAAGCATAGGAAATGTACGAAAAATTACTGGTGGTTTCTCCTCTCCCAGACTTCATGCTGTGGCCATCAAAATTATGTTTCTCCATATGTTATAAACTACACAATACAGCAATATTATATTTTCTTTTAAAAACTACATTTTATCCAAGAACGTGGGAGATCTTTCCATCTTCTAAGGTTTTCTTTAGTGTTCTGTGGTTCTCATTGTAAAGGTCTTTCACCTCTTTTGTTAGATTATTTCCCAAGTTGTTGGTTTTTTTTTTTTTTTTGAGGCTATTGTGAATGGGGTAGTTTTCCTAATTTCTCTTTCAGAGGATTCATCACTTATGAATAAAAATGCATTAGATTTATGAGCTTTGATTTGATATCCTGCTACTTTACTGAATTCATTTATGAATTCTAGAAGTTTTCTGGTGGAATTTTTTAAGCTCATCTAAATATAGAATCATGTCATTGGCAAACAGGGATAGTTTGAGTTCTTCTTTTCCTATTCATATCCCTTTAATTTCTTTGGTCTGTCTAATTGCTCTGGCTAGAGCTTCAAGGATGATGTTGAATAGAAGTGGCGAAAGAGGGCATCCCTGTTGTGTTCCAGTTTTTTGTCAGAATGGCCATACTACCAAAGCACTATACAAATTCAGTGCAATTCCAATTAAAATCCCAATGACATTCCTCATAGTAATAGAGAAAGCAATCATGAAATTCATTTGGAAGACTAAGAGAACCAGAATAGCCAAAGCCATCCTTAGCAAGAAGAGCCAAGCAGGTGATATCACAATACCAGACCTTCAACTGTACTACAGAGCAACAGTAACAAAAACAGCATGGTATTGACACCAAAATAGACAGGTAGATCAATGGTACAGAACAGAGGATGCAGAGACAAACACCATAAACACAGTTATCTCATACTACACAAAGGTGACAAAAACATACAATGGAGAAAAGGTAGCCTATTCAACAAATGGTGCTGGGAAAACTGGAAATCCACATGCAGCAAAATGAAACTAAACCCCTATCTCTCACCCTGCACAAAACTCAACTCAAAATGGATCAGAGACCTCGGAATTACACCAGAGATCCTGCACCTTATAGAAGAAAAAATAGGTCCAAATCTTCATCATGTCAGCTTAGGACCAGTCTTCCTTAACATGACTCCTGAGGCACAAGAAATAAAAGCAGGAATCAATAATTGGGGTAGATTCAAACTAAAAAGCTTTTTCTCAGCAAAGGTAACAGAGTGGGAGAAAATCTTTGCCACACACACTTCAGATAGAGCACTAATCTCCAGAATCTATAAAGAACTCCAAAAACTACATCAAGAATACAAATAACCCAATCAATAAATGGGCTAAGGAAATGAGCAGACACCTCACAGAAGAAGATCTACAACCAATCAACAGATAAATGAAAAAAATGTTCAACATCTCTAGTAATAAGAGAAATGCAAAACTACCCTAAGATTCCATCTCACCCCAATTAGAATGGTGATTATCAAGAATACAGGCAACAATAGGTGTTGGCAAGGATGTGGGGGAAAAGGTACACTCATACATTGCTGGTGGAGTTGCAAATTAGTGCAGCCACTCTGGAAAGCAGTATGGAGATTCCTCAGAAAGCTTGGAATGGAACCACCATTTGACCCAGCTATCCCACTCCTTGGCCTATACTCAAAGGACTTAAAATCAGAATACTACAGTGATGCAGCCACATCAATGTTTATAGCAGCTCAATTCATAATAGCCAGATTGTGGAACCAACCTAGATGCCCTTCAATAGATGAATGGATAAAGAAACTGTGGTATATACACACAATGGAATATTATTCAACCATAAAGAAGAATAAAATTATGACATTTTCAGGCAAATGGATGAAGTTGGAGAATATCATGCTAAGTGAGATAAGCCAATCTCAAAAAACTAAAGGCCAAATGATTTCTCTGATAAGTGGATGATGATACATAATGGGCGAAGGGGGAGGAGCTAAGGGAAGAATGGCGGAAGGATGGATTGTGTAGAGGGAAATGAGGGGTGAGGAGGGGGCAGGGGAAGGAAAGATAATAGAATGAGACAAACATCATTACCCTATGTACATGTATGATTACACTAACGGTGTGACTACAGGCTCCCAGGAAAGGGGCTGTCAACCTGGGTTCACTCATAAGTTCATCACTAAGCAGATACAGCATCTTGGGTCCAGTGCCTAAGCTTTCTGATCTTCAAATTCTAATTTGTTAAATGGATAGGACTCAGGAATGAGACTCTAGTGCCCCTACTGCCCTAAAAAGACTCTGGTTGCTATTACCTTTCCTATTCCTACTATTTCTTCCAATATAGGCCCCCTTTGACCCAGAAGAGGATCAGATGTCTCAGAAAGGTCTATGGTTCTTTCCCCAAGGGATTTCCCATTCGCATCAAAAAGGATATTCAAATCATGATCCTCCTGGAACACAACACTAATTTCTATTCTGAAAAAAAAAAACAGATTGCAAAGCCCCCCTGACCTTCTCACCTGGTCAGGGGCTGCCAGACCAGAGCACCATACTGGATATAAAGAGTCCTAATTCAACCACTGACTCAACATGGGACCTGGGCAAGTCACACTCTCTCCAGGACACTGTTCCTCCACATGTATAATTGTAGGTCTCGACTCCTTCTGCTCAGCATCTCCTGGTAAAAGTCTTGAACTTTGTTGATGAAACCTTGCAACCCACAGAGAGAAAGAACAATTGACTTAAAATGGAAGCAGACTGGTATTGCCCACATGAAGGTGAAGATATAGAAATATTTAGGGCCTTAGCCATGTATCTTCTAAAAGAAGGCAGACACACCAAATTAGGAAATAATGGATTTAGAAGCAAAATCTAGATATATGCCCTTCAAGTAGATGATATAGAAAGTCTGAAAACATCCTGTGCATGGTTGCACAGCCGCTTGGGAGGCTGAGGCAGGAGGATCACAAGTTCAAAGCCAGCCTCAGCAATTTAGTGAGGTCCTAAGCAACTTAGTGAGACCCTTTCTCTAAATAAAAAATCAAGAAGGGCTGGGGATGTGGCTCAGTGGTTGAGAGCCACTGGGTTCAATCCCCGGTACCCATTCCCTCAAACACAAAGAAGAAAGAAAACAAAAGGATAACACAAAAATGCAAACAGATAAGATGGAATTGTGGCTGAAAGAAACACACAGAATGAAGGAGGGATCTACTTAAATGTTAAAAAGTATAAGTAATAACCATAAACCTACATGCACCAAAAACGTGGTAACTAAACAGATAAAGATATGTAGAAATCCAAGGGGAAGCTTTTAAACATAGTTATTTGGGGAAATTTTAATATACCTCCTTCAGAAACATATTAATTAAATAGAAAATAATAGGAAGTACACACTAGAAGGTGATAACAGAATTAACAAGCCATAACTTTATATCTAAGTATGTGGAATGAGACCGACATCATTGCCTTATGTACATGTATGATTACATGAAAGGTGTGAATCTACATGGTACACAACCATAGAAACGAAAAGATGTACACCATCTGTGGACAATGAGTCAAAATGCAGTCTGTAAAAATAAGATTAAAAAAAAGAATTTTTAAAAGAATGAAAAAAAATAAAGAACATAAACTTTTTAATGGTTGAAGAATATTTACAAAAATCACCTGTATAATTCACCACAAAGAGAATATTAACGTTCAAAAAAGGAAAGATTTAAGGGCCACCTATTGTATCCTAAACCTATTGGAAATAAAATTTTAAACTGCTCTTCAACTTAAAAAATTGGAATTACAAAACACACACCCAAATTATCTATGTATCAGTGAAAATAAGGCTGTTTTATACCAAAACCTGTGGGGTAGAGGCAGAAGGTATGCTCAGAGAAAAATGTACAACAAAAACTAAAGTAAAAGTAGTGGTTCTTGTCTTTATAAAAGAAAAAAGAAATAACTAACGTTTTTACTAGTTTATAAATAGAAGACAGAATTACTATGAAAACAAGAATTAATATTAAATGTTAAATACTGGCAGAGATTAATGAAAATCAAGATAAAAGTAATTAAAAGCAAAATCCAATGGCAACACTTTGAAAAATCAAGGGACAAATAAATGAATATAACACAAGCCTTATTAAAAAGAAGAGTAAAAAAATCTCAAGATTTGGTATAAGAGCTGGGCACAGAGACGCCTGGCTGTCATCCCCACATTTTAGGGGCTAAGGCAGGGAGTTCACAAGTTCTAAGCCAGCCTCAGGAACTTAGCGAGCCCCTGAGCAACTTAGACACTGTCTCTAAATAAAATATAAAAAAGGACTTGGAATGTGACTCAGTGGTTAAGCACTTCTGGGTCCAATCCCCAGTACAAAAAAAAAAAAAAAATTTAAAAAAAAGTCTGAGAAAGGATACAGAGCAAAACAATAAGTTCCTATATTCATATATTAAGTGTATAGTGTATTTTTTTTAACTACTGGGAATTGAACCCAGGAGTGCTTAACTACTGAGCCACATCTTTATATTTTATTTAGAGACAGGATCTTACTGAGTTGCTTAGGACCTCTCTAAAATGCTGAGACTGACTTTGAACTTGAGATCCTCCTGCCTCAGCCTCCAGAGTTTCTGGGATTACAGGAGTGAACCATATGCCAAGCTCTATTCGGTGTATTTGCTGGAATATATTTTTTATATTTTTTGGTATCTTTATTATTGTATAGAAGTATGTAATTCATATTATACAGAACCTATATAATACATATCCTATCTAATCTTTAAAGAGCAAATAATTTCAATGTCACTTCAACTATTACAGACAAATAGAATATAGACATTTCTGCATTAATTTAAGCAGACATCATAACTTAATATTAACATTTTAACCAAAAACCACAGACCAATTTCACGATAATGTAGATGCAAAAAAATCTGAAAATATTGTAAAATACATCAAATACGCCAATGTCTAAAATAATGATTCCTCAAGACTCAACTGGATTTATAACGATAAGTAAGAAATGATTTACTACAAGGATATCTAGCAACATATTTTATTACATCAACAAATAAAAGAAAAGCTATATAATCATATCAAAAGATGATACAAAACAAAACATTGCATTAAGCTATTTTTACTAATAAAAACTCCAAAGTTAAAATTAAGCTGCTAAAACATGATAAGACATATACTCCAAAGAGTAGCAAATATCATTGCAAAATGATGAAATGCTAAAGTCATTTTAAGAGTAATCAGGGATAAAATGGTGCATATCGTTCTTGTCATTGTTTTTACAGGGTCTGTCAAATTAAATATGTCAAGAAGAAAATAAAATTTTTATAAATAGAGGATTTTTTTCATTTTACTCAAATATTGCATTCCTGCCAAAGTCAAGAAAGTCTTGTAAATCAATAATATTTGCTAATTGATAAAACGCACCATTGGTTGTGTACTAGACAAACACATTTTAAGAAACAACAGATTTTCTCTATACACGTCATGCCCATTAAAAATGGAATGGGTAGAAAATATTCCATCCTCATAAGTAAAAGTTTATAAAATAATTAGAGGAATTTAACAAGAAGAAAAAATTAAGATCTCCAAGCTCTAACCCCAGTAGGATTTTCTTCAGTACGAATGCCATATTTGGGTCACATCAGACGTTCAGAGTTTCATGCATTTGTGGCTCCGTGCAAGCCATCGTTTTCTCCCCTTTTCTGTCTAATAAACGGTTTGTCCTTTAACGCCACCCCCACCCCCAAAGCTCATCCCCTCTGATTTCTTCCTCGACCTCCTCTAGGCGAATTTCCTATAGGTAAACTCCCTCTGGGGAGAGAGGAGAGGAAAGATGGAGGGAAGCGGTAATGGGAAGGAGAAAGGGAAGGAAGTGAGAAAGGCAGGGAGCCCGCGGGAGGAGAGGAAGGATTGGATGGTGCAAAGCCGCCACCTGGACCAGGTGGTCCCCGAAGCCCCTGCGCTCCCTCCTGCCAACCCCGCCTCCCTCCTCTCCCGGGCGCTAACTCAAGGGGGCACCTGTCCTCTTTCAGAATTAGACATCAAGGATGCCATCGCCCTAGAGTCCACTCAGCGGGCAAGCACGTACCGCCGACAGAGCAGCATCATAGATCCCACGCTGCAGGAGGCCATCTTCAGCGGCCGCAGGGCCACCCTCACGTTGAGAGACTGGGCAGGCAAGACCCAAGACATCGCTTACGAGCGCAAGCTGAAGACCCTCATGGACAAGAGCACCGAGCCCAAGATTGAAACCATGAAAATGCTCAAGCCGGAGGAGGTGCTCAACTGCCGGTGAGCAGCCCCGGGGCCAGGGCATGGGCCGAGGGTGTCCTGGGGGAGGGAGGCCGTGGTCACTGCTGTCTCCGGTTTGGACACCTGGAAACCTAGGCAGGTGGACTCGCAGGAGTCAGCTCCGTCCCTGAGTCCCAAAGAACCGTTCCAGCCGGAGCCAGTGGGTTGCAGGGGTAGCAGCCATTTAGGTGTGCTAGTTTGGGTGCTACACATTTGGACACTTAGGCAACC
Organism: Sciurus carolinensis; assembly: GCF_902686445.1. Lineage (NCBI taxonomy): Eukaryota > Metazoa > Chordata > Mammalia > Rodentia > Sciuridae > Sciurus > Sciurus carolinensis. Next base: position 33,735,767 of record NC_062228.1, on the reverse strand, counting down.
CTTCCAATATTTCCATTGGTTGCACAACAGAAGCCATGAACAGTATTCAAAAAGGGAAGAAGGAAAAGTGGCCCACCCCTGTAATCCCTGGGGGGCTGGAGGCTGAGGAAGTCGGGTCACAAGTTCTGGCCAGCCTCAGCAACTTAGCAAGACTCTGTCTCAAAATTTTTAAAAAATAAAATAAAAAGAACTGGAGATTAGCTCCGTAGTAAATTGCCTCTGGGTTCAATCCCAAGTGCAAAAGAAAAAAAAAAGAATGAGTTGCCTGTGGTCTTGTTTTAACAGGAAATTCTGCTAAGATCCTTACACTATGGGGTGGAATAGTAGCCATAGTCCCCAGTGGCGCTCTGCTATGCTTTTGGACTTTTAGACTCCCAAGGGGACCATGAATCAAGTTAGGCCGTTTAATAGGTACTGCTCTTACCAAAGGGCTCCCTTCTGCTTGCTCTTATTTATCAGGGCTTTCTGCTTTTCAGCAACACCAAGCAGCTTGGACTCCACCCCAACCCACCCACTCCCCCCGCCAAAAAAAAAAACCAGGGATCCCTCTCCATAGCCCAGTGTTATCCTCACTAAAAAGACATAAAAGACAAAGCCCAAAAACCTTAGCTGAGAGCAAAGGAGACAATAGAGTAATGTAGACATCCTTGTGAAATTGATAGCAATAAACTCATCCATAGGTGTAAGATGGCCACAATGGTGGGAAGTCCACAAGGCCAGCTCCACCTACTGCCAGGCTAAGAGGCAGTTGAGTGGGATGGTTGATTGGCTGAATGATGAACAGGTAGAGTCCCCAGTTGACTGCCTTGTGGGTAATCAATGACTGGACAACTTTGGCTGTGCCTTTTAGATTGATCACGTGTTTCTAATTGACTCTGGCTCCGTGGGGTCCATGGTGGGAAGAAAAGAGATTTGGCTAGGACTCTGGCCCTCCAAGGAGGGAGGAAGAATATTTGAAAAGATGGCATGTATGAAGCCATTAGAAAAAGATGCAAGAAAAGGATGAAATAGTTCAGAATGGGATCTTAATGGGCGCCCACATGCACCAGTGTGTGAGACCTCAGAGGCTGGACTGGTCAAGGAGGAGGAGGTGGGCAGTGGCTGGAGTCATCAAGGAAAGGGTTGTCCAGCGTGGGGATAGGTGAGCAGTGGAACTGGCCACGAGAACAGGTGAGCTCTGGGGAGCTCTTGAAGGAGCTCCACCTCCATGTCTATAGCAAAGTACCCAACCAGCAGGAGGTCTGAGTAGGGGGCTTCCTCGCCTCATGCTAAAGCTGGGAGGAAGGCCAGGCTTGACGGTGCAGTAAGTTCTCTGGCTCAAACAGTAGAGATACTTTCTAGAACATACCATAAAAATGGAATCTATTCCATCCTTCAATATACGTCAGATTGTGGGGCTTTAGAAAATAATGTAAATCAACATCCTAAATTATTTTTTAATTTGCTGAATATTATTAGAATAAAATATGCACTTCGTCCCTACGGCTGTTCAGCCATTATTTCCACCATTCTGTCTTTCAGCCCTTGGCATCTCTCAGAGTACGTGCCTATGAGGGTGACGAAGCACACAATAATTTACACTAGTTTTTCTCCCCACTTGGCTTCAGGTGACAGCCACATTACACTTTGTTCCTCCTAATGCCATTTTAATTATGGCATTTTAATTAAGAACCCTCAGAATGGGATAGTTGATTCTTGGCTTAAGAATTCCTCTGTTGATGGAATTTCTCATATCCCTGTTGTTGATAAACCCCACATGAACACTTTCTATTATGTAACTTTTCCTTCCACTGACTTCTTTACTTGAGATAAGTGGATGCTTTAGTTAGCTTTTTCACTGCTGTGACTAAAAGTCTTAACCAAAACAATTGTAGAGGAGGAAATGTTTATGTGAGGGCTCACGGTTTCAGGGGTATCAGTCCATAGACAGGTGACTTCATTCCTCCAGGCTGGAGGTGAGGCTGAACATCATGGAGGAAGAGTGTAAGGGAGGAGAGCCGCTCACATCATGCTCAGAGAGCAGAGAGACTCACCAGATATGTACCCCAAGGCCACGCCCCCAATGACCCACCTCCTCCAGCCACACCCTACCCACCTTCAGTGACCACTCAGTTAATCCCTTTAGGGGGGGATTGATTCACTGATTGGGTTCAGGCTCATAACGCAATCATTTCTCCTCTAAACCTTGCATTGTCTCACACTTGAACTTTTGGGGGACACCTCACATCCAAACCACAACCGTGGAGAACCTAAGTGGAGTCGCTCAGTCAGAGACAATGAGCCTTTTGTCCTGGGGCAAGGTAGGAGTGGTGCTTGGCAAATTGATTTAGAGAGTCCCACCGAGGCCAGCTGGCCACCTCTGCAGGGTGTTCCTGTGTCTCACAGTGTGTCTGTCAGTTCCACAAGTGTCTAGAGAGCCAGTCCCCTGGAGAGGTCTCACACTTCATGCTGCTTAAAGTTAAGCCCTTATCAATAACGATGGACGCTCCCGTGATGCCACTTGCCACTGACACCCTCCTCTTGCACAGATACCTGCGACTGTCCAAGAACAACATCCGGACCCTGCTCAAGCTGTGCAAGGATGCAGGGCTGAACATGGACATCCATCCCCACATGGTTGAAGCAGAGATAGATTCTAAGAAAGTTTTCACCCGAGGCTCCAACGCAACTCCCTAAGTGGCTCCGCGCCATTGCTGCCTGGGGGTCCTTCTGCCATCAGGCCCTTGGCCACCAGATGCTGGCCATCCTCTGGCACATGACGACTAACCCTTCAGACGTAGTGTGTCTCTTTTAGACAGTGACAATCAGACTGCTTGCATCCTCATGCCGGTGTGGGCTTTGTCCTCGACATTCAAGTCCAAACCAACCTAAAAGAAACCATGTTTCTTCTCCCGCTCAAGGAAGAGTCCTTGGAAAGGGCTTCTTAAGAAGGAAGGCTTATGACAAGGGGAAGCCCAGAGTCCCCAGAGCAACCTCAGGAAGGTCATAGGGCAGGAACCTCTGCCAAAGGTCATAGGGCTGGTTGGGGACCCCTGTGCAGGACTTGGCTCTCTGGGGTGCTGGTCCTCTTGTGCGAAGGACAGAGGACTGACCTGGGATAAACAAGCCTCAGTCAACAAGGGGCTCTTGGGTACTCACACCCACGGGCTGTCCACCAGGGAGATGGGAGCTTTCAGAGCTGGTAGGGACCTTGGTGTCCATAAGTCTAGGACCTCATTATTCCCTCAAAGTAAAAGGCCAGAGAGGATAAGGAACTTGGCCAGAGTCACACAGAGATGAGAAGTGTCAGGACTGGGATCCAGTGTCCTCACCTCAGCCTCCTGCTCCACCCTCTTGCATGGCAGAGGTCACTGGCAGATCCCGCAGGACTGTTCTGAGACCTCGTCTTCCCAGCCCGGCACCTCTGCCAGTCAAAGCGACAGGCCTAAGCCCTTCTGGTCCCCATAAGCATTTTAAGTAAGTCTGAAGCCCAACTGCCTCACTTACGAGCTGTGTGATGTTAAGCCAGTCACTCTCTGCCTTTGCTTAGCATCTACAAAATGGTCCTAATGATGGCAGCTACTGAGCAGGGACACCGTGAAGGCAAAGGAGAGCGTGCAGGTGAAGTAGGAAGCACAGTTATTGACACCCAGGAACTGTTCCCATGGTCCCCTGGGCTGGGTAAGGAATGGACTTCCCAGCGGCTTCATTCTGAGAAATGATCCTCAAAATCAGGCACGTGCATGTTCGAATCAAGCCCTGTTAAAAAGCTACTGGTGCCAAATCTATGTCCTCCCAGGTAAACCTCAAAATGTAATGGCCCCTAGGTCACTGAGAGCTAGTACACAGCCCTGGAGGAGCAAGACTCTCAAAACACCAGTGCACACCCACGCTCCAGCCAGGCCCAGCGAGCTGCTTAGGCTGTTGGACTCCACACAGTGAAATGGCGTGGATTCTCCGGGGATTCTGTGCCTTTTAAACTTCCATGCCCCACACTGAGGATCTAAAGTGATCCCTCAGAGGTGAGTGGCCTTCCTGTGAGAGTCATGGCCCTGGGGTCACAGAGAGGCCCTGGAAACCACCAGACCCCATGCTACCCCAGCCCGCACCAGAGGTACAGTCACAACTGAGAGGTGGGAGGAGTCGGGAGGCCACGGTAACTGAGCAAGAGCACAGTGAGCCCTGCCATGTTGGGATAAAACCCCAGCCAAACTCACCAGACTCTCAAGAAACCAGGTGCATGTGATTAGCTGACTCTCCTCTCCAGCAAACTCCTGTGCCTTTGGGAGAAGCAGCAGCTCAAAAGCAGAAAAGGAAAAGTATTTTCTGAGAATCACTATTTCAGTCAGTTTTTGTTGTTGTTGTTGTTGCTGTGACTGAAAGGCCCAACCAGCACAATTATAGCGGAGGAAAAGTTTATTTCAGGGCTCACGGTTTCAGAGGACTCAGTCCAGAGAAAGCCGGCCCCATTCCTTGGGGCTGGAGGTGAGGTTGAACATCATGGCAGAAGAGTGTGGAGGAGGGAAGCAGCTCACATCATGATCAGAAAGCAGAGAGAGACTCCACTTGCCAGATACAAATATCTCCCCAGAGCCACGCCCCGATTCCCACCTCCTCCCGCCACACCCACCACTTCAGTTACCACTCAGTTAATCCTATTAGAGAGTTGAATCGCTGATTGGGTTAAGACTCTCACAACCCAATCATTTCTCCTCTGAACCTTCTTGCATTGTCTCACATGAGCTTTTGGGGGACACCCTATATTCACACATAACATTCTGCTCTGGGCCCCAAAAGCTCACACTCATCAGACAAGGCAAAATACATTTAGTCCATTCCCAAGAGTCCCCATAGTCTTAACAGTTGAGAGATTGCTCAAAGTTCAAGTCCAAAGTCTTCTCTGAGGCTCAAGGCAACCTGGCATTGTGACCTCCTACAAAACTAAAAGCAATTTACAAGTATCCAATATATAATGGTACAGAGTAAACATCTCCATTCACAAAATTAGGGGCATAGAAAGAAGGGATGGGACCAAAGCAAGACTGAAATCCAGCTGGGCAAACAAGTCCTGTAGCTCCATGTCTGGCACCTGGGCACATGGCTTTGTGATACTATCTCCAAAGAGCTTTGTGCAACTCTGCCCCGTGGCCTTGTTTGTTGTAATCCAAGTAGCCTTTTTTGCTGGCTTGTCTTTGCTTTCTGCTCCTGAATATTACGATAAACTTGGTTAAAAGTCACCAGCAGAACCCATGCCACTGTCTAAATGCTATGCTGCTTAGACATTTCTTCCACCAGAATAAGAAGTCCATGGCTTTTAAAATCAGCTTCACACAAAGTCTCAGAACACAGGCCAAATGCAGACAACCACTCAGCCAGAACATAACATGAATGGCCTCTACTCCAAATTCCAATAGAGTCCTCCATTTTCTCTAAACCCTCTTGAGCCCTGTCTTCACTGTCCACGGTCCTATTGGCATTCTGGTCTTCTGAGCTCCCACCAGAATCAACCATTAAGCTCTGCTTACAAAAACTTAAAGCATTTCCAGTTTGCACTGCTCAAAATTCCTTCCACCAATTCCAAAAACTACATGATCAGGTTAGTCACAGCAATGACCCCATTCCTGGTACCAATTTCTGTTTTAGTCAGCTTTTTCAATGCTGCGACTAAAAGACCCAGCCAGCACAATTATAGAGGAGAAAAAGTTTATTGAGGGCTCATGGTTTCAGAGGTCTTAGTCCATAGAAGCCTGGCTCCATTCCTCAGGGTTTGAGGTGAGGCTGAACATCATGGCAGAAGAGTGTGGCACAGGGAAGCAGCTCACATCATGATTAGGAAGCAGAGAGAGAGAACTCCACTTGCCAGATATAAATATATATCTAAAGCCACACCCCAATTCCCATCTCCTCCAACCATACCCTACTACTTTACTTACCGCTCAGTTAATCCCTATCAGGGGATTAAGTCACTGACTGGGTTAAGACTCTCACAACCCAATCATTTCTCCTCTGAACCTTCTTGCATTGTCTCACACATGAGCTTTTGGGGGACACTTCAACCCAAACCATAATAATCACTTTATTAGTTCATTTCCTGTTGCTATAACAAAATACTTGAGGTTGGGTAACTTTAACAGCAAATAGGTTCATTTAGTTGATAGCTTTGAAGGCTGAAGGTCCAAACTACATGGCAGGGACTCTTGCAAGGGCCCCATTGACAGTATCACATCATGGCAGATGGCCTCATGGCAGGAGCACACACAAGAGGCAACAATTACATAGGAAGCCAGAGAGTGGGAAGGGACCAGCTTGCTCTTTCATGACAACCTTCTGGGGAGAACTAACCAGGGTCCACAACTACTTTGTTAATTCCTTCAGAAAGAAGAGCCCCCAGTGCCCTCCCACTAGGTTCCACCTCTTAAAGGTCCCATTGCCTCTCACGGCCACATTGGGGATCAAGCTTCCAGCACAGGAACCCTTGGGAGACACACTCAAACTAGATCCAAACCACAGCAATGCCAGTGTCAGAAGTTTCGTCAATATTACCTCAGCAGAAGCAAAACCCAGAACCATCTTCAAATCTCACTACTGCAGACCAGAAGTCAGGATGAGGTTCTGCCAACCTCTCTCCTGTGTTGAGGGTCTTCACCTCTAGGAAGTCCTTCAGCCTGTCCAACCTGCCTCTCTCTTGCTGCAGTCTGAACCTATTTTCTCTCACCTAAATCAGTGTGGAAGGGGAGAAATCAGTCTTCATTGTCTAGTAAATATTTATATTCGGGAAGAACAAGTGATGGGGAACAAATTAAATAATAGATTAAATGGCTCTGAAAAGTTAAATGTCAGACATATGAACCACAGCAGTGTAATACGACAGTGGCCATTTACGCTTTTCGTCTTCAGACTTGATTTCCCCCCACAGTTTTTTAGCATACGATTCAGTTTGATTATCTCTCCAGGATGATTACCACATCTCCCTTTAAAATGAATAACCAATGGTCTCAGCCCAGGCCTTGAATAAGGCATGAAGTCAGTGACTGAATGGTTTTCCAGGAATAAGGGCTGACTGCAGGGTAACAGATTTTATTTATTCATCCTTTGTCTTGCCCTCCACCAACTGTATTATATGGCTGGTTTTCTGTATTCCCCTTGTGGTCCACTAAGACCCATAGGTCCTTTCCTGCAGAGCCTGGGTTGTTTTCTAGTTCTATTCTTCCAGTTTGCTTTGCACCAAGAGTTCTGAATGCAGGAAGCTCAGCTCCTCTGATGACGCGAAGGATCCAGGGCCCTGCATCCCATCCCTACTTCTCCCGACTCAGGGGAGTGTTTGGGGTGATGGACAGCAGGCGGATGCTTGGGATCCCAGTACTCCATAGGCAACCAGTTCATCAAAGCGCAGTGAAGGGAGTCAAGCGCCACGGGAGAGCCAGGGATGGTGAACCATCACCATAGACTGGAAGAGGGGGAAGGGTAGGAAAGGCTTTTTGGGAACAGAAAGGCTGAGGTAGAACTTTTATGGATAAACAGGAGTTACGGGGCTCTTTAAGCGATATGGAAGGGAAGACAGAGGGAACAGCGTGCCAAAGCTCAGCAGCCAGGGACAGTGTGGCATGTTGGAGAACCTGCATTAGCTCAGTCTGGATGGAGGGGACAGTTGACAAGGGAGCAGTGGCAAGAGATGCTGTGCACAGAGGGCCCGTAAGCTGCACAACAAGGCGTTTCTCCTCTGGAGTTGTCATTCATTCATTGCACATATAGTGAGCTCCTACTGTGTGCCACAGACTGTTTCAGTGGCTAAGGATTCAGCAGTGAGTCACAACCGTCTCATTCTTGCTTCCATGGAGCCGTGATGCTGGGGAGATAAACTGGATCGCACAATAGAACATTGGGGGAACATTCTAGTTGGGAGACACGTGCACTTCAACTAAAATTTCAGCAAGAAGTGAGAAAATAAAAACCAAGTGGAATGCCAGGGAATGACTGGGCAGAGGGGAGGGGACGACAGCTTTAGGGTACGACTCGAGAAGGAGGCAGCCTCCACGTGCAGATCCAGGGAGTGCTCCCACAGAGGGAAGAAGAGATGAGGGCTGTTGGAGGAACTTTACAGAAGGTGAGCACGGCTGAAGCAGCAAGAGAGAGGAGAGCCAGCGACGTACCCAGGTCTTTAGGCTGTGGTCTAGAGCGTGCCCTCCATTCTACTCGCAAAGGAAACCACTCTGGAGAAAAATAAATACAGAAGAGATCCCTGTGGCTTCTCAGAAGAGAGAATATCCTGAGGGAAGGGGAAAGCCTAGAGATTAGTTGAGAAGTTATATCAGTTAGCTACAGCTGTGTAACACATATCCCCCAAACACAGCTTCCAACTGAACACAATTTCTCAGGAGTCCACAGGTCAATCGGGCATTTCTGCCAATCCTAGCCAGGCTCAGCAGCCCTAGGCTGGGCACGTGTGTCTGTGGTCAGCAATGGGGTTAGCTGGGGGCTGGCTGGTCTAGGACAGACCTACTGGGATGGCCAGTCTCTGCGTCAGGCACATCATTTTCTAATGGGCGATCCTGGGCTTGTGCTCAGAGTGTGGCAGGATTCCAGGAAGCAGGCAAAACTGGGTTGAGGCCCAGATCAGAACCTGCACCCGGCCACACTCCCCTCATTCTAGACTAGAGTGACCAAAGCAAGTCCCAAGGTCAGTTCAGATTCAAGGTAGAGAAACAGACCCCACCTGCTGAAGGAAAGAGCTGTAATTTCACAATGCAAAGGACCTGGATGCAGGGGGTGGGGTGGCAGGCAAGGACAGTGGCTGCTTTTGCAATTAGCAAGTGAAAGAGAAGTTGTCTTTACAGAAGGTGAGCACAGCTGAAGCAGCAAGAGAGAGGAGAGCCAGCGACATACCCAGGTCTTTAGGCTGTGGTCTAGAGCATGCATTCCATTCTGCTTGCAAAAGGAAACCACTCTGGAGAATAATAAATACAGAAGAGATCCCTGTGGGTAATCATGTAGGGAGCAAATGATCAAGGACACATTTTTAAGATAGAGCTGAAGGATTCTGTCATCAGATGGAATGTGGGCATGATAGAAAGGACTCAGGTATGACCCTCAGTCATCCTGTAGTTTGAGTCACTATTGAGTGCTCAGTCAAGGAGGCGGGGAAGAGAAAAGAGAGGAAGGCAGGAGCCGGTTGGAGCTGGCAGAATGGGAGATGCCTTGGGCACCCAGGATGCTGTTCCAGGAAGAGCCAGGAACCAGGGACGGGAGGGAAGCAGGGGAGTGATGGGGAAGGATTGGAGGAGAAAATTCAGAGACAGCAAGCATTCATGTCTAGAGCTGCTGTGACAAGAACCACAAGGTGGGTGGCTAAACACATCATCTTGGAGTCTGGAGCCTGCAATCTGAAATCAAGGGGTCAGCAGGACTCTGCTGGCTCCAAAAGCTCTAGGGGAGAATGGTGGTTGTTTCTTCTAGCTTCTTGTGCCCCGGGGGTTCCCTGTCATGTGGCAGCATGACACAGTTCTGCTTCCGTCTTCACTTCTCCACGTGTTTCTATCCCTCCTCCTCCTCCTCCTTCTTTTGCAATGCTTGGATCGAACCCAGGACCTTGGCATGCTAGGCGAGTGCTCTGCCACTGATCCACATCCCCAGCCCTGTCTCCTTTTCTTATGAGAATACTGGTCATAGTGGTTCACTGGCTCACCCCAGTGAGCACCTCCTAACCTGATTATATCTCATAAAGATCCTATTTGCAAATAAAGTCATGCTCCCAGGCATCAGGGAGTTAGATTACAATACATCTTCTCAGGAGATGCAATCCAACCCATAATACCAGGCCATCCAAGGTGAGGAGTCAGTGGCCCAGTTGAGGGTAGCAAATCCCCCCAGATGCTCCTGAGTTCATGCCAGAGGTGGCACTGAAACTACATGCCTACCACCCTGCCAATCTGGCCCTCACAGCCATACCCTGCTGCCCAGGACTTATTCCCAGGCTGATGGGCTCTATGCAGTAGATCCATCCCACTGCCCATTTCCACACTGGCACATTCAGAGCCAGAGTTACAGGGGGATTCTCCCCTGAACCCCCAAGGCCCAATTCCTAGACTCGCTCATTGACGTGCAAGACTTTTCCACAGTTACCTTAGCATAAGTTGCTGCCCCAGCCCCTGCTGAGCTGAGTGCTACAGCCTCAAGGGACTGCATGGTGCCTCCAGACCCTCAAGAGGGAACTGCTGTGAATGGCCACCTCTTGGGCCCCCGATGCCTCCATTGAGATTGGCTGCTGGCTTTCCTGGGTTCTGCATGTACTAGAAAATGGAAAAGAGCCTTTGTTCCACTTACAACTGTTGGGGCTACATGGACTCTCTCTGGGGATCCTCAGGGTTTTTATGCACCAACCCCAAGGCACCAGGAACCTCGGCTTCCTGACAATCCAGTCAAATGTGCCCACAGTGAGCCTCATGATTCAGAGAGCCTTAAGAAGGGAATGGTCCCCAGCCCACAAGGAGGCGGGTCTGTCACCAGACAGCACCACCTGCAGTGCACGCCAAACCCTGGAAGTATTTTTGAAATTCTAAAATGACCTTGTGATTTGTACAATTAGTTATATGGCATGTTCTTAGAGTTCTCATCAGAATTAGAAACAGACAGAAACACATACCAGACACAGACACACATGTGTACGACACAAAAGTTACACTTTGGGACAGTGAGGAAAAGCTGATCTTCCCAATAAATCAGGCCAGTCGATTAAATATCCATAGGGAAAAATAGACTGACCCTCTGCCTCCCATCATATGCAAAATGCCATTCCAGATAGATGCCAAGTGTGGAAGCTTGTAGAAGAAAGAGTCAAGATGATCTTCACGACCTTGGGTAGGCAAAAAAAAAAAAAAAAAAAAAAATTCAGCAGAACCCAAAAAGCCCAAAAATAATCTTTAAACATTATGTTAAGATGAATAACTTCTATTCATCAAAAGGGTGATAAACTAAGGGCTACCAATGGGAGAAGATGTCTTCTGATGATGTATCTGACAAAGGACTGCTGTCCAGGTGATCTATTTTAAACTCCTATAATATAAGAAAGAGGCAGATCACTCAATAGGAAAACAGGCTAAAGTCTTATACATTATAGAGGGACTTCACAAAAAAGTTACTCGAGTGACCAAGAAACGCAAGAAATGTCATTAGCTATCAGAATATGCAAATTCTAAAACACAGCATACATACACAGAGTGACAACAGCAATTGTTGATGAGTATGTGGAGCAACTGGAATTCTCCTCCACTGCTGTTGGGACCATTCAGTCAGTCAGAAGCTCAGGGAAGCAGGGAGCATCCACTAAAGTTGAGTCCACACCTACCCTGTGGTCCAGTATCCCCTGCCGGTGCACATAGATGCATACACAACAGAATATTGTGCACCTGTGCATCACTACACAGACATGCTAGGCATTCCCAGCACCTTGATTCCATAGAGACAAATGCTGGAATCAATCCAGGTATCCATCAACAGCAGAACAGATAACTTAGACTACCATGTAAAAACAAGAATGAACAAACAATGTGCCAGAGTAGTGTGTTAGCAAACTTTCTGTTGCTGTGACTGGGATACCTGACAGGAAGTACTTAGTGGATAGAAAGGTTATTTGGGGATCATGGATTCCGAGTTCTGAGTCTATGGATGGCTGACTGCCTTGCTCAGGGCCCAAGGTGAGTCAGATCATCATGGTGGAAGGGAGCAGTGGAGGAAAGCTGCTCAGTTCCTGGCAGCCAAGAAGCAGAGAAAGAGCCTACGTGTGTGCACAAGCGAGGAACCCCCAAGGGCTCGCCCCCAGTTACCATGCCTCACCAGCCTACAGTGACCACCCAGCAATCCATCCAAATTACTAATCTATCAAGTGGATTAATCCAGTGAGAGGGTGTATGCTGGGGTCCAGCCCTAGCAGCAGTCGGGGGTCCGAGGTGGATGGGAGGCGTCAGCAGGGTGAATAAACAGCACACAGAGACACCAAGTGTTCTGAGGTTGAGTCTGAATCTTTATTGTTCACAGAGTCCTTTTATGTTTTTTTTTTAGTATTGATTACATCATTTCATGGTTAATACAAGGAAATGTTAAGTAAAAAATCTTCGAGTATAATTAATGATCTTATTCAAGAAACATGTTTTTACTGTATGATAGCTTAAATAAAAAGAAAAACAGTTCCCAGCAAGGTAGAGGGCAACATGCTCCGTTTAGTTTTAATTTCCCTGAAAGAATACATCATTAAGTTTCTACAGAAGTTACCCCTTCCATGAACTCTAATGTTAGTTATTAACAGTGGAATGTTTTTGTTATTACTAACAGAGAATAGAGGAATCAGCTTAGAGTTAATATTTATTCTATTTCATGTACTCAGTGATGGACTAAAACTCTAACTAGACATAGGAAGAATACAAATTGTACTTATGATTGACCTATTTATTTATTAAGTGGGAAAAATATCCTTAAACGTAATCATAAACACTAAGAAAGCAATGAAGACCAAACACCACATCAAAGTTCAGAGGAATAAACTCATACACCTATATATAACTTTTAGAGAATTTGTATACTAAAAGAAATCATAGGCTCCTTACAAATTTGAGCAAATCATAATTGCTTATTTATGATTTCATCTAAGTATTAATATTAAACTTTATTGTATGTTATTTTGTGTCCCAGCACCCTGAAATCTCTCCAGTATCTCTATAATCTGAATCTAAGGATATATTGATTATTAGTATTAAAAGCTACTGCACACAGAGACATGCCAGAGGATGATCTTTCAACAGAACCGTGTCAAGTGTCAGAATGGTAGGAAATAGATGCGGCAGGTGCAGTTCTCACAACCTGCTCATTTCACCTCTGAACATTGCTGCATTGCTTCATAGAGTAGCAAACTATAAAGGACACCTGAACAGCTCCGTTCCTACAGCCTTCAACCAGGCGGGACTGTCTATGCTATTAGAAGTTAGGGCAGGGGCCACCCGTGGAGGGTGGGGGTGTGTGGCCGGAGCGATGTTTGCTTAGGAAAATCCATTGAACTGTTCGTCTGGGATTTATGCCTTTTAGGTAGGTAGATTGTACTTTGGTTAAAACTACATTTTTTAAAAAGAAGTGTACTAAATGTTTTGGTAACAAAGTTCTGGTTTCATTTGTCAAAAACAACAGAAGCCTCAAAAACGAGGATGCTCAAGGTTCATACACTTCCTGCGACCTGGCCCAGGCCCTCCAGGTGTCCAGAGTCTGCAGCGAGGCGTGGCCTTGAACCAGCACGGACCTCTTGGGCCTGAGCTGCTGGGGAAGGTTTCTGCTCTTCCCTTTCCCTCTTCTTTTCCCTTTTCCCCCGCGTTAGTTCCCTCTCGGCGCCACCAGGTGGGGCTCGATCACAGCGGAAGACGGCTCTCCTGGCGGAGCCCACAGGAGCCCATCTCTGCCCATTCACGGCCTCCAGCCTGAGCACAGAGGGTCTGGCCACAAGCCCAGCTACCTACAAACTCCTTGAGGACCCTGGGCGTGTCACTTCTCTAAGGCGTCTTCTTCCCCCTAGAATAAGGCTAAGAAATGCAATTTAAACCAATACTGAGTCTGTCCACCTCTTAGACTAGCAACTGTAGAAAGCTGGGGAATGCCAGCGCTGGCGTCGAAAACGGACGTGAGGGGGAGTTCCGCGCGCTGCTGGTTGGTAGCATCGGCCCTCGCCGTCGTTCTTGGTTGAGATCCACACGGGTTGCAGAGACTAGCCATCCCAGGCCTGGGCACGTCACCCACAGCGGCTCTACAAGGGATTTATTTGAGGCTGCGCACCTCAGGAGGGACAAGCAGCAGCCAGGTCCTGGAGCAAATCAATGTCTGCCAGATGTGGATGGCAAGGTGTGAAGGGTGACCAAGATGGGAAACCGGTGGCCTTCGAACACCTAAAAGTGCACACACGGCAGCACACTGCTCACCAAGACACGTGTGAGTGCTCTAGGGAGTGGTGATGAAGAGAGGAGGGTACCCGGCTGGGTTTTCCCACATTTCTTAACTGGTGCACAGTCGGTGTGCATGTTGATGAGCTCTGTTGTCACTTATCTGTTCATGCACACAGTATACCATATAACATATAATTTGGCCAATATTACTCCCCAGCACTTCCCCCTCCCTCCCTGCCTCCCTCCCCTTGGTCCCTTTCCTCTACTGATCTCCCTTGGATTTTCATGAGATTCCCCCCCCACCTTTGTCTTCCTTTTCCCTCTCTAGCTTCCACATATGAGAGAAAACATATGACCCTTGGCCTTCTGAGTTTGGCTTATTTTGCTTAACATAATGGTCTATAGTTCCACCCACTTTCCTGCAAATACCATAATTTCATTTTTCTTCATGGCTGAATAAAACTTCATTGAGTATATATGCCACATTTTCTCTATCCATTCATCCATCAATGGGCACCTAAGCTGGTTCCATAGCTTGGTTATTGTGAAATTATGCTGCTATAAACAACGATATTCATGTATTACTGCATTAACATGCCTTTCATTCTTTAGGATAAATACTGAGAAGTGGTTTAGCTCAGTCACATGGTGGTTCCATGCCTCGTCTTTTGAAGAACCTCCAAACTAGTGGTTTTACTAATTCACATTCCCACCAAAGTGTAAAAGTGTTCCTTTTTGTCCACATCCTCTCCAGCATTTTTTTTTTTTTTTTTTTTTTTTTTTTTTTTGTATTCTTGATGACTGCCATGAGGATATCAAGTTTTGAGGATTGCTGTGGAAAGAATCTAAGGGAAATTTCTCTAGCATTTTAGTAAGTACTCAGTAAATTATTATTTTCTTCTGTGGCTTTAGGCACTAATATTTATAGTGTACCTACTGTGTGTCAAGAAATATGCAAGGCTCTGTAACACGATAATGGTCAAAACAACAACAACAATAAAAAAGGTTCCTGTCACCAGGGAGCTGACATTTCAACCTTATTCCATATACTTAGGTGTAAAAGAAATGTCACGCATTCCTAAATCAATTACTGTAAGTATGATGTCATACCGGACTGGAGAGAAATTCAAATTCTGTCCTTGGCGAGGACCCCAAGGTCCCAGGACATTACACAGAGTGACACATGGGGGCCTGTGGTGTTCCCAACATCTGGTACCACTGTTAAATCCTGCAGGTCACAGCCCTTAAAAACCCAAAATGTCCCCTGAAGATGGGCAGCTCCATTGGGTCCTCACTGAGCTGGCTCAAGGATTTCTGTGACACTGCCTCCTGTTAAGAGCCACACAGCCCCCTCTCCAGAATGGGGCTTGTCACCTCCAGGGCACTGCCAATGGCAAAGACTGCATCTTCACCCCGCCCTGCTGCCCGTCTCTTTCTCCTGGGACTGATACCTTCTTCTCACCCTAGGATGTACCTCGAAGGGTGCAGCTTCCAGACCAAGGCAGGCAGGTGTCTGCAGACACTTGCTTCCGGTCTGGGACAGGAACTTCCTGTGGCAGGTGCATGAGCACAGAGCTGCTTTTCTCTAGAAGGTAAATGACAGGGAAAGATTCAGAGAACAAGCTTCACGAATCTCAGGCTTTTAAATTCTCCAACAGTGCAGACAAAACACAAATTAAAATCATAATAAATAGCCCTGATGTCGTCCACATTTGTAAGTGGTTCATTCATCCAACGTACAATGGCTGGGCACTTCCTGAGTGCTGTGTGTTCCAAGCGCACAGAGGGCCTTAGATGAGTGATGTTAATGGCAGTATGACGATGATAATGGCAGTGGCAGTGGCAGTGGCCATACCTAACTGGTGTAAAAGAAAGTGTGTGTGTGTGTAATGTCAAGTGGCTTCCAGAATCAACCCAACCACTTCCTGGTCTAGTATCTCTGCTCAAGGTATAAATTCTAGAGCGAGGGTCTGTGAGCTCTAGGGTCAGGGCCTCCATCTGTTGTGGCCCTGGAAGGACAGACTACTTTGAGTGACAATTCACCATAGAAAGGACAGTTGCCTATGGAACACTGAAGTACTTACTAGTTATCTATTTCTAAGTAGTGATTTTTCTCCAAAGAGTAGGAAGCAGTTATCATCTCACAGAGCTTCTGTGGGTCAGGAACTCAGGAGTAGCATAGCCGGGAAGTTCTGGCTCTGGGCCTCTCATGTAGGTGCAGTCCAGCTGTTGGCCAGAGCTCCGGTCATCTGAAGGCTCAGTGGGGCTAGAGGAGCCACTTCTGACCTTCTCTCTCTCAGAGAAGGTTCGTTGGTGCTGGCTGCTGGGCCCTCTCCACCCAGGCCTCTTCACAAGGCTGCTTGAGCATGCCGACAACATGGTGGCTGGCTTCCTCGGAGTAAGCGGCCCCCAAGGAACAAGGTGGAGCCTCAGGGCTCTTGATGCTCTCGCCTCAGAGTCACACAAACTCCCTTCTGCCATGTCCTGTTGGTTGCACAGCTCAGTCCTACTCAACAGGAAAGGGAAACACACAGCACTGGGCAGACCAGGAGTTGGGCATCTCTGGGGTCCGCCAGAGGGATGGCCAACTGTAGATGCCAACATAGGAAGAAGGGCTATGGAGGCAAGGCAGGAGGCACAACAGATGTTCAGCACAGTGAAGATGCCCTTGAGCTCACAGTCTAGAGGAAGGCAGAAGATAAGAATGTCATAGTTAATTAGTAATTACTCGGCTGAGAGCACTCACAGTAATGGGAAGAGGAACAAAGAGGCTAGGAACCCAGAAGAGGCAGCCACTAACCTCATCTGGAGAAGCCACGGGAGGCATCCCGGAGGTGGTGACATTTGGGTTGGACTTTGTAAACAAAGAGGAGACGGGATGAAGGGCACTCCAGGTATGGGGAGGAGCCGGAAGGGTTGGGGCTTGGCTCTTCTGAGTAGTTTGATGGGCCGTGACCGGGAGAGTGGGCAGAGAGTCTTTTAAGTGCCCCAGGCCCTCCTGCCTGGGAAGGGGGCAGCTCCCCAGGCCCTCCTGCTCCCAGAACTGCAGGTCTCTGGTTGCCAGTGGAGAATGGCTTCTGTGCTGGGAGCCCCCGCTTGCCATAGCTAACCAACCCCCTAAGAGGACAACCCATGAGGCCCGTCGTCCACCCCAGCTGAGAATCAGGGGCAGGGCAGGGGTCCGTGCTTCTCAGTCACAGGGCCTTGGCAGCCCCCATCACACCACACCCCTTTCTGGGATTGGTGACAGTCATCCAGGCTACCGTCCCACTTGGCACTGCACACACACAGAAATCCCCATGGGCTCTGGGCAGCCCGCATCAGCTCCAGCAGGGGCAGCTCAAGCTCCTCTGCCTGAGGCGTCAGCCTCCCCCAGGACACATTAGGCAAGCTCGGCTGGTCAGAGCAGGCCAGCCTGCAGAGAAACAGGCTCTGGGGGCTCAAGTCCCAGAGGGGAGGGGCCGCAGAGCCCCAGCTGTAGAAACAACCAAGGGGTGCCCACAGCGCCCTCTCCCTCCTTCCCTGTGTGAAAGGAGAGGTGGAGGAGGAGGGGAAAGAGGGAGAGGAGCAGGAGAAAGGGGAGGAGGAGGAGAGGGAGGAGGGAGGAGGAGGATGGGGGGAGGGAGAGGGAGGGGGAGAAAGGGGAGGAGGGGGAGGAGATGCTTCCCCACTGCATCCTAAGCACTGGAGGGTCAGAGTCCTCCCACCAGCAGAATCCAGCATCAGGAGCCAAAGCCCCCTGCCCACAGGGTCCAGGAGCTGGGAGGATGCCACCCTGGGCCCAGGTAGGAGAGGAGGGCGACTCTGCCCACCCCTGACTCCCATCTTCTGGGTCCAGCCTGAACACCAGCCCACTAACTTCACAGCAAACCAACCTCCAATCCAAAATAAAATTCACCCCCAGCCACCATACTCAGGAGGGACAGGCTTTATCCCAGATCTTCTGAAACCTCAGGAAGGGTGAAACTTCTGCTCAAACAGTTCCTGGCCCTGGTGCAGAGAAAAGGGGAGAAACCAAATCAATGATCACAGCAGCCAGCATCGGTGTCCGGCTTTGCAAAATGTTTTCTCTTGCTTTACACAGCCTGGTGGCTCCACCTCGACTGCAGGGGGAGTGGCTGCAGTCTCAGGTTACTGAGACGGGACAGCGGCCCAGAGAAGAAGAGGGACCTGCCCAGGGGCAGTTAGGAAATTGCAGAGCGGGGATCACACCAGGAATTACAACAGGAGGCCCGGATCCTCTCTTCAAATCCTTCATTTTATCAAGCTCTTGGTCAACTTGAAGCAACTACTTATTGAGCTCTTTCTGGGTGACATGGACTGTGCTCAACCCCAGGGATTCTGTGATGAACAAAAACAGGTATGGTTCACCCTCATGAAGGCTCAGGTGAGTTGAGGATGCGGGCCTTAAATAGGCCTTTTTTTTTTTTAAATACATAATTACTAAGTGCAAAGAGCACTACAGAGAAAAGAACGATATTAGTCTAAATAAACAATTGAAAGAGGGTGACTCCTTTTGAGGGTAACCAGGGAAAAGCATTCTGAGCAGGTGCTTTAAAACTATGTGCAGGCATAACAGAAATGAGTGTGGTGATTGATTAATAATGTCTGCCATTGCCACTGGATTTGGAAGTGGAGGCAGGCATGCTAAATACTTGTTTGTCTAGTTTACGCCTTCACTAGAATCCTTGCTCTGCAAAGAACTAGACACACTTCTACTCCTAGAATTCCCTGTGAGGTAGAGTAGATGAACATTGGCAGTAGAAACCATGATTCAAGGCAATTCACTAGCTTCATAGGTAGAACAATCGAGGAAGTGAAATAGAAGCAGTGAGGGAGTGACTGGTTCCCACAGGGTGATGTTAGTCAGTCCTGAAGAACTCCTAGCATGGGGCTTGGGGCCTGTTGAAAAGAAGGTCCTCATTTGAAGCAGGAGAAGGCAAGGACCTGGAAGGATGCCGGAACATCTCGGGCCCTGGCCTTAGTGCATGGGCCAGCTGGTTCCTGCTCTGATCGTCTCTGTGTTCCTAACAAGTTCAGGCACAGTCTCTGCCTGGAGTTCCTTCTCCACCTGCTCTCAGGGCCCCAGCCTGACTCAGACCCCTGGTGATAACTGACCTTCCCTCAGCGGGTTCCACGCAGCATCCATTACAGGGTGCGCCAAGGCAGCTCAGGGCTCCCCGTGGCAAGGCCACAAAGAGCCCACCCGGTGTAAAATAGTGTCCTTGAGAAGTGACCATTAGGTCTGACTAAACCCTCTAAGAGCCACCTGCACTTACCCTTCACTTCACTTGTCACCATTGCAATCCAGTCCTTCCTATGTATGGCTCTTGATTCATCGTCCACAAGCCCTCAACAAGGGGGACCATCCAGCCTATACACCACCAAATCCCCAGGGCCTGGCACACACTGGCCACTCAACTCTTCATTGAATGAATGACGTATTACAGAAAAGAAAGAATTAGGACAATGATGAGAGGCCAAAAGTTTGGGCCTTGCCTCAGGGATCACTCCAATTTTTTAAAAACTGAACTTCCGGATTTTGGTGTGGTTGGCAGAGGGCGACAGCAATATGGCAGCAGTTTTCCTTGCATCCTACTCCCAGGCCTCAGAGAGGGAAGATTGGGGGGGAGGGTGGTGATGTCCCCTGCACCCTCCAGTCTGCCGGAAGCTTCTTCTTGCTGTTTAAGAAGGCTGATACTTCTTATTGTGTCCACTCTGGTGGTCCTCTGCCATTTCTGGCCCCTGTAAGGCTGGTGTCTGTGCCCCTAGCTGGCAGTCCTTTTTGGAGCACAGAATAGAGGGACAGTCAATGAGATGTCAAATGCATACGGGATCAGTGCGTAAGATTCTATGAAGGGGACTCAGTGAGGATGGGCAGAGGCTCCTGGGACTCTGGTCTGCCAGCCTAAGTAGACTTTGGACAAGAGCAGAAGAACTTCTCAGAGAAAGGCATCTTGAGTGGAAGAGGAAAAATAAGGTGGGCTCGCAGAGAAGACCCGTCTGATAAGAGTAGAGGTCTTGGAATAATGAGGGGACTAGGAAGAAAAAGGTCAAGGGGAGCCAGTTCATGGTGACCTTGGTTGCTAGACTAGGAATTGGAAGTCGAGCATGTGGGCGACAGGAAACTACCTTGGACCTTCAAGAGAGGAGCCTCTGGGGCTTGAGGGGTGATGGGCGGAAGACACATCCAAGCCCCCTGGGAGGCCAGATTTTGCAGATAAGGGGAGAAAGGCCCCAGGGAGCCAGCTATGGATGACTCCTATAGACCTTGGTTTTCAGAACGTGTCTTATCAAAGAAACCAGTCGCCTTATTAGTTCTCCAAACAGCACATCTTCCCTAGATCAAGACTCTGGTAGAAACACAATGGCCACAAAAGTGGTTTTTGTGTCTTGGTTTTCTGGGTCTCCCACCCCCCCTCCCTCCAATATCTATTCTCCATTATTGGCCAGACAAAGCCCATCCCAAGATCCCCGCGTCTCCGTGTAGCTAACATCTGTCCTTTCTCACCTGCGCATTTACCCATCTGCGTCTCCACGAAATCTTTCATCCCACCGACATTGTAAGGGTTCAAAGTAAGGAGGTTCATGTTGTCAAAGAAACCTTGATCTGAATGCCTTCCCCCCACTTTCTCCTTAAATGAGTTGTTAACAGGAACCCAAGTGTCTGTTGAACCTAAAATACTTTTTTTAAAAAAAAAAAAATAACATTTCAAGGTAACTTACGGCGCGCACTTTAAGAAGCGAGGACTCAGCGTGTCCCCGGCTGCTTCCTCCTTGAAGCTCTGGTCCTCAGGGCTGTGGGAGGCATCCAATCAGACAGGCCGCCGCTGAGGGCTAGGGGAGGAGGGCTGCGGTGGTTTTATTTCAGATTTGAGCTAAGACCATGAAATGGAAGGCAGGAGGAAAAGTGAGTGAGCGAGGGAGTGTGTGTGTGTGTGCGTGCGCGCGTGTGTCTGTGCTCCGACGGCCAGAATAATGAGTCGCACTAATTCATAGAATTCCATTTTGGCCATCACACACGGCTCCCTTTTCTCTTGAAGGCCACTTTGAAAAATCCCATTTTCATAAGTCATTTACTTCCCCTAGGAGGGCAGGCCTTCTAAAAATATTCCCCATTTCTTACACCTCAGAAGCAAATTATTTATGTTAAAGCAGCTTCGTTATCCTGGCCCCACTGGGCCCGCTTGGAAATGGAGGTGACTTCCAGAAGACACCATTATCATCCACGAAGTCTTAGGAGGGGCCTGTCCCCAACCTGGAGAGGCGAGACCAGGCTTCCCACTGGACCTCAGGGCCCCAAGACTGCCTGTGTGTCAATGAGAGGACAAGCCTTTCTATTTTCCACAAATATTTCCGGACCAGGCACTGCACTAGGCACTGGGTAAACTACAGTGAGCAGACCTTGCCTTCCAATAAAGGCAGACCGAGGCTTATTAAAATACAAGGAAATCCGTGCGGGGCTGGAGGAGAGTAACCTCTGTAGGGTGCCCAGCTGGCTCTCCGTATCCCCAGGTTCTGCATTCACAGATTCCACCAACCATGGATCAAAACTTTTTAAAAAACGTGTCTACACTAAACATGTACAGATTTTTTTTCTTGTTATGATTCCCTGATGATACAAAATAACAAGGAGTTACTTAACCTTTACGTTGTATTAGGTATTATAAGTAATCTAGAGATGATTGAAAGTATACAGGAACATGTATGTAGAATGTATGAAAATACGATGTCGTTTTGTAGCAAGTGCTTGAATGTCCCCAGATTTTGGTATCTGCATGGATCCTGGAACTCATCCCCAGATACCAAAAGATGACTACTTGACATTCTGTAGTCACGGACATTAGGAGCAACACCGAAATGACAATAAGGAGCAAGATATGCAGAGATCTAGGACTTGTGTTTTCCTGGGAGAGGAAGCCTCCAAGGACAAAGTCCCCTGAAGAAGGGGCAGTGTGGTTGGAGCAGAGAGTGAAGTTGGGGGAAGTGAGGTCAGAGGTTGGCATGAGCAGGCCCAGCCAAGGAGGGGATTCTTGGGTTACTGTTCACTGTCATGCTGACCGGGTCCACAAACTTACTGAGAATCCAAGTCCCAGGACAAGCCAGCCGCTGGAAGGAGGCGGAGGCGGAGGCTGAGAGAGAGACGTGTCTGAGGCTGGCCGCTGCCAGAGAAATTCCCTGGCCCGCCCCTCTCTCATCTCGGCTCCCTCTCTCCACCTGGGAAAACGCAATTAAAAATCACCTCTGAAAAGTCGGTGGGAGGAGGAGTGGAGTCGGGGAGGGGACAGGCTTAAATGTAGGTGGAACCTGTCACCGGCCCCCAAGAGAGGAGTTTGTCTTTCCCCCTTTAATCAGCCACAAGCCCTGTCATTATCCAGTGGGGGAGAGAGAAAGAGTGAGGCGAGGAGTCGCTCCCTGGAGAAGCCCTCCATTCTTCCAATGTCCATAAGGCAATTAAGTCTTCAGTTCGCAAACCTGAGGCTTTCATGGGCCGCGCCAGTTGGTGCGTCTCCATAATGAGGGGCCCTTGCGCTCCGTGCGCCCGGCTTCCCGGTTGCTTCCCACCTCGGCCTGTACTCGCAGTGGCGTCCGCAGAGGCCTCTGACCTCAGCTGCCCACCGCTCCTCCCTGGGCAGGGAGGCTGGAGCTCACCAGGGGTTACCTAGACTGCAGACTCGCCCAGGACACCACCGAGGCCGGAGGAGGCCCCCAGCCAGGGTGGGGACAAGGGAACTGAGGCCCAAGGGAACCAGAGGGAGGTTCTGACAGTCAGCCAAGGCGGGAGCTCTCCGAGCAGGGCAGGGCTGGGACCGGCATGAAAGGCCTTCTGTGAACAGCCTCATTACCAACGAGCCCCAGATTAAGCCTCTATTATGGGCCTATAATTGGAGAGCTAATTATTAGGCTGCCATTGTGCGCCGCGGAAAGCCAGGATGGTTCACCCAGATACCAGCGGCGCCTTGGCTCGGGGTCTCCGGGGTTACCTGGCAGGGCAGGACAGGTAGAGGCAGGGGAGGGCCTCCCCAAACCAGCAGGGTGTTCAGCTGAGCAAGCGTGGGGGGACACAGGGGTCATCTCACCTCCCAGGTGAACAGGAGATGACACCTGGGAGAAAAGCATGGATATGCTGAGGGAGGCCAGTGAGGCCCCGCCACCGACCCGCAGGAGAAAGAGGCATTTAGGTCCAGAGGAGCGGAGTGACAGGGAACGGCATGTGGGAGGGGCCTGGCCAGAAGCCTGGAGAGGGGTTTGGAGGGGCATCCACGCGGGGCACAGAGGCAGACCCCAGCAGGAACTGGAGCAGGGGGTCCCTGAGGGCGTGGCAGGCATTTTGCGGTTTAAAAACAAAGGCGCCATGGATTGCCTGAGTCACCCCGTGGACAGAACCCAGCAGGGAATAGGGAGAACCGGCAGGAGGACCCAGGGGGCAGAGGAAATGGAAAGAAGGGTGGTGAGCAATGTCCGTGGACTAAAGCCAGAGATGGAAGGATCCCCACACCCTTCCCAGCCGGTCACCCCTAACTGACCAGAGAGCACCAGGCAGAGCAGACAGCACGGCCCCCAGCCCAGCTTGAAGGGATCTTAGGACGGGCAGAGCCAAGCTGCCTGCCCGACAATGAGAGCGCAGAACCTGTGGGGTGTGGAGAGCTTAGCCTATCCTCACAGGGGCTGCCTGGAGGAGGTGGCCCTGAGGAGGAGAGGAAGACCTTCCCAAAGCCACCACCCAGCCCCCAATTTCCAGGACTCACAGGTCTGGACTTCCTGGGGATCAGACCCGAGTGTTCCCAGGCAAGGGTAAACTGTCCCTGGAGTCAGGGCTGGATGGGAATGAGGAGGTGACCCTGAAGAAAACCTCCTAGTCCTGAGGCCTCAGGAGTCCCCTGAGTCCATGAGTCAAAGGATTTTGAGGCATGACCTTGGGACAGCCACTCTGATGCCTGGGGAAGCAGCTCCACAGTCACCCTCCCTCCCCGACGCTGGGCACAACCTTGAAAAGGGAAGGAGACCAGGCTCCCACAGGCCCCAGGAACCTCGCAGTGGCTGAGCTTTGTCTTAGGTGACTTTGACCATGGTCCTGGCAATACTTGACACGAAGAGGCCAGGTACATTACTGCCCTCTTACAGGCATCCTCAACCCCATTTTGCAGATAAAGAACGGGCTCCAACTGCTGGGATAGAGTCGGTGCCTAGCAAGCACGGGGCCCTGGCTTTGTTCCCAGCAACCTCCACCCCAGGAAATCAGTACGAGTGGACAAGAGTCCTAGAGCAGGAGAGTGGTCTCATGCCCAACAACGAGCCCTTCGCCTCCTTGTGGAGCTACAGTGTGGTACTTGGTGGTGTGCGGGGGAGGCAGTGTGCTGCACTTGGTCCTGAGACCACCACCTGGCTTGTTCATAGAGCCACTGAGGAGCTGGGGCTGCATTCAGACGGTCTCCACCCGAGAAGCCCAAGGCCTGGCCATGCTGCAGATCCCCACCCAACCCCCGAGCTGGCAGGGACGTGGGTGGGTGTCATTATCTCTAACCAGTTAATTGTAATGGTGGAATGTATCTCCCCAATCCTGTGCCCGCCCCTCATCAAAGCATTCCCATAATGACATGGGACCGTGAAAGGAAACTTGCAGGTGGTTAAATGAGGGTTCTTGCCTTTTCGAGGCAGTGGGGAGGGGGAAGGCTGTTTTGTTTTAAGAAGTTCATTTTCTCACAGAGAAGATGTGAATGAAGCCAGTTCTGAGCGGGTATGTGCTCAGAACCTCGCCCTCCACAGCAGAGTGGCAGCAGAGCTGGCCAGAGGGAATGTGGGCCAGCCTGCTCTCTCCTCCTCCAAGGCACTGCTAGACTTTAAAGTGGCGCTCAGCTCTTACCACCCCTCGCTCAGCAACAGACAGTAGCTCCCCATGGTCCCCACAAATGGGTTTTCAAGCTTCCAAGTGGCCGATAAGTTGTAGCAAATAGAACTTCTTTACTTGCAATTGACAAAAACCACAAGTCAAAGAGAATGAGGATAAAGGTAATGTGTTAACTCTTATTAATGGCTAAGTCCATGACCAGTCCGTCATCAGATACAGTTTGATCCAGGAGCTTCATGGTGTCATTGTGAACCAGTTGATTTCTTCCTTTTTCCAAGTTCCTCTTCCTTTGCAGGCTTTCTTCTGACAGGTTCTCCTTGTCAGGATGACAAGATGGCTGTGCTGCTCCAAATCTATCCCCTTCTGGCTTCACTCCTAGCAGGAAGGAGCCTGAATTCTGCTTCCTCGTCACTCAAGCAAAGGTCTCCTGACTGGCTCTGATTGGCTGGGCTGGGAGGTCGAGGCCCCTTCAAATCAATCACTTTGGCCAGGGTGATGGAAAGTGTCCAAGAATCGGGCTGGGAGCTGAGCTTGGAGCTGGTCCAGAGCTCCTGCAGGGACAGCCAGCACTGACCACGTCTCACGGCTCCTACCAGGGCACCAGGGAGACTCCCCAAATGATGCCCCCCATGGACCAACCTGTGCTTTCAGTCACAGCCCCCACATCTTAGGATAATGCTCTTTTCCCCAGGGACAAGAGCATCTTATTTGTCCCACAAGATCCTCCTGCCGACTTCCAAGTTCAGGACTCAGAGTCCAAGGCCTGGAACCCTCTGCTCTCCTGCTTCCCACGCCCTGTGTCCCAGGAACTGACCCCGCCCCCAAGCCCAATTCTCCCCTGTAACTGAGCGCTGATGATGGAAAACCAGTCAGGTCCAACGCTACAGCCAAGGCTTGGTTCTGCCAGGAAAAGTTACTCCACCTCTAGCAACCTCAGTTTCCCCACTTCTGAATTAGGTAAAATGCAAAGAGCTAATTTATAGCATCACCAGGAGAATTAAAGTCACACATGCAAAGCATTTCATCCCAGGCCAGAATGGATTAGTGCCTCAAAAAAAAAAAAAAAAAAAAAAAAAAACTATCCTTTTTCTGCCTCTCAACTGCCAATCACAAGGAGAGCAGGTGCCAGTCAGGCCAGGAGAGGGCCAGACAGGACTGGAAGTGGGGAGAGGATCCAGCTGGGGAGTTGTGCCCTGGCATTCTACCCTTCTTTTGCTAATATCACCCCAGTTTTACCCATAAACCAGCCCTCTGTAGCTCTTGGGAACAGTGGGCTATAGGCCAAAGGAATCCAGTCCTCTGGCAAATTAGTAAAGGACTCACCCCAAGCCAACAATAATGAATAACTATCATCTCCTGAGCTCCTATAAATGGGCCAGGTGCCAAACTCATCATTGCACACACATGATCTCAATCCTCATAATAGGGGACTCTTGTTAGCCCCATTTTCCAAACTAGGAAACTGAGGCTCAGAGAAATTAGCTGGCTCACTCAAGTTGATGGAGCTGACAGGTGGCAGAGATGCCACCCAGCGCTCTTGGTCTCCAAACTAGTAACCATCACTGTTTTGAGGTCAACATGAAACCCACAAACAGAAGCTGGCCTTGAGCTGGGGCGGAGTTGCAGTAGCCGTCCCACCCCTGACCCCTCTAGAGGCATACTCTGTCCTCCCAAGAGCGCCCGACTCCCAAGTGCGCAGGGAGCCAGGGATTGCAGCAGGCCCCAGACCCTCCCCACTGGACAGCACAAGGGCCATCCCATGGCCATCCCCGCCTCATTTGGTGCTGGGGCCTGGGAAGCCCAGCACCTTGGGCCACTCAGAGCCACAGTGCCACTTGAGAGTAGGCGTGACAAGGGCTGCTGGACAGGCCTGCCTCCCTGAGTCTTCCATTCTCAGTGCCTGCTCAGCCCATCGTGGGGTCAGTCCGACACGGATCCCTGCAGCTTGGTTGGCAGAGCACCCAAGGCAGCTGCCCCTGCCTTCCCAGGCGCTGGTACAGATGGTGGCCATCAAGGGTGCCTCTCAAGAGCACTAGTGACAATGAGCTCCTCCGAGCTCCCGCAGCCGGTCTCTAGGGCACTTCTTTTCTGCTCCCGTCTGTGTATTGAGAGTTTTAAGAGCTCATATTAGCAATTGTGTGTCAGACTGTATGTTTTAGACACTGTTCATTCACTCATCAGCAGCTTCCACAAATATATGTGTTGACTCTTTATTAGGGAATGGCTCGTATCCACCGAAGGAAAAAAGACTATCATTAACCCCGATGTGCTCATTTCCTAATTTCAACCATGATCAACACTTGAGCATTGTTATGGTTTGGACGTGAGGTTTCCCCCAAAAACTCGCATGTGAGACCCTGCAAGAAGGTTCGGAGGAGAAATGAGTGGGTTGTCAGAGCCTGAACCCAATCAGCGAACTGATCCCTGGTGGGGTGAACTGAGTGGTGACTGGGGGCAGGTGGGGTGTGGCTGGAGGAGGTGGGCATGGGGGCGTGGTTATGGGTGTGGTTGGAGGAGGTGGGCATGGGGGCGTGGCTGTGGGTGTGGCTGGAGGAGGTGGGCATGGGGGCGTGGCTGTGGGTGTGGCTGGAGGAGGTGGGCATGGGGGCGTGGCTGTGGGTGTGGCTGGAGGAGGTGGGCTTTGGGGGCGTGGTTGTGGGTGTATATTTTGTATCTGGAGAGTGGAGTCTCCAGGTTGCCGGTCAGGGCAACATGGCGTTTTCTGGGAAGCCACGCCGGTCTGGGATCACCTTGGCACCGGGGTTCGTTCCTAGCCTCCTCCAGTTCGCAGCAGCTGCCCCTCAGCTCAGAGGGATTGACCCAAGGCCCAGGGACTGCCTCCCAAACTTGGGCAGCATCCTCTCAGGAGCAGGGACTGCAGAGCCCAGGTCAAGCAGGGAGGATGGCAAGGGACCAGGTGGGCACTCGGGAGGCCCCTAAGGAGCAGTCAAGGGGGAGAGGCCAGATTCAGGAGGGCAGCGAGGGCGGCTGTGAGGAGAGGAGCTAAACTCACCCCGGTCACTCCACGTCGGAGCTTGTAACCTGGACCCCCCACCTGGACCCGGGACGGGGTACTTCAGACCCTTGAGATGAGACCTCAGCTTGGTTCTCAACCTCCTAAGAGCCTTTGAACTCAACAGGATGACCTGCGTTTCAAAGTGAGGAAACCGAGGCTCAGTTTCGTGGAGTCTGTGATGTTGGATAGAAAAAAACCCTGCCCTTCCTGTGTGCTAACCCCTAAGTCACATCTCCCTCCCACCAACCACAAAGGCAACAAATTTCCATGGCGTGCTCGTGACTGTCACCCCGAGAAAGTACAGATGTTTTCCTCGTCCTACTCACTCTCGCAGACTCCGCTAAGTGGCACCTACACTTGTCACTGCTTCAAGAGGACGGCAATTGTCAGACCTGCCACGGGGAATCCTGCAACGTGCTAACAAGGAAGCACATCACCAAATCGCGATGTCAAAAATATCTTAATAGCTGTGTTTCACTAGAGTTGGCTTCCTCCGCAATGCTCATTCTACCTGGCGGAAGGTCTGTGGTACAAAAACGGTTAAGGTGTCCACCCCCTCGCCAAGGGTAAATAGGGCTCCTGGGGCAGAGTGGGGACCTGGAGACAGTTCACCCTAAATCCTTCCTCCCGTGGCAGACGGAAGGAGCCTTAGTGCAAGCATGACCTGCCCGACCTGTCTTCTGGAGACCTCTGGAAAACCTTGGAGGAGGCTCAGGGGGGCTTGCAGGTCACCTGGGCCTCTGCTCCCTCCCATGCGACTCAGAACTCCCTGGAATCTGGTCACATTGCAGACTAACCTTATGACACAAGGTGGACCATCACTTGGGGCTTGGCCCCCTAGACCCCCTGCATCCTCCCACCACTCTCCGCCTCCATCCACGCCCCAGCGCCACCCCCACCAACCCTTCCCAGGGAACCATAGTACAGAGGATGTTTTAAAACGTCACATCTCCTGATGTACCCACTCTACTTCTGAAGTTCCTTTACTGTCCTTGAACTTAGGATAAAGACCCAACTCTTGGGAGCTGGGGTTGTAGCTCAGTGGTAGGTGCTTGCCTAACATGTGTGAGGCACTGGGTTCGATTCTCAGCACCACATATAAATAAGTGAATAAAATAAGGATCTATCAACATCTAAAAATATTTTTAAAGACCCAAATCTTCCACGTGGTCCGTAAGCCCCCACCCTTCCTGCTGCCTCCCACCACCTCTTCTCCCTCACAGATGTCCTCTTTCCTTTCCTCAAGTGTACTGACCCATCCCAACCAGGGACTTCCGCAGGTGCTGTTCCCCCACCTGGAACTCCTTCCCTCTACTCCTCACCTCCCTAACTCTTGTCTGTGCTCCACTAGGCTCCCTCCCTCAGACATGTGCTGTCACAGCATCAGGGACCTTCCACTTGGACCACTTGCCACAGTCACATTTTCCAACTTTCATGTAAACAGAGTTCTAATACATAACCCCAGTGTCGAGGTGTAGCAGTCAGGGTTTGCTAGGTCATGCTGAAATAACAAACACCCCCACATCTCACTGACTTACAAGAACTTGCTTCGTGCTTGGATCACCCTTCATCCATGACTTCACCCTGCGTGTCATCTTCCTTTTGGGATCCAGCCTGAAGGACCATCGCCCTTTGGAATATGCCATCCCCACAGCAGAGCAGAAAGCAGCAGTGGCAGGTCCACCAGACGGCTCCGATTTCTGCTCCTGGCAGTTACAGTTGCTTTCTGGACCGGGGAGAATGAGGCCCTGCAAATTCCAAGCAAACTCCTAATGCACCGAGGTTGCCCGATGGGCAGTGGCAGCCAGTTCTCGAGGACAGTGAGACGACGGAGTGCATCCCGCCCGGGGCAGGGCAGGTTTGGGTGCCTCACCCCTGCGTCCCATAGGACACGCAGGTGGCTGGGAGACGGGGGTGGGGGGGGTGGCAGAGGAAGGAAGCATAGAGGCTGAATCCCAGCTCTGCCGTCTACTCAGGACACTTACCCGGTCCACATGGTCATGGGCGAGGGAGGCGACCATACACAGAGGCGACAGGGATCGGCGGCTCCCGTGGAGTTGCCCTATAAACCGGAACAAAACTGGGGTTCTGAGAGGAACAGGAAGGAGAGAGAATGTTGGGCGTGGGCGGGCAAAGGTGTAGACTTTGGTGACAAGGGGCAGTGGGCCCACCCGCCAGCCCTCCTCCATCTTTGTGCTCATGAGGTCCCTCCGCGCTCGTTATTCCTCCTCCGACTACCTGCGCAGGCTCCTTTCTTCCCCTCACTCTGGGCTTTCCCTTCTATTTCTGTTCTGTGAAAATTACCCACGCCTTCCTGAGCTGTTCGCTGACCCATATCCTTTTAGGAAAGTGATGAAATCTTTTTCTTTTTTAGTCTAACTTGTGCCAGAGGGAAAGGCATTTTGTAACCTGATTGTACTCGGAAAGAAGCAGACAGTCAGAACTTAGGGAGTGACTTGGTCAACTTGTCACATCAAGGGAGGGCCCGCCAGTGCCCGGGTGCATGCATCCTCGCCCCAGCCCCACCCTGCAGGTCTGGCCGCAAGCAGAATCCACTGGGGGCCGCCACCAACTAGCTCGGGATCAGGCGTGTCTTAAGTTCTCACTAAGATCGGGGCCCCCAGGCATGGAGGGGTGGGAAGAAACAGTCACTGCCTCCCACCCCACTCCTACCACCACAGGAAGCCACAGTTCACAGGGATCAGAAGGCCCGTTGTTTCTAAATTACTTTCCACTCCCCAATTTGAAAAGTTAGGGAAGTGATCTGACATCAAAATTTCCTGGGAGCTGTCCTATCTGGTGTCACTTTTGACCTGGACCCTGATGGGGATGGAGAGAGGCAAGGTCAGGATGATGCCTGGAACTAGGTTCAGCAGAATAAGACACCCCAAATCGCAGACAGGCAGGGCCGCTGCTTAGGAAGGAGAGTGAACCCTGGCGAATGCTGTCTCCTGAAAGCGTTGACAATTCCATCTCTCTGAGCTCACATCGGGGAAGTCTTCTATATTACCAAGATAATACTGCATTAAGCGAGATTTTGTATTTGGTGTATTTAATGAGCAAGCAACTCCCCAAAGACCTTTCAATAAAGCCAGTAAATTTAACAGGAGAAATGCGTCAATTGGCTTTGCTGCTCTGGTTAAGAGGGCTGCGGTTTCTGCTGTTACAGACCCTGGCATGTATTATGCTAAGAAAGCCCGGGAATCAATCTCCGAGAAGAGGGCTAAAGGTGGGCGCAATTAAGCAGAGAACGCTCAGCCCTCGGCTGCCCCAGCTGAAATGATTATTTTAATGTAAAAGCAATGAAGTTGATGAGAAGTCACCCAAGTTAGGAAACCACCCGCTCGCCGTCAGAATGCCCCTGCCCTGAAGTGTCTCTGAGAGTCGGGCTGTTCATAAAGGCAGGCCAGAGACCAAATCAAAGACTAAATGCATAAAGGCATGCCGCGCCCCGAACAGAGTGCTCAAAAGAAATTGATTTATGGAAAGCAATATTATGGGTTTTGACAAGAAGAGAGAGAAGATAAAATATTCATATCCATCATCTCTTCAACGTGACTGTGTGCCACCTGGGCGCCCTTGCAGGGAGGACTGGACAGAAGTTGAATAGGGATGGAGGTCTTGGAGGGTGAGCAGGGCCCTGCCCTGGGCCAGAAGATGGGGTGGTCCTATCTTTCCCATAAGCAATCACTTCTCCCAACCATCTCCCCCAATGGCTGAGAGCACCGCTGGTAACTTTACTGTGTGCAACTTTTTTTTAATTAGTAAGCTTTATCTTTTAGAGTACTTTTAGTTTCCACAGCAAAATTGAGCAGACAGTCCTACAGAGAGTTCCCTGGTACTCCCTGTGCCCACACTCACAATCTCCCCTCTGCGCACACCCTGCACCACTGAAGGCTATTCTAGCTGCTGCAATGGGAGCAGAGCCAAGGGCTCTTTGGATGGCCACAGACATACAGCATGGAGGAATCCATGGCCACTTCTACCATCTGCCTGCTATGGTTTGAGTATGATTTGTCCTGCCCACCCCAACTCCTGCAGAAGTCCAATCCCCAAAGGCTTATGTTAATGATTAAGAGGGTGGAAACTTAATCTCACTATGACCATCAGAGGTGGGGTCCTTGGAAAGTGCTTGGATGAGATTAAATCACTAGGATGGAGTCTTCCTCCATGACTGAACCCTGGTGGCTTTATAAGGTGAGGGAAAGAGACCACCCGTGTTGACATATGTGATCCAGCCATGAAGTGATACAGCCATGGAGGACCCTCACCAGAACCCGAGTCATGCTGTTTGAACTTCCAGCCTTCAACACCATAAGTCAAAATAAACCTCTTTCTTATCAAGTAGTTTGCCCCAGGTATTTCATTACAGTAACATAAAACTGGCTAATACCCTGCCAAACGCACATGTTTGGCTTAAGAAAACAACATAGAAGCAGGACAATCACTCAAATCCCTCTCAGGTGCTCAGCATTTCTTCCCAGCTACTCCCCTCCTGACCCTTCCTTCACACTGAGAATTTCTCAAGAATAATTGACACTTGGTCCTGTCAGCTCTGCAGTGGGGACACCACTCCACCCAGGCTGCCTTGGTGAGGACTGTGGAGATCCACCAATTGCCAAACCAGACAAGGCTCCTTAGTCTTTATCATACCTGTTGTCCCAGGGGCATTGTGCTCTGATGATCTCTCCTTTCTTCTGAAATATTTGTATTTGGTGGTCAATTGTACAATTGTTCGGGATATTTGGGCCCCATTCTTGGAGGGAATAGATATCCCTGTCATGTGAACCTTGGAGCTGGCATTGGTCAATGAATGTGAGCAGGAGGGACATATGTTACTTTAGAGAGAAAGTTTCTAGAGGCGGTATGTGGGTTGGAATGTCCCCTTTACCTCTGCTGTGAGATGAGTGATGTTACAATGAAAGGCTACACTGTCAGCCCAGGCCCTGGTGGAGGGCAGAGGTCACCCCAACGCAATTGGGTACCTGAGGACCCTCACCAGAACCTGATCTCTATTTCTGTAGAGATTTAGACTGACATTTGGGGGTTGTTTGTTACTGCAGCACAATAAGCAAACCCTGACTAATACAGAATGCCCATGGCTTTTCCAACACCATGCCCCTTCAGCTTCCGACCTACCACTGTTGCTGCTCCCCCTTCCCAGCTCTCCTGCCCTGTCCCCAGCCCATTCTAAAACGATTGGTGTCCAGGGTTCATGTTTAACCTATTGCTCACTCTCTTTGCTTCTGTTTTACTATCTCCCTGTGACTTCTGGGTCCAGATCTTTGGCTCAGATCCACCGCCAACTTCTGTCTTCTAAGTGCCACTGTCTCTGAGTGTATCCATGGCATCTGTGGACAGCCCTACACCTACCTGCTGCCTGCACTCCAGGTATGTCCTTGACTTCTCACTCTTTCTTGGCCACACCCCAGCAATGGGACGGTCAGTAAGCATGATGCCCTAAAGCCACTCCTCCCTGTTCACTCTGCTGCCACTTCTTCTCTCCAGCCATCCTTCCTTAGATGATGACCATGGTTCTGGTACCCTTTACTGCTCCCTCCAGTCTTTTTTTTTTTTTTTTGGTCCCGGGGATTGAACTCGGGGACACTAAACTACTGAGTCACATATCTAACCCAATTTTGTATCTTATTTAGCAACAGGGTCCCACTGAGTTGCATAGGGCTGTTGTGAGGTTGGCTTTGAACTCAAGATCCTCCTGCCTCAGCCTCCCAAGCTGCTGGGATTACAGGCGTGCGCCACCACATCCGGCCCTCTAGTCTTGTCTCCCACTCTGCCCTCTGCCACCAGCCCAGCCCAGCCCGAAGCTCATTTTGGCATTAGTTTAAGAACTATCTAAACTAGAGCTGACCGGGTGGAGCTGCTCATGCCTGCCAAGGCTTCCATTACCCATGCATGGTCCAAACCCCTCACTGAGACCCACAAGATCTTCCTGGGGAGCCCTGACAACCCTCAGCCCCCACCCCTGTACACATGCACACACCAGGACCCATGCCCCATCATGCCCTTGTGTCTGCAGATGTTGACCTCTCTAGCTAGACTTTTTTGTGAGCACCTACCCCCCTGTGTCCTGGGTAAGTCCTACTTGCTCTTGAACACTCAGCCCAGATGCCACCTCCTCCAGGAAGCCCTCCCTTACCACCCACCACCCACCCATCCTCCATGTTCCCCAGGAAAATCTCCACCACTACATTCACCCCACTGAAATGAGCAAAGCTGCTTAATGTCCCTCTCTCCTTTCAGACCATGTGCGTCCCCTGCCACCTGGCATTGACAACCTGTCTGCCATATAGCAACTCACATGCAGAGATTGCTAAAGGTAGGTCTGAGCGAGTGTGAGCGTAAGTGCATAAAATCATCACTTTGTACCACATCTGGTTTTCAGCCAACCGGTGAGTTCAGGATTCCATCTCTACATCCCACTTTTTCCAAACCTCAGGCCATCCGTCATTCTGGCAGGTGGTGAGCTACCCATAGCACTCCAAATCTCCACGCAATCTCTGTGGCAGAATACTTCTGAGAACCCTGACTTCGTGAGCACACAGATACCTGTGACCCCACAAAGGGCTGGGCACGGTTCTTCTCCCTCCCTTTCGACCATGGGTTCTTTGACCCCTGGAGCCACATCCCCTGCCACACGGGACTACAATTCAGAGTGACAGGTCTCAGGTGCTAGCAGTGGGTAGCACTGTGTGGCTTATCTCATTCAATCCGGCAACAGCACCTCCGTAGGCTATGACTATGCCTTATTCATACCTTAGGCAACCGCAGAACAGAGGTTAGTAAATTTCTTGAGGGCACGCAGCTTCTAAAATGGTGAACTGGGATTCCCCCCGGGCAGGTGGACGGCCTCTTAAGGGTTTGCTCTCAAACACTTGTGCGCACAAAAAGCGCCTGAGGACTGGGGTCCGGGTAGATGCGTTGGTTATTCTGCCCCATCCCCTTAGTCCACTACCCGGCAGGATGGTTCTTCTAAAACTTAGGCTCAAGCCTGGGTTGTGGGAAGGAACCAGGTCCAAGTCCCAATAGGACAGCACCCTCCATGTGACTCGCCCCTCTGAACCTGGGCTCCTCACCTGTGGGGAGCTGCACCTGCCATGGCAGAGACTGGCCTGAGAGTTCCCTGGAGGTGTCAGGGGCACCAAGCCGCCCACCCGGGGTTTTCCTCCGGGAACCTGCACTTTCCACTTCCACTGGGGAAAAAGTAAAAGCATGGGCACAGTGTCCTGGCCAAGCTTGTGCTTCCTAGGGAACACCAACAGACCTGGGCAAGAGCAGAGACAGTCACATCAGTTCAGCCTTCCCAGCCCTGCAAATGGACTCGGCCATTTCCTTCTTTCCTGGCTGAAGTGATTGATTGTCGTGACATCGTGGGGACAGCCTGGACTGGATGCCAAAGTATCTCATCAGTTCTGTCAAGCCAGGTGTGAGGCTGCCCGGTGCCAGGCGCCGGCATCCTGGTGCCTTTCCTTACCGCTGGGTCAGGATGCCGTTGAACCAGTTGATCTGAGGGGGTGACCAGGTGCTAACCAGCTGTTCCTCTGGCCTCGGTGACTTTGTGTTGCTAGTTCTCCTTCATCCCTGTGCCATATTTTATCAGCCCTACTCTGCGCCTCCCACGAAGAATTCCCTGTCAAATAAAACCAGGTTCTTTCCCCACAAGCTCGCCATTCAGTGGGAACGCAAACAATAAACGCTTGGCCAGTGCGCGGGCAGCAACGGAGAAGATGCAGCCCTTGCCCAGGTCAGCCTCTGCTGCTGACCCAGCTGGCGTGGACGGTGCAGCCTGACGGCGACCCCACTCCTGGGCCCTGCTGCTCCCTCTCTGAGGGCTTCCTCCTCCACTCTCCCCTTCCAGCCTCCTGCTCGGAGGCCCTCCCCGGCCCCTGAGCTTTGGCTCAAGGCACACTTGATTGGCACTTTTTGGAGGGGACCCTTGCTGCCCTGAACAAACAGGCTGTACTGTGTTCAAACAAAGCCTTTCTTGGATGACAAGCAATGCACGCGTCCTTCACAATATGTAGGAAAGAAAAACGTCACCTGGCTTATGATTACGAGCACCTCGATGTCTGTAATTTTCATCCTTTGTTCTACGCACACACTGGCCAAGGTGGAGATTTATTCACGCTGTATTGGGTTTTTGTTTTGCTTTGCTTTGTTCGGTTGTGTTTGGGAGCTGGGAATGCGGTGCGTGGTTTTTACCTGCTTTTCAGGGCAGGGATCATGCTGTCCACCTTGGCCCCCCCAGAGGACCTCCCTTCAGGGGATGCTCCCAGCCCCTGGGTGGCTGCCTTCGGTTCAGGACTTCTCACGCCCAGGCTGCCAATCAGGTCTCCAGGTCCTTGAGAAGGAGCTTGTTCTGAGCAGGTGGCACTGGTCACCCCAGCGAAGGGCCTGCAGCAAGCTGCCAAGCACCAGGGCCCCAGAAGCCTCCGCTGGGGAAATCTCAGCCTGTCAGTTGGATCCACAGCCCAGACATTCGCTCTGTGCCTGAACCCCTGTGGGAACTGGGGAGGTTAGGCTCCATGATGGGCAGCCCCAGTCACCTTCTCCTGAGGGACTCCTCTCTCACAGGTGACAGAGACAAGGGAAGCTCAGAGGGATGCCCAGAAGAAGTGGGGGACTCGCCTGCAGCTGCCGCCTGCCTGAGGCCAGAACCTACTCCCACCTGGAAATCTCACATGGCCCCTGGAGAATCAGATCTTCATCCTACTCTCACCCTACAAATGTTCTTGGAGCACCTGTGACGTGCCTGGTCTTTTTCTAGGATCTGAGGCTGAGTAGAAAACAGCACTGGGAGAATATGCTGCCTGCATGGTGCTTACGTTCTCCTGGAAACACAAACAAGAAAATAAATAAGTGGCTGAGTGCAGTGGCACATGCCTGTAATGAGAGTCTCAGGAGGCTGAGGCAGGAGGATCGCAGGTTCAAAGCCAGCCTCAGCAAAAACGAGGTGCTAAGCCACTCAGTGAGATCCTGCCTCTAAAAAAAGATACCAAATAGGGTTGGGGATGTGGCTCAGTGGTCAAGTGCCCCTGAGTTCAATCTCTGGTACCAAAAAAATAAAATAAAGGGAAAAAGAAAAAGAAAAAAGTGAAGTTTCAGAGAATAGCATAGAGAAAAGTGGAAAGATAGGATAGAGTTATGAGAGGTTGGGAAAGGGAGGCTCCTCCTCTTTGGGTGACCCCTACAAGGAAGTAAAATGTGAGTTCAGATTTAAATAATGAGGAGAAGCCAAGCAAAGAGTTGGGGGCATAGGGGGCAGTAGGTACAAAGGCCCTGAGGCGGGAATAAGAGTTTTCATATTTGAAGAAAAGAAAAAAGACTTCTTTCTAGAGCCAAGTGTGGGGGAGTATGAGATGGGTACTCGCGAGCAGGGGCAGAGCGACGAAGACCTTGCAGGCATGATGGGGAGCTGGGTTTCTATTCCAGAAGACCTGGCCCAGGGTTGGAGGGTTTTTTTCACTAGAAGCTTCACAAAGTCCTGGTGCTGGGCCAGGATTGCCTGTGGCCCCAGGAAAGGATCTAGATGGAAGTGGAAGATGACTGAATGACCACAGTTCGTTCACCAAGTAACTTCGTTTTCTCCTTTTTAAATGGCGCCATAGCTAGAAATCTGGGCCAGTCTTTGCAGAGCCGCAGACACACTTGTGCTCACTGACCTGGTTCTCCATTTAGGACCCTCCCCCACCATCAGGCCACCCACCCCCACTCGTGGGTGGCACATTCTGGCTGGAGAGACTAGTCCATTTGACTAATAAGTCCTTATTGAGCACCTAGGACAGCCAGGCCCTGTGCAGGGGTCCCACCATGAGAACACAGCTATGGCCCCTGACCTCCGTACTTCCACAGGAGAGCCAGATACCAAGCAAGCGACCATGCTCATGTCTCCTTTCAGCTCAGAAGGGCGCACAGGAAAAGATCAGGGTGCGAGGAGAGCTTTTGACAGGAGCCCTGCGCAGACCAGGACTTGGGGAAAGTGGCCTTCTAATCTAACAGGAACCTATATGTGCAAAGTTCCAAGAAGAGAATTTACTGAACAAGATAAACATGTCCCCACCCCATGGAGCCTACAGTCTTCCAAGAAGAGTGCATTAGTCAGCTATTTGTCACTGTAATGAAATATGTGAGACAGACGACTTATGTAAAAAAGGGGGTTTATTCAGCAGGCTTGGCAGGTTCAAGGGCACAGCACCCACGTTGGCTCAATTCTGAGGAGCGCCTCACTTGGCTGCATCACATCATGGCGATGGTGGAGGTGTGTGTGGGAGCAGACTACCTCCTGGGCCAGGAGCAGAGCGGGTGGGGTAGGCTTGCTCTTTTTAAAACAACCCTCTGTGAAGAACTTCCTTCCAAGAGCGAGTCCCCAAAGACCTAAGGGCCTCCCGCCAGGCCCCACCTCCTAAAGATTCCACCACCTGAGAGACCACCACCCAGGGAACCAAGCCTCCAATCACAATGGACCTGCTGGGGGACACTGAACCCTTGCAAAGCACAATAAGGAGGAAATGAATTCAAGTTCTGTCCAAACACAAACCAGTTGCCTCCACCACCTCAGAGGCCCACTGCTGGCTTGAGGGTCAAGAGATTCTTAGAAGTATCTTCTTGAAAAAAAAAAAAAAAGCTTTTGGACAAAGTAGACAGATATTCACAGCACAAAAGGGACTGTCACATAGGCCAGGGTCTTCCCAGAGGATAGACACAGGCTAGAGGGGTGACACTTTATGGGCTTCATTGTCCTGATTTTCCAAGTGGGCTGGGCAGCTTGACCTACTCGGGGGATCTGACTGATCTGACTGATCCCAGGGCCTTGTGCATGCTAGGCAAGCACTCTGCCACCAAGCTACACCCCAGCCCAGTGCACTGAGTTAATATGTATGTGTGTATATATTGAGTTATATATACGTGTATATTTCCAGTCTGGCATTTGGAATGAGCCTGACAGGAGACTGTGCAGCCTTGGATAAATGGGGTTCCCAAATCTTCCTGCCAATATTCTCTGAGGAATGAAATCCTCATTGAAAACACAAACCATTACAATACGGATTGTTTAGGAGCAGAGGTTTGAGATTGCGAGCAAGTGACTTGGCAAGTGATCTTCTGAACATCAGTTACAGCATCTGTAAAATGGGAATTGCAAGGGGCTAGGGCAAGTGTTGAATAAAATGCACACAGAATACCCTGAGGACTTATCAACTTGGGCATCGCTGCTATGATCTGATGTCCTCCTCTTCTGACGTTTCTGAAACAGATGGAGATCCAACCCCCTGTACCTCAGTATAACAACCAACATCAGGAAACAGCCTGGGGGCTAGGGGTCAGAGAGGCCCAGGCCGCCTCACCTCAAGAACGGTGGAGGAAAGCACTGACTCCAAGATTCCAGCTTATAAAGCTTGGGCTTCTTCCCATCTGGCCTAGTCTCACCTGGTAGGCCAGGTCTGGGCTCCCCACGGAAGCAGCCTCAGGCTAAGTCTGCTGCAATCATTCCAGCAGCCTGAAACGGGAGAGAAATGTTATCAGCAGCAGCTGAGCCGGCCCCAGTGGACCTGGACCTAGGAGGACAGTCTCAGCCCCAAGACATCAAGACCCAGGTCACAAATGAAGGGAAGCGGGCAGCAGAGGCGAGCAAAGAATCCTGACCCCAGAGCCTGTTGTTTGTTATAATCAAAGTAAAAAATGCAAAGGAGACCACACCCACTCCATGTGGATCCAACCAGAACAAAACATTTCCAAATAGAGATGAGAGAGAGGGCGGGAGACGCAGGGGGAGATGGTCCTGGGTTTCGGGAGGACAGAAGTGTAAGTGTGCCTCCTGGAGGCTCCGTGAGGGAGTGAGGCTCGCAAGGACGGGGCACCGGAGAGGCTGCCCTGCAGCAAAAGAGGAACTTCCCCCAAACATCCTTGGAAGGTGGCGTGCGCTTGGTTTCAGGCAAATGGTAAGAGGCGTCGGGACTCCAAAGGGACTCTTCACCCTGGCCTGCTCCTTTGGTCTGTCTGTCTCGTCTGTCTCTAGTGTTCTCCACCCCCCGCCCCTTCCCCGTCTCTTCTGTGTCTCAAGGTCTTTTATTCTCGGTTTCTCTCTGCGTGTCATCTCTCCCTGTTTCTCACTCTCTGTCCCTGGTGGTCTCTCTCCCTCTCTCTCTCTCCCTGGGCTGCTTGCTCTTCCTTTGTGCTAGAAGAGGTGCCGGCTTCCAAAAGAGCAGAATCCTCAGGAGACGTGGGGTTTCCAGGTCTGAATGCTTAATTTCCCATTCCTGCTCAGCAAGGGCAGAGACTCACGCCACATTGTACGGTGGCTTATCACTCACTCCCCACCCGCCTGGAGAAAAATGCTCTGCTCTCCTCCCCACGGGGCTCCGCTGCTTCCCCTGAAAAGGGGGCACATTGCAGGGCTTCTTTTAACAGTTTTGTGCCCCCTGTAAGGTGCAAAGGAGAGACACCCCAGGCAGGGCCCCCACCTGCTCTGCACCCAGAGCGAGCCTGGGACTCCACATAAGAGGAACAGTCACATTCCCCGCCATCCACTTGGGGCTCTTTATTTTGTTTGATTCTATTCTGAGAAAGAGAGAGAGAGAGAGAGAGAGAGAGAGAGAGAGAGAGAGAGAGAGAGAGAGAGAGAGAGAGAAAAGAAGCAAAAAGAAAACCTCGAAGAAACAGGTCATACAGGCCAAAAATATATATACACACAATCCCAAACACTTCACCCATATGAATTCACCAACTCCTTATCCCTTCCCTCCATTTTACAGATAGGAAAACTGAGGCCCAGAAAAGTTAGACTACTTGCTTAGGTCAGGAGCAACCCAAGGTGAATTTGAACTCAGCCATCCTCCCCGGGTTCAGGCAGGGACTCCTGCCCTGTTCAGCAGCACAGGGCTCTCTGCCAAGTCCTCAGCCCCAGTCCTAAACAGACACGCCTTCCCCTCCCTGGAGCGCTGGGGCTGAGCTCCCTCTCCCCCAGCTCTTCCATAGGGTGGGAACTCAAGCCCTTCTGGTCTCAGCTCTTTTTCAGGGGGACTTCTCTGGGCCTCCTCAATAAAGGAGTCCTCTCCAAGTCCCCTAGGACACCACACCCATCATACTCTGTGTGTCCTTCAAAGCTTATCCCAGTGGAGATTTTGTTGCTATTTTTGTTTAATCTGTCTTCTTGGTTGGTGTCTCTTTCCTCCCCTGGAATGGAAGCCTGCTGAGAACAGAGACCTGATCCGTCTTGTTCAGAGCTAGAGCTCCCTGTCCAGAAGAGTCAGGGCTCCAGAAAGACAAAGTGAAGAAGGGAGACGGGACAGTGAGGTGTGGGCAGGAAGTAGGAGAGAGCTGTCAGGGTGTGTCAGGAGGGGAGGACGCTGGGGCATGGTGGTAGGGAAGGCCCCCAGCTGTCCTGTGCCGAGCATTGCAGGGTCCTGTTGGCAGGAAGGAATTGGGACACAGGTGAGTTAGAATCAAGGGTCTTGAGTGCCAGGCTAAGAAGTCTAGCTTTATCAGCAGCAGGCAATGGGAACTGGTAAGGGGGTCCCAGAAGTGGGGTGGCACCTGCTCTGGTTCAGGAGATTGTCCTGGCAGGGTGGATGGGGCAGGAGGCCCCATAAGACCTACAGCAGGACCCTTCCGGCCAGAAAGGCTCTAGGAACCTGGGGAAAGACAAGGACAGAAGAAGCCAAGGTCTTTCCCTTACAGTGTGTGGATGCAGAGAAAATTCCAGCTATGCACCATGATGGGAGCAGGACCAGGAGGGAAGGAGCCTCCCATGGTCCGAAATTGCCCAGATGCATTTTCTAAAAATCAGAGCAGGTCAGGATCTTTGTTTTCTATTTTCCCCCTACCCACTTTGGGGCAATGAGGAGCAGATTGTGTTTCCAAACACATCACAAGAATCTGCAGTGGAAGTTGGAAGAATAACCCCAGGCTTCTTGGTCTAATTCTCAAGGTCAACTGATATCATTAGAATAACATGAACTCAATTTGAGTTACAGCAGGGAAATCATGTTAGGAAATATGGGTCACTCATCACCGAGTAATGAAGCTGTTACCTCGCGCTATCGGAAACGCGCTCGCTCAGAAACTTGTCCACCGCCCTCGCCCCATTGTCGGGCTGCCTCTTAACAATGAAGTCGCCCACGGAAAACCAAAGACCAGGAAAACCAAAGCCCACTCCGGGAGGGAGAAGTGTGACTGAGGTGGAAGGGGCCCTCCTGCCTGCAGCATCGGCACCAGCCGGAAGGGCGGAATGTCCCCCGAACAAAGGGTGGATTCGTTCCTCTTGGTTTTCGTGGAGAAGTTTGCTCCGAGGTGCGTGAGATTTCCTTGCAAGGCCACTGTGGGAAATGAGAGAGAGAGAAGGTCCCTGAGGTCACAGGATGCACATAACCCAGCGCTGGTGGAGGAGACCCCAAGATTTAGTGCTGAGGAACCAGGCTCCCGGGGCAGCCCACGGAGAGCAAGTGAATGACAGTCACCAGTCGGCCGTCCAGCAGTAGGTGGTGAGCCACCATCAGTGCCCCACGCAGCAGGAATGGGGCTCGGCGCAGGCTCTCCCCACGTTTCAGTGGAAACTAGGAACAGAATTTTCTGTAAAATCTCCTTGTTTTAGAATGTGAGCAACATGCTCAAAATACCCTAAAAATACACGTTTTGCATAATACGGTGCTGCCAGTGTGTGACTTTGGGGGTTATAAAAATGCTAATTAATACTCTGCCAGAGACCCCAGGTCCTGCCATCATCAGAGCCCAGTGAAGGTGGACACCAGGCAAGGCCTGTCCCCACTCTAGGGCCAAAGTGCTCCCTGGAAACAGGCGCCCCCTCCATGGGAGAGCCCGTATCTAGTGGCTGATGTTGGGGCGTGGGAGAAAGACCCGGGTTCCTCGCCCCCCGTTCAGAACCTCTGCGAGTGGAATCAACCAAGGCCCTTGTGTCACAGGCTGGCCGCTCTGCCCAGGCCTCATTCCCTGTCTCCCTACTGTGCTGGTCCTGCACAGTACCTTCCAGAAGCCTCCAACCCTGGCTTTCCCACCTGTCCCATGGGAGAATCACCTGTCTTACCATGTCTCCTGAGGATGCAATGAGTTAGTGCAGGGGAGGCATACCATGCATACAGTGGGTGCTTAATAGCTACCTACTGTACCTTGAGGTTGGAATGCATGGAAGAAGGTAGTGGACGTGTACTTAGGTACTCACCACGTGGAGCTCATTCCCTAAACCTAAGCCAGAGTTTCTGGACCTCGTGCTGCTGAGACGGGTACCTCTTTGTTGTGGGGGAGGATCCCCATCTTGCAGATTGGAGGGTGTTTAATAGCCTCTACTCATTAGATGCCAGTAGCAACCCCCAAGTTGTGACAAGGAAATGTGTTCCTAGACACTGCCAAAGGCCTCCAAGGACAAAATTGCCTCCCAGAGAGAACCAGTGTCCTGACTCACTCAAGTACCTTGAGCCACATTTAGGAGACAGTCTCAGTTTGGGGTCCAAAAGTTGCCTGGGATCCCTTCCCAAGGCAGGCCAAGAAGTAGTGTGCAGTAGTCAGCGGAGCCA
Organism: Sciurus carolinensis; assembly: GCF_902686445.1. Lineage (NCBI taxonomy): Eukaryota > Metazoa > Chordata > Mammalia > Rodentia > Sciuridae > Sciurus > Sciurus carolinensis. The sequence goes on along the minus strand of NC_062228.1, from coordinate 33,692,468 downwards.
CTGCAATGGGGTGAGATGCCCTTAAAGTTCTAGAGTTTCCTTCTCTCAGCCTCCATGGCCTCCTGTGGAAAAAATAGAGATATATCAGGCCAGGCACAATGGTGCACGTCTGTAATGCAGGCAACCTGGGAGCTGAGGCAGGAGGATCGCAAGTTCGAGGCCAGCCTCTGCAACTTAATGAGACTCTGCATCAAAATACAAAATAAAAAGGCTGGGATTGTAGCTCAGTGGTAGAGCAACCCTGAGTTCAATCCCAGTACAGCAAAAAAAAAGGAAGGAGGAGGAGGAGGAGGAGGAGGAGGAGGAGGAGGAGGAGGAGGAGAACAAGAAGAAGAAGAAGAAGAAAGAAAGAAAAAGATATATCCATTCCATCACTACCAACCTCCCAGGGAAGTTACCAAAACAACGGTTTGATGGACGCAAGAATATTGGACATAGCTTAAAAATATTGTGCAAAAGTACAATGGAGCTGATTCTTACATTCATCTCACCCAAATCCAGCCATGTGTGCTCAGCCAAAGAGAGGGCGAGAAAGACAGGCAGACAAACAGAGGCCTTCATTCACCATGCCATTCTGTCCTTGTCCCCACTGCCCTAGGAAGAGGGAAGCCACAGTTAAAATGCCCAAGAAACAAAACACATTAAATTATCAGGACCCAGCCAATCTGATGATATACAGGTCAAGGTCACAAACATAGTCAAGGTAAATTTTACTCCAGCAGATTTGTCTCATATGGCAACATCCCTGACCTTGCGTAGCATGTGACTGGGTTCGTTTTTTCATTCCAAAAAAAAGTGGATGAAAAGCAAATCAAAGAAAGTTATGCCAACTTGACAAAACCATTCCACCAGCAGTGGGCAGCAGAAACAGGAAGAAAAAAAAAAAGTTTGCCTCTGAAACACCTGGTGGAAGCAGAGATTCAGGCCTCCGCTTCCCCCCTACTGCCCGCCCTCCTTCCTGCCCTCCCTGGAACAGAAGGGAAGCAGCAAGATCCTGAAATAGCCTCGCTCCCAACGGTGAGACAGGAAGCTCCAGCCCCACGCCTGGAAGCCGTCATGCAATTGACACAGGGCACCCGCCGCTGCCCCTGTCATTTACCTTCAGGAATTCACAGCCTCCCACACAGTCTGGGAGGGGAGGATGGGAGGGGGGTTCAGGGGTGTGTTCCCTGGGGACATCCCAGGGAAGGCCAGATGAAAGTGGGTTCCAGAGCAAGTGGCTTCTTTTCCACACCGGTCCCTGAAACTCCTCACTCAAGATCTTCCATCCCAGACCAGGGGCTCACTCGGTTTACCCCATAAGCACTGGGGTCCACAGAATATTTTGGTGGGGGTAGACTTGACATGTGCATGACAGCCACAGAAGAAAAGATTATTGACACTAAAATATGAGAAGAAAACTGTCAAATCAAAATTACTAATCATTTCAAAAGCAAGATTCTAAAACCCTTGTCACATTTTTAGGTGAAATAATTATACCAAACAATGGCATTCAACATAAGCGGAGTAGAATTTAATATATTGAAGTAATATGGAAAAGGGCCTCACAGAGTTTCAGTCAGCACCCCCAAAACATACTCCTTTCAAAACCTCCTGAGGATAAAGTTTCTCTTCTCTTGATGTGTCTAAGCGGGACAGTGAGGCAGAAAATCTGCATGCCCACACAACACTCTGGATCGACAGGATGGTCTCAGAGACCCTTGTAAATGCCAGGAGCCCGGGAGAAATTTGACCACCCATCTGCATCCCTAGGTGCATCAGGAGCTGATTCTAAGCACTTAACCATCCCCCATCTCAAGTCCCCAGAGTCCATATCAATACCTGCTCTCACCTCTGCTAAATTTGGTGGAAGATTCTGGGCTGGGATTTGGGACTGGGGGGTTCTAGGCCAAGCCTCTTACTTTCAAAGGAAATGCAATATTTTCTGCACCAATGTCCTGACCCAAAAGTAGAAAAAATCAGGATAGACTGAGAGGGCCGATTTATTAGGAGATAAAAATGGAGAGAATTTGTTTCCTTGTGAAAGACACCCAGCTCTTTGTTGACCAGGAAACCCTCCTCACTGACTTCAGAGTTGAAGTCGGCTTGTCTCCTCCATCTTGACCCGCCAGTCCCTGCCTGCGAGCCCTGAGCTAGGGCCTTCTCGTGCCCAACTCTGATCCCCGCTGCCCCGCCTCCTCCAGGAAATCACACGTGGCCAATGGAGGGCAAATGGCGCCAGACCCGCCAGAACGGAAGGCAGCCCCTGCCCACTGCCTGCTGGTTCCTCAGTTGGCAGAAATCTCTTTCCACAGTCGGTGGGCAGGGTTGTGTTTATTTTGCAATTAACAAAGAACAAAGGAAGTGGCAGGGGGCTTGGGGGTGGTGCTTGTGGCTTGCTTTTGGGGACCAGAATTCCTGCCTTGCCCCCAGTTCTATTGGCTCTGGGTCTGCGGGATGGGAGGGGTGTCAATGCCTTCAATCATTTCGCAGGGGTCTGTGTCTTTTTTGGCCAGGTCACCCGCTGCGACAGATGGGCCCTCTATTCCAAAGAGAAACAAGGGGCAAAGCTCTGCCCAGATGGGCCTCAGGGCTGCTCAGGGCTGGGTGATCAAGAAAGGCGCGCGTGCTCTCTGATTGCAGGGGCCATTGGGGGACCAATGGACCAAGGAACACCCTGCCATCCACGTCTCTGAGAACAGCCCCTACTAGCTGTTTGCTGTGCCATCTTCGAAGCGGGCCCTGTGTCCTCGTGTCCTACACATAGATTGAGCAGAGCCCTACTAACAAAGCAGGGAGAACTGGGGGGCTCGGGAGGTATTGACATAGCAGACAGGGCGCCAAGTTGCCCATGGTAAACAAAGCAAATTATATTTACTTCCACAGGAGCCTGAGATTTTGACAGCAAAGAGAGACTTATGGTAGAGTTGTTGCTACATTTATATTTAATAAATTTAAGAGAGAGATGAAATAGACTTTAGCAAGGCTAGTGAAATATTTATAAAAGCACACCGAAGCCATGTAAGGGAGAGAGGGGGAAATAAAACAGCTCGCATGTGGGATCAAATCGAGCAAGCCAGCTTTTAACCTGACAGCTCCCTAGCACTGCGGGCGAGAGAGCTGCCAACAGGCCGCAGATGCACCACACCTGAGCTAGCCGGGAAGACGAGGGAGGTGTGGGAGGGAGGCGAGGTGGGGACGGGTGTGTGTGCACAGGCACAGCCAGCTCCATGCGGTCCCGGGCAGCTGTCACACCTGCCCAGCTGCTCAGGTGCGCCTGGCACCTTGCAATGCCAGCCAGAGCACGTCCTCCCACCCCTGGCTCACGTCCAGTCAAACCTATGGCCTGGTAGGAACATGCAGGCTCCTGGGGAGGCCTTGGACAGCTGGGGCCCAAATACCCTGGGCTTCCATTCCCTGGGAGAACCAATCTGTCTTCGAGCTACTGTCTGAGGAAGGGCTGGTCTTCCCTTCAAGGGAGGGAAACAGGTGAGATTTGTTAGCTCGTAGATTTAGAACATTTTTTTTTAATGCACAAGAAATATACACTCATGGTAGAAAGATGGAGGGGAAGCAGATAAACTAACAGACATGCAAACCCACCGTCCTGGCTCTCAACCATGCTGACATCTCCAGGCTGGCTGCATTCCATTGTATCAGGGGGTGGTTTTAATATCAGGAAAGATCATTTCAGAGCAAGTTCTGTTGGCCACTAACATGTTCTGGAATATGCTTCCCACTGTTCATCTCTTCCCCTACCCTCTTTTCCTGTCCTGAGCCAAATCTAAATTCAGCCCAGTTCAATCCTATCTCCCCAGAGAAATATTCACAAGGGCCTGTTGTCAGTCCCCTGCCCCCGACACACACACACACACCCTGGATCTTCCTCCCCTCAGCCCACGTCGTCCTTTACCTGCCTGGGTTGTGGTTCCTTCTTACACTCTTGGCTGACCACGCTGTACGCTGGCTTTTCCTGTCCTCACATCCTCAAAGAAGACCCGGAGACACCCTTCTGTTCCCTCTCCACCTTCAGAGCCAACCTGGGTACAGCTCAGGCCTCGGTGGGCTCCTGACAACATCCAACGCCCAACACCTGGTTTCAGCAACGGGCTGCGACTGACCTGTGTTCTCCTTTGGGAAATGGTATTGACACTTGTCCAGTTTTCCCAGGAGACGCAGAAAACTGCTTTGTGGTTTCAAAGAATGATTTGCAGAAATCAGTTTGACCAAAAGTCAGTCTGTGGAAAGCCAGTTCGCCAGACGCCTAGCTAACCCACGACCCAGAGTTCATTCCCCCACAGACTTTGTCCCCACTTCTGCTGTCTCTCATGCCAAACCTGAATTGTCCTAAAATTCTTTGCTTTCACCCCGGTCTTTGGCCTTCAAATGGCTGCAGAAAACCCTGCTGGACAGTCTAAGATATGTGCGTGTGACAGCTCATTCAGCAAAATTAATTCTGTTAAGCGACTTTTCTGTGTGTTGGCTTCCGGAATCTGTGCAGATACCCTTCTGGGATCAGGGGAGGCTCAGAGGTCCATCTTGCTGATTGCTGAGGCCCCCTCTCCAGCATCTTCTCCTTCCCTCAGGTCCTGCCTAACTATTCAGACCTGGTACCCTCCAAAACTTCTGAGACTCTCTAATAAGATGCAGAATATACTATAAGCAGATTGCAAAAATTGGCTTTTAGCCCCACCCACCAACACATGCCACGCCCCATTCTGCAGCCACACCTGATCTCTCTTTTTTATTAGAACTCCTGCTGGCTCTCACCTCCAAGCCTTTGCCAGGCCATTATCTCTACTGGAGCACTCTTCCCTCACTACCTTTACCCTCTTTTAAAAAGCAGGCCTGGGGCTGGGGAGATAGCTCAGTCGGTAGAGTGCTTGCCTTGCAAGCTACAAGGCTCTGGGTTCGATCCCCAGCACCACATACATACACACACACACACCCCCCAAAAAAGGCAGGCCTATTGAAATATGATTGACACATAATAAATTACACACACTTAAGGGGTACGAGTTTTGACCTGGTGTACATCTGTGAAATCATCACACAGTGAAGGTAGTGAACCTGTTCATCGCCCCCAGTTTCCTCCTGACTCTATAATCCCTCCCACTCATTCCTTGTCCCCAGTCCCAAACAACCATTGATGGGCTGTTATAGTTTGGGTCTTTAATGTCCTGTAGAAGCTCATGTATTGAAGGCATGGCCTGTAGTTCATGGCACTACTAGGAAGTGGTGGAAACTTCAGGAGGTTGGAGGAAGTAGGTCATTGGGAAAGTGCCCTTGTAGGAGGCATAGGGATCCTGGCCCCTTCCTCTCCCTCTTTACTTCCCAGTCACCAGGGAGTGAGCAGTTTCCTCTGCCATGCAATTCTGCCATGATGTGCTGTCCCACCCCAGGACCAAAGGCAGCAGGGCCAAGTGACCATGGACATGGACTGAAACCTCTGGAATGGTGAGGCAAAATAAATCTTCTCTCCTTTTAAGTTGATTCCTCTCAGGTATCTGTCACTGCTACAGGAAACTGACTAACACTAAGTGGGCCTTCTGTCTCTATAGATTACTTTGCAGTTTCTGGAGTTTTATATACTTTTTATCATATGATAGGTGCTCTTTTTATGTCTGGCTTCATTCATTCAGCATTTACTTTGAGATTCATCCATGTTGTTGTGAAGGTCAGTAGCTCCTTCCTTTCTTTTGTAAATACCATTCCATTGTGGGGATGTGCATAGTCTATCCACGCACCTGTTAATGGGTTTGGGGTTGTTGCCAGGCTGTTACTATTTTTAAAAAGCTGCAATAGACATTCATGTGTAAGATTTTAGATGCACATGTACTTTCATTTCTTTTGGTAAATACTTAGAAGTGAAATGACTGGATTTATGACAGGCATATATTTAGATTTTGGGTTTTTTTGACCAGGGATGGAACTAAGGGGCACTCAACCACTGAGCCACATCTCCAACCCTTTTTTGTACTTTATTTAGAAATGGGGTCTGGCTGAGTTACTTAGTGCCTCACTAAATTGCTTAAGCTGACTTTGAACTCAGGATCCTCCCGAGTCGCTGGGATTACGGGTATGTGCCATTATACCTGGCATACGTATTTAGATTTTAAGAAAACTCTGGACTATTTTTTCAGATCATCAGTGTAAGAGAGTTCTTAACACTTGGTTTGTTTTGTGGATTTTAGCCATTCTAATGGATGATTATTAACGTGAATTTGCAACTCCCAAAAGTCTGGTGATGTTAAGCGTCTTTCCTCTGCCTATTGGTCATCCACGTATCTTCTTTAGTGAAGTGTCTGTTGAAATCACTTGCCATTTTCTATTGACTGATTTGTTTCTTATTATTGAATTCTGAAAGTTTTTTTAATGTATTCTAGAATCAAATCCTTTATATGATTAAAATATTTTCATAAATTCTGTAGTCTTTTCAGTCCTCTAATGTAATCTTGCAAAAAGCATTAATTTTTCATTTTAATCAAGTCCAATTTACTGATTTTTTTTTGAGACCCTGGTTTTAATAGTGTTTCTAAGAAATTTTTGCCTCATCTATGGGCACAAAGATTTTTCTCATATTTTCTTTAGGAATGTTTATATATTTTTTTATTTTTAAATTTTTAATTTGTTCTAATTAGTTGTACATAACAGTAGAATGCATTTATGCATTTTGATAAATCATACATAAATGGAGTATAATTTCTCATTTTTCTGATTATACATATTGTAGGATCACATCAGTCATACCCTAAGACTCTTATTCAAAAAAAATTGTTTAGTTGTTGATGGACCTTTATTTTATTCATGTATTTATTTATTTTTATTTATTTATTTTATTTTTACAGACTGCATTTTGATTCATTGTACACAAATGGGGTACATCTTTTCGTTGCTATGGTTGTGCACAATGTAGATTCACACCATTCGTGCAATCATACATGTACATAGGGCAATGATGTCTGTCTTATTCCACCATTTTTCATACCCCCGCTTCCTCCCATTTTCCTGTACGTAATCTAAAGTTCACAGAGACAAACGGAGGAATGTTTATATTTTGCATTGAGGTTTATGATTGTTTTTGTGTTAAGTGCTGTTGGTGCAGATGAATCAGAGTTTGTTAATCTCGCACATGGATATCCAATTATTCTAACGCAACCTGCTGAAATGACCACCTCTTCTCACTGAAGCACCTTTGCATCTACATACAGAGAGACAGCCCTCTTTCTGGGGTCTCTGGTCTGTTCCCTCCCTCTCCTCCCCTGCACAGCAGCACTGCACCCTCGTGATTCCTGTGGCTTTATTGTAGGTCTTGAACTCAGAAAATGTTAGTCCTCCATTTTGTCCTTTTTGAAGTAGTTTTGGCTACTTTAATCCACTTCATATTTCCAAATGAATTCGAGAATCTTCAACCAAAAACCTGCAGGAATTTTGATAGGGATTGCTTTGAACCCATCAATAAATTAGGGAAGAAATGACATCTTAAAAATATTGATTCCTCTGATTCATTGGCAAGGCCTATCTCCTTTTATTTAGATCTTCTTTAACTTCTCTCAGCAATGTTTTGTACTTGTCAGTGTACAGATCTTGCACATCTTTTCTCAGATTGATTTCTAAGCATTTCATATTTTATGCTACTGTAAATGGCATTTTTAATTTTAGCTTCTGATTGGTCCTCATTCGTACACACACTTGCAACTATATATTAATCATGTGTCTGACAGCAGTGCTAAATATTCTTTTTAGTTCTAGTGACTGCTTTATAGATTCTTTCAGATTTCCTATGTAGACAACCATGTTATCTGTAAATAAAAAATATTCTTACTTCTTTATTTTGTTACCTTTTTTCTTTTTTTTTTTCTATTTATTATTTTTTCCTTTCCCCTATATTATTTCCTATTTTTTCCCTAGAACCTTCAGTACAATGTTAATTTTTAATCTGGAATAGATACTGAATTTTATCAAATGCCTTTTCTGTGTCTGTTAAGATGACCATATATTTTCTTTCCTAAGTTTGTGAATATGATGAATTACTTTCATTAAGGCTAAACCCCCTTGGGTCATGATATATTATCCTCTTTATGTTGTTGGAGTCAATTTCCTAAAGTTTGTTTTGCTTTTAGAATTTTTGCATCCATCCTTATGAAAAATATTGCTGTGTAGATTTCTTTTCTTCTCAAACCTTTGTTTGATTTTGATATCAGGGTAACAGCCTCATTGGAAGAGGTGGAAATAGTTCCTCTTCAGTTTTCTGGAAGAGTTTGTTTGGAATTGGTATTGTTTAATTTTTGAATATTTGCTAGTATTCACAAATGAAGACACATGGCTTACAAGTTTCTGTGGGAAGGTTTTGATTACAAATTCAATTATTTTAATAAACATGGGTCTATTCGGGGTATTCAGTTCTTCTTGGATGAGATTTTGCAGTTTATGAATTTCAAGGGTCTTGTCCATTTCAGCTAAGGTATTGAATTTATTCACATAAAGCTATTCGTAATATCCCTTCATTACCCTTTTCACATCTACAAATTTGGTTTGATTCACCCTGATCTTTTTATTTCCTTATTCTGCTTACTTTAATTCATTCTGGTATTTCTTTTTTTTTTTTTTTTTTAAGTTTAAAAAAAAAAATTGTCCATTGGCCTCAGCCCTTCCTCCTTTCTAATACAGGCATTTGAGCTCTCAATTTCCCCATGTCCACAGGTTTTACAGGTCTCCCACACATTTCCGTGTAATATGTGGTCATTTTTACTCTGTCAAAAACACTTCCTCTTTTACTCTTTTGATTTCTTCTTTGACCCCTGAGTTACATAGAAGTGTGTCATTTGGTGGCCAAATATTTGGGGCTATTTCCAAAGACCTTTCTGTTCTTTCTTCCCAATTTAACTTAATTCCATTGTGGTCAGAGAACATATTGCACAACTTAATTCTTTTAAATTTATTGAGAGTCATTTTATGACCCAGAATATGGTGTATCTTGGCCAAAGTCCCATGCACACTTACGAAGAATGACTGTTCTGCTGCTGTTGGGTCTAGTGTTCTATAAATGTCAACTAGGTCAGGTTGGTTGGTTTGGATCTCTTGTGGAAGGTCCCTCAAAGCCTCATGTGCAGAGGCAGGGACACAGAGAAGTGATTAGATCATGGTTCTGACCTCATCAGTGGATTAATCCACTGATGACAGAATAGACTGCTGGAGAATGGGGCGTACTTGGAGGAAGTAGGTCACAGGGGTGGGGTGTGCCTTGGGAGGGTTTATCGTCTCTTGGTCTCTCTTCCCTTCTCCCCCCACCCTTCTCTTCCTGGCTACCCTGAGTTGGGCAGCTTTCCTCTACCATGCCCTTCCGCCATGATGTTTCTGCCTTGGAACTAGCCAACCATGAACTGAAACCTCTGAAATCGAGAACCAAAATAAGTCTTTCCTCCTTTAAGTTGTTTGTGTCAAGTGTTTTGGTCACAACAATGACAAGCTAACCCACTGGTTTTCTATCTACACAGTCTATTAATTATTGACCATAAATGTGGATTTTTCTATTTTCCCTACAGTCTTTTAAGTTTTTCCTTCATATATTTTGAAAAATACAGCTCTAACAGTTGGATACAAATACACCTTGACCCCTTAATTATTATAAAATGAATTTTTACTCCAGTAATATTCCTTGGTCTGAAATCTACCTTGTCCACTTTTGTTTTTTGTTCTTTGGGATTTTTTTTTTTTTTTTTTTTTTTTTTTTTTTGGTACTGGGTATTGAACCCAGAGGCGCTTAACCACTGAGTCACATGCCCAGCCTCTTTTAATATTTTATTTAGAGACAGGGTCTTGCTGAGTTGCTCAAGGCCTCACTAAGTTGCTGAGGCTGGCTTTGAACTTGTGATCCTCCTGCCTCAGCCTCTGGAGTCACTGGAATTACAGGCATGTGCCACTGTGCCCAGCTCTACTTTCTTTTTATTATTGTTTGCATGGCTTACTTTATGCGTTTTACTTTTGAACTCACTTGTATCTTTGCATTTAAAATGAAGTCCTTAGGCATTTGTATGTTTTAAAACATCTGTATTTTGCTTCATGTTTGAAAAATATTTACACTAGCTGTAGAATTACGGGTTACCAATTTTTCAGTTTTTTTCATTACCTTAAAGACAATGCTTTAATATTTTCTTTCTTCTTTTTCGGTTTTTCTTTCTTTTCTTGTGTGTGAAGTTCATTGAGCTTCTTGGACCTAGAGATTTATAGTTCACATATTTGGAAAAATTGGGGCCACCGTTTATTCAATGTGTTTCCTTCCTCCTCCCCTTTAAGAAACTCCAGGTACCTGTGCTGAAGAGGGTCCCACTGCTCATTCTATCTTGTGACTGTTTTTCTTTTGATTCTTTTTGCTCCGTTTGTTTCAGCACATAGTTTCTATTGTATGTCTTCAAGTTTTCCGATCTTTTCTCCTGTGATGCATAATCTCCTGTGAATTCCATCCATTGTATTTTTCAGCCTCAGACCTTGTAATCTTCATTTTTCATATTTTGATTTGGGTCTTTTTCATGTTTTCCATGTCTCTAATTAACATCTTAAACATATGGAATATAGTCATAAGAACTGTGTTAATGTTCTTGTCTGCTAATTCTAACATCTGTGTCCGTTCTAGGTCAGTTTTGATTGAATGATTTTTCCGTTCCTCAGGGGTCATATTACCCTGCTTCTTTGCACACCTAACAATTTGTAAATGGATGCCAGACATAATGAATTTTATCTTTTGGGTGCTGGATGTTTTTTGTGTTTCTATACATAGTCTTGAGCTTTGTTCTGGCTACAGTTAAAGTACTTGGAAACATTTTGATCCTTTGGAGTTTTATTTTCAAGATTTGTTAGGTGGGATCAGAGTGGTGCTCAGTCCAAGGTTAATTATTGCCCACTAGTGAAGCAAGACCTTTGTGTTAGTCATCTTCCATGACTGTAATACACGCCTGAGATAACCAACCTATAAAGAGAATGGATTTTGACTCACAGTTCGGGTGCTTCAGTCTGGTTGATTTGGGCCTGTGGAGAGGTGGTACATCATGGTAGAGAGCACATGGTGGAACCAATCTGCTCACCTCATATCAAGGACAACAAAGATAAAGAAAGAGGATGAGACAGGGGTCCCAGAATCCCCTTCGAGGGTGCCCTCCTCAACCCCAAGTGACCTGAAGACTTTATAGGCTCCATCCACTTCTTAAAGTTTCCACCTCCTTCCAATGGTGCCATGCTGGGAATTGAGCCTCCAGAAGACTCTCCAGTATTCTTGCCTACGTTTCTCTCTTTCTCTGTCTCAGATCCTCTTTCCTGCGTACTCCAGCAGTGTTGGTCTCCTGACTATCAGGTCTGTCTCAACTCAGGTCGCCTACCATTCTTCTTCCTGGGTCCCCCTGTCCTGTGCCATGACTTGGAAACTCTCAAGGCAGTGGGCTGGGGCAATCACAGTGCTCACCTCAGTTGACTGCCACTCTCAAGGAAGTCCACCCTTCATTTCTTCAGTGTGTGTGTGTGTGTGTGTGTGTTGGTTACTGGGGATTGAACCCAGGGGCACTTTACTACTGAGCCACATCCCCAGACTTTTTTGATTTTTATTTTGAGATAGGTCTTGCTAAGTTGCTCAGGCTGGCCTTGAACTTAGATCCTCCTGCTTCAGTCTCCTGAATTGCTGGGATTACTCTGCGCCAGGCTTTCGCCCTTCGTTTCTTAATGTCCAGTGCCTAGCAACTGGTTGTTTCGGGCAGAAAGGTAAATCTCATTCATGTTACTCCAACTTGGTTGGAAGTGGAAGCTTCCTGACGCACAACTCTCAGTCTTTGCAGTTAGCTCAAACGCTACTGCCTACAGGCAGCCTTCCGTGACGGCCCACGGACCAGGTTAAGTAACTGTCCTTCTTCTGTCACAGTTCTTATCAGTCTGCATTTTTATTGCTTGCTCACTTGGTCACCTCCTCAATGACACTATGGGAGTCTGTGCCTTGTTCACTAGATTCTGTCTGGCACTCAACAGGTCCTTCATCACTGTTGACTATTTTGAACATGTTTTAGCTCCAGATGATTCTAACGTTAGCAGGGTTTTCCTCTGATGTCCAGTTAGATGTTGGGGACACAGAAGTTTCATCTAGAAAAGTATGGTTATGAAGTACACCTGTACCCCTGGGGCAAACTCACCAATTTCTGTCTCCAAGGCCCCAGAAATCACAGTTGGTAGCCCGACACGCAGCAAGGCACTGGGGCAGTAAGAGTTGCAGACAGATCCAGGGAGGAAGCAAGGGCTGGGCTTCCCGGGGAAGCAGGAAACCTCAGATTGAAAAGCCGGTGTGCGTGCAGCCATGCTATTGACCCCAAATTCTGGGCTCCCCAACCCCCAAAGCCCTAGAAAGGACCCCCAGCCCAGGCAGTTTGAGAATGAAGCAAGTTTGCAAAATTATGGAATTTCAAATGATATCCTGGTCTGTATTTGGTGAGGGGGGGAAAAACTCTTTTTCAAAGAATGAAAAGGCTTCCCCACCCTCCCCTTCCTTTCTCTTCAATGACGGCATTTCCATAAGAGAACTGCTTGATGGGCCTGTTCCCTTTAAATTATTTTCTAACGATGCAGGCAGTCACACGCGCCGGCCGCCTCTCCTTGGCTAACCTTTCCTTTCAATTACTTTCGTTCTTCCGCCGAACAATGGCCGCGGCGCAGCCCCTCCTGGCTGGGACTGCTACAACTCGGCGCCTCTGCGGCCAGGTGCCCAGGCTGGGCTCCGGCTTTGTTCCCCTGGCCAGACGGCCGCGCTTTCATCTTCCCGTCTCCCCTTTCTGTGCCATTTAAACTTTAACCTGGTAGTAACTTTGCCCGCCTTGATTCCCAATTCAAAGGCAGGCAGATGAAAAGCCCTCCCCTTGGATGTGGCTTGAAAACTTCATCCTCAGTCTCTCTGTGTCTTTGAACTGCCTTGGAGCCTTTTTGCCCAGACTGTTTTATTCTCCCTGGGCCTCTAGCTTTCAGGCCTGGGGGCGTAGGAAAGGCAGCATTGGGGGCTTCCCAGCTGGGGACCTACAGGACCCCAACTGCTCCCAGTGGGCAACTCACGTGTCCTCACACGCGCACACACACATCATCCCACCCCTTGGCCCAGGAGCCCGGATCTCAGGAGACCATCTCTGGCCTTCCGGGCCAGTCCCCTGCCTCTCTCCAGCCCTCCCCCATCTCAGCTTCCCTTCACAAGCCCCAGACCCACAGCAACTTCAAGGCTTCTAGCCCCAGGTGGGTCTTCCAGAAACTTTTTCCTTTTCAATGCCAGGCAGGCCACTCGCTGCTCTCAGATGTCGGGCAAGGCACAATGAGAGAATTCTGCAATCACAGAAAAATTCAGGTAGTCGAGACCAAATGGGACAGCCGGGAAAATGAACCAGAGACAGGGCTAGAAGTGAACTCGAAAGCAGACACAACTTTCCTCAGCCTCTGAGCAGACCCTGCACCACCAGGGCGTGCAGCCTTGCTGGTCAAAGTCTCATGAGGTCCCCCTTAGTAAGAGGTTCAGGTGTTTTGTTGCTCGACTACCAAGAACAATCTCTGCAAACAGAGGTAAGCAATACTGAAGTAGGTTGAATGGCAGCTCTCAAAAAGATCTGTCTACTTCCTGTCCCCTGAAATCTGTGGCTATCACCTTATTTGGAAAATAGGTCTTCGTAGATGTGATATCAAGGATCTTGAGATGCAGAGATCATCTGGATTGTCCAGAGTGTCCTTAGCCCAATGAAACATGTCCCTTTAAGAGCCACACAGAGGAAAGGCCCAAAGAGAAGGGGAGGAGGAGATGGGACCACAGAGACAAGATGGGAGCAATGTGGCCACAGGCCAGGGACACTTGGAACCATCAGAAACTGAAAGAGACAAGAATAGGATCATCCCCTGGAGTTTTCAGAGGGAGCGCAGCCCCACAGACACCTTAATTTTGGACTTCCGTCCTACAGAATGGTGAGTAAATGAATTTCTGTTATTCTGAGCAGATCAGTAATTTAGCTTCAGGAAACTAATGTAAGCGTGCAGAAGCGGAGAGAGGAAATCGACGGTCATCCGCCCTCCTCACTAGGGCCTGCCTGATGCTGGGGTGATGACGGTTCAGGCCCCTCCCCAGCCTCAATGGTGCCCACTGGTGTCAACCAATCACAGGTGTCTCACAACTCTCACCAGTGATTGGCTTGAGGATGGGCCTATGAACTATTCTAGCCAAAGAATAGCCTATGAACTATTCTAGATGGAGGAGGAGGGCATGCTGGGAGGCAACGGCTCCTCTTCATTCCCAGGGTGTGATCATCTCTACCTGTGAGCCCACGCCATTGGCCCAGTGGTGATGGGAGGAAGGAGAGATGGACAGAGCCTGCAGAGGGAGGGGCAGGGACAGCAGTGAGGCAAGCCGGATTCCCAGAGCCTAATCTTAGCTGCAGACTGTCTGGCAGCAGAGAGTCGAGGGAAGTACTTCCTAAAGGCAGAACTGTGTGTAGGTCCCTGGGAACCATGAAGGGACAGTTTGAGCCTAAATTCCACCTCCTGATGGAAACAGGACATCCCTTGCCAGGCATCGTGGTGCACATCTATAATTCCAGCAGCTCGGGAGGCTGAGGCAGGAGGATCACAAGTCCAAAGCCTGTCTTGGCAGCTTAGCGAGGCCCTAAACAATTTAACAAGACTCTGTTTCAAAATAAAACATAAAGAGGGCTGGGGATGTGGGTCAGTGTTTAAGTGCCCCTGGGTTCACTCTCTGGTACCAAAAAAAAAAAAAGGACATACCCAGACTTAGGGAGTGAAGGAAAGGGACAGAGTGAAGGAAAGAGTCTACCAGCATGAGGGTTTGAGAAGCCACATGGAATAGAATGTCTCCCAGAGGGAGAGCCAGGCAAAGCAGCTTAATTTATAACAAAGGTCTGAGCATGGGGCAGGGAGGGCCAGGATGCTGGAGTCTAGCAGGTAAATTCATCTAGTGACTCCCTCCCTAGATGGCTGTTCCAAGTCCTTGGGAGTGAGAAGAGTTGTCTACAAAAACCCAAAGTACGGTTAAGACATCAGGGCCAAGCAGCATTGCTGTGAGGCCTCCTAACAGAGAGAAGCAAAATAGGGAATGGGCGTTTCCCCCACTATAGCTCAGGCAGGGAGGACTCAGATGCAGAGAGCCTTCTGCAGCTCAGGAGGGTCAACTCTCCCACATTAGGGACCCAGTGCTCAGAGGCAGCTGCAGGGCTGCACATAGGGTGGCCCACTTGAGGCCACCAGATCTGGAGGTCCCAAGGTGTGTCCTGCAGCCATCATGGTGCCAAAAGCAGGTACAGGATCCAGGGGAGGCTCCAAGGATCTGTGACTGGCCTCCAGGGACAGGAACCAGGTGCCTCCAGGGACTCCTCAGGCAGCAGACGTAGTTGAAGGGTACCAAAGCAGAACAGAAAGGCTTTTTACATGCGCTTGGAGGCTGGGAGACGTGTTTGTGAGGTTACATGAGACATGTCTAGAAAGGCCTCCCAATAATCAGGTGACATTTTGAGCGGGTTTCTAGGAAGTACTAAAATATCTAGTGAAAGCAAGAACCACATAAATACATTTCATCACTGTCGATGCCTCTTTGTGGCCCCAGGCTGCTGTGACCTGGCACATAGAGGTTGTATCAGCAGCAACATCAATTCAATCCAAAGCCACTTTCTGGAATGACCCTGTGTTCTCAACCCTTAGGATCCCCTGGTGTACATCAGGGTCACCTGAGGGCTTGAGAGAGATACCCGTGCCCGGGCTACAACTTACCAAGGAAATCATGAGCTCTGGGAAGGACTCAGGTTCTGTCTGTTTAAAGTCACCCAGGAGATGCCAGCGCACAGCCAGGGTTGAGGCCCACTCCATCCTGAACTCTGCCCACCTTGGCAGGAAGCAGGGCAGAACCTGATCTCCTCTCAACCAGGGACCTTCGGCTTCCCTGGCGGCTCTCTCGTGAGAACTTGGGCTCAGTCACATTCCAGGGCCGTTTCACCTCTGCCATCACATGAAGCATTGGAGAGTGTGCGACTTAACCGAGCTGAGGACGAGGAAGCAGGTGGGGAGAATGGGGGAGGGCAGCAACAGCCCCCTCCCCTGCCCCATCGCAGCCGCCACCCACGCCCTGCTTGTGGCCAGAATGAGGCTTCCGCGGCGCCCAGGGGGGGCGTCCCTCACCAGGAGGAAGGAGTCACCCTGTGGTGTACCTGTGCACACGCCCAGAAACCACTAATGGGCCTGTCAGTCGTTAGGTGGAGGACATGCCTCTCGCGGTGCCATCTAAACCCCATTTAACTCATCATGTAAATTGAGTAGCAGATGTAAACTCCCCTCGATGGGAGGAAGATGGGCCATCAGCACCCTGCCTCCGACCCACTCCGAGGAGACTGGGCTTTCATTTCAGGGCGGACGACCTTCCGGAGAGCTGAGGGCCCTGCAGTGGCCATTTGTGGGTGATGATTACAGATAAATGGAGGGCAGGCAGCCCCAGGGCTCTCCTTATGGCAGCTTCCCCCGGCAAAGGCTCCCTTCCACCTTGCGAAGGTCCGGGCGCCCTTCACCACCCTGTGCCTCCCCCACCCCAACGTGGTAGCAGCTCGGGCTGCCTCAGAAAGCTCTGGTCCCATGGCCGTGAGTAAACCAACCCATGGAGTAAAATCAGTCTTCTATCTGTAGGACCCCTCAGCTGTCCCCAGGATGCCAGTCCTTCATGGCCTCAGACTGTAGCTCCAGGGCCCACTCAGGCAGAGCTCTCAGAAGGAGCCCTCTGCAAGCTGCAGGTGCCTTCCTGCTAAGGTGAGCTTCTCGCCATGGGGCAGCAGGTCTTCTCTGTTCAGGAAGGGCCCTTGCTTTGGTCACCAAGTGTCAGGTGAGTGGACAAGAGTTAGCAGAAGAAGGTGGTCACACCTATGGGGATCTGACCAAGGTCACCCCACACTCCCCAGGTGGTGACATATTTGCACTGGAGTCAAAGAGTCTCCAGGGAAGGGAAATTATCCTTGTCCTCTTCTTGCACAGCTTTGTGAAGTGGCTCCTGCCTGGAAGGGACCCCAAGGACCCTCACTACAAAGAGAGGGGATGTCTGAACCATGAACTCGGCTGCCGGCTGTGTGGATGGTGGGAGTGGAGGATGTTAGCTCTGACACAGCCTTGGCCCTGTTCCCGGAAGGTGGGCTACAGGAGGCCAGGCTGGGCATGTTGCGGGTGGTCAGCTCAAGAGCTGGGTCTGGGGAAAGTCAAACATAGGCAAAGGGCAAGTGGACCACCTCTCCTCAAACAGCCTGTGTTAGTCAGCTTTCCTGGACTGTGACAAATACCTAAGAAAATCCACTGATTAAGGAGGAAAGGCTTACTCTGGTTCTCAGTTTCAGAGGTTTCAGTCCATGGTTGCTTGGCCCTGTTGCTTTGGGACAGTACAGTAGGGCCTGTTCACTTCAGGGCAACTAAGAAGCAAGAGAGACAAGAAGGAGCCGAAGTCCTGATATCCTCTTCAAGGCCACACCCCCAATAACCTAACTTCCTTCCACTAGGCCCCACCCACTAACAGTCTCACAATCTCCCACTAGCACCATGGTCTAGGAGCCAAGCCTTCAACACACAGGACTTTGGGGACATTCGAGATTCAAACCAGTACACTTCATTCACCTGCCAGACTGGAGAAGAAGGTGACAGATGAAGGCATAACCTCCCCGGCACCAGGCAATGGCCCAGACGCTGGTTGACCTGGTACCACCAGATTCGTTTGTCCCACTTACCTGTCTCAAAAGAAAAAAAATATGAAGTTGTCCTTTCCATTCCCATTTCTCCAACACCTAGCACAAAGAGCGAAGAATTCATTTTTTTTCTTTTGAGATAGGATCTCACTTTGGGCTTCAGACTTACAATTTTCTCATTTCAGGCTTCCAAGTAACTGGGATCACAGGTGTGCACCACAGTTTCCAGCTTAAACCAAAACTTTTTTTTTTTTTTTTCATGTACTGGGGATGAAACCCAGGGCCTTGTGCATGCTAGGCCAGCATTCCACCACTGAGCCACACCCCAGCCCAGTAATTAGCAGCTGTGGATTAAACAACAGACACATGAAGCATCTGAAACTCCTTTAAGGTGCAGACACACGATCCACGTGGAGACCCACTCCCACCGCCCTCTGAATTTTCCCCAGCAAACACCTCCTCCTGGGTCCCAGCACTGTCAGGCCATCCCACCCTCACTCTCTGCGAGCTCAAGGATTACAAACTAAGCCTAATATATTTGCCTGAGCCAAACCTAATTAGGAAGGTAAATCTGCAAGAAAACAAAAGGTAAAACAATATCAAAACCCAAGGGGAGTAACCTCTCACCCCTGGAGCAGAAGGGAAGGTGGCTTCGCTTCCTCATTCTGCAATGTCCCTTTCTCAGCTCCAAAGAGGAAGAGGCAACACGTCCTCTCTAACAGGCAAGGCCAAAGAAAAGGCAAAGAGTGATTTGTATAAACAACTGGACTTGGAATCCCACCTGGGAAGGGGACTTGGGAGGTCATTTTACCTATCTTCTTGCTTCCAGGGCCTTGAATCTCAGATCCACCAGAGACTCCAGCAAATGGTGAGTGATTTCTATCAAAAGGGAAAAAATACACAATTCCGAGCAGATTGACAAAACAGGCATGTGTGTGTGTGTGTTCACACATATGCAGAATGTATGGTTCATGTCACTGAGAAGTCCAGGGGTTATCAGGGCAGGCACAATATAGCAATTTGAATAAAACCTTCTCTTTTCCCTCATCTCTCATCCACATCTCATGGGCAGGAGTCTCCAAATAGTTCCTGTCAGCAACCAGCTTCTACCCTCCTCACTACAGTCAATGACCAGGAGGGTCTCTTTTCTAGTAGAAGTTCCAGGATTGATAGTGACTGGGTTTGACTGGTCTCTCTTTGGCCACGTGTGCATCTGGGAGCCAATAACACAGTCAGAGGAACTAACTACTCTGGTTGGTCAGCTTTGGGGAACATGTTCCACCCTGGGGTCTGAAATAGAGTCCATCCCACCTAAGCCCCAAGCAAGCTGCAAGTGGGGGAGACTGGGCCCCAAAGGAAGATCAGCAGACAGATGCGTTTGGTCCAATGAGGATGCGAAGGAAGATGCCCCGGAGCAGTTGCATGGAGCTAAACCTGGAAGGATGGAAGAGTCTTTTAACATGAGGCAGCAGTTTGGGGTCTGAGCAAGAGGGACCAGGAACGGCAAAGGTGCAAAGGTGCCCAATGAGTCAAGCTGGTGCTCTGGGGTGCTCTGGGGGGGATGTGTAAGCTGCTGACAAAGTTAGCTAGAAAGATAAGAGCCACTCCTAGAGGTCTGGAAGACCCAGGGTCCACCCTCCTATAATAGATGTTATTTATGACATCTTCACCTGTGCCAGGTACTGTGCCCAGCACTTGCCAAGTATCATCTAGTGCTATTACTTATGCTACTAATAACCACTCATTTAGTACTTATTGCTCTTACCCTGCAGTCCTATTACCATACCCACTGTACAGATGGGGCAACTGAGGCTTAAAAAATACAAGTACTTGAGTCACATGGCTGGAGTCACAAGTACCTCCACCCACCACAAGGCATCTTACCTGGTGGGAAGTGGGGACACCGAGGGGGGCCGTGGATGGGGACCCTGCATCTTTCTCCATCAGTGCTGGCCCAGTCAGAGGGAGTTGAAAGAGCGGCTGCTCTGAGGCCCCCACCTCTTCCAAGCAGACGCTCAGAGCAAGGAGCAGATGGAAGTTGCCCACCCAGGGACCGGCTCAAACCTTCCAGAAACCTGCAAACATGAAACAATCGTAGATGAGACGAAGCTTGAAAGCTACCGTTTTTAAAATAAAAGGAAATCGTATTGTAAAAGCCCTGGCAAAGATGACAAAAAAAAAAAAAAAAAAAAAAAAAAACTTGTTAAGATCAAAAATGCAGCCAATCCTCAAAAAAGAGGCTTGGGATAAAGGAAGTGGGGTTTTACCTGGGGGCTTCCAAGGGGGCTTCTAAAGTGGGTGAGGGCGGGGCCGTCTCCAGCCGGGGCCTGGGCAAGATGGCGCCTCTGTCCTCCGTGGGCACCTTTTATGTTACCCCCCTGCCGGGGCCGCGAGGCTGGAGCACGGCGTGGAGACGCTGGACACCCATTAAGTTTTCCAACTTGAAACTCATTTCTTTCCCTTTAAACTCAGGAAACTTGGAAGCCTTTCAAGGCACAGAGAATGGCAGGGATTCGATGTGCCCATCTTCCCACCTGCTCGCCCCTGGAGACAGAGGGGCTTTTCTGTCCCTAAATGGGGAGAAAATTAATTCTTCACCCACCCAGGTGACTGCCACCTGGCCTAATGAGAGGCCTGTGGCCGGAGTCACATGATCTGCCCTCGAGGAAAGGTCTTCAGAAGGGTCTTTGTTGTTCTGAGACCCCCAAGGTACAGATGGCGAGATGAGCCCCTGGCTTGCAGCAGGTCGTTCATGTGGATTTACCCAATAACATGCCTCAAAAATAATTTCGTCATGCCACATAGTCAGAAGGGGGAGGCTAGGGCTAGGAAGTCCCTCAGAGCAGCCTCGGCCCTCCCAGAGGCCAGCCTGGCAGCAGGGTTTGACAGCCTCTGGCTTTGACAGCCGGTGTGTTTGTTCCGTCTCAATGCAGAGAGCAGCCCATGCCACCCACCATGAGCCCACAGCATCTACTCTGGCCAGGTACCATGGAGCAGGCCAGGGAAAACCCAGGGGACACAGGCAGGGAGGAGTTTGAGGTCACATGTGTCTGGCTGAACATGGGACAGTTGGGGTCAGTGATGGAACAGGGGAAGAGGTGTGGCGGGTTCCCCTACTTCAGGACAAACTTTCAGACTGAGAAGTCCACCCTCACATGGGCCACACAGACCCAGGTCTCATCTGAGACCTCCAGCAGTCAGTGATAAGTGCACTTCCCTGATCCCTTCCCCCCAGCCCCAGGCGTCCCAACCCTGGCAGGACCCAGGCCCTGTCCCTGCCTGCCATATGAGCTCACGCAGGGCAAGATTATGATGGAAAGTTCTGCCATGAGCAACACTTATTCTGAGGAAGCTGGGCTAGAGGAAGCGGGAGAGAACTGGGGTGAGAGAGAGAGAGACAGAGAGAGAAGGAAATGGAAACGGGTATACTGTGAACCAGAGAAGACCCTGAAACCAAGGCAGAGGGCCAAGGGAGAGAGAGATGAAAGGAGAGAGAGAGAGGAAGAGAGCCAGAGAGAGAAGGAAATAAGGAATCAGAGACACACAGTAAACGAGACAGAGAGAAAGTGAGACAAAGACGGGGGAGACATGGGTAAGGACAAAGAGGGACAGAGTAGAGGAGAATAAAGACGGTGGCTGAGACAACATGCCAGGGAGAGGCAGGGACCGAGGAACGAGACGGAGACCACGACAGCTAAGACGAAGAGGTGGGAGTGATGGGGAGAAGCCAGGAGCGGGTTCGGACTTAGGAGGCACAGACCGCACCCGACCCTCACAGAGACGGGCTGGGCGCTGGTCCCAGGGCCAGGCAGGCACTCACTAGCTACAGGATGCAGAGCATGCGCATAACCCCGGCTCTGGGGATTTGGAAGGGAAGGACCACGGCTAAGAGCACAGGCTCTGGGGCCAACTACCTGGGTGGGCCACTGTGGGGTACACATCAGGGAGTCCCTGTGAAATGGGGACCATGATTCAACCCACCTCCAGGGGCCGCCAGGGGCTTCCAGGGGCTACGGTAGCAACCCCTGGGCACTGGCCTCATTGCCTTGATGGCCTTCGGCCTCCCTTTGTCTTCTCTTCACCAGGGTCCCCTCCAGGCCTGGACCTCTCTGTGCCCAGCAGGCACTGGACGCACCCAGATCAGCACTCTGATGGACGGCTGCCTGCTGCCAGTGACAACAGTGTCCACAGAGGTCCTGCCCTGGCCCGTCCTCCCTGGGATCCAGGCCCTGCCTTCAGGAGACCTGGTCCCCAGGGCAGACACTGACCCAGCCCCTGACAAACTGCACAGCACTAACCTCTGTAAAGGCAGGGAAAATAATTGTCCCCAATCTGATTTTTCCCCTTTAAAAAAGTCCTAGATTAACTGAGGAGGTGGCTCGTGAGCACATGGGACTCACAAAACCTACGAGCCGCCTCTGCACGGGGATTCCAAGGCTCTGGCTGTGAGAGAGCTGTTAGCCTCGTGACTCAAGCCTCCCTGGACCCAAGGCTGAGCAAAGGGCCAAGAGGTCAGCACGGCTCAAAAGTACAAGATTCAAAAAGGCAAGGTAGGGCAGGCGAGAGACCTGCAGGGAGACGGCGGCTTAAATGTCACATCCACAGAGATCGTCCCTGTCCACTGTCCCCACGGGTGCCCTGGTTCCCTCCTTTTCTGGACTTCACCATTCATAGTGATAATTTAGTTGGGTGCGCTGTTTTCCGTCTGCCCTGACCCGGCGGTGGGCGGGTCCACAGCTGGAAGTTCTCCTGGATGCCCTGGGCCTGCAGACTTGTGAAAGGTTAGGTGAGTTGATTCTCGTCAGAGCAGCTGGGTGGTGCAGATCAGGAGCCGGTTTCTGGAAAGGGAAAAGGGTTTAGAAGTCAGGGGGTTCCAGGCAAGGAACCTGAGTCCTCGGGGACTGGATGCCAGGGTCTCAGCACTCTGTCACAGCCTGGGTGTTCAGAGGAAGTTCCCTCGTCTCCCTGTACCTTTGATTCCCCCTCTGTGGAAGGTGGGGGATGGCAGAGTAGATGGAAGTCGCTGGGATGTTCTAGTTCTGGGGTCATGAGGACTGCCCTGGTGTCACATAATTAAAGATGATTATGTTTTATGTTTTATGTGGCTGGGCTCCGTGGGGCTCACCTGTAATCCCAGCTGCTCCAGAGGCTGAGGCAGGGGTATTGCAAGCTCAAAACCAGCCTGGACAACTTAATGAGACTCAGTGGTAAAACATTTGCCTGGCACGCACGAAGCTCTGGGTTCAATCCCCAGTACTGCACACATTAAAAAAAAATGGACATATTACTGAGCCATACAAAATTCACTTATGGATCAAAAAGAGTCAAATGTTGGCAATTTCAAATGGTTCAAAGTAAAAAACAATAACAGTGATAATAATAATAAGATTTGCAGGGACCATAATAATAGGATGGATCCCTAGTATAAATCCATTTAGTACAAAAAATGATGGGTCAGGTAAACTGATCCTGAGTTCCCTAGAGCCTGGAGTATTTTAGGGTGTGTGTGTTGATGGTGGTGACATGAAACTAGTCACTCCTCCCCTCCGAGCCAAGCAAAGGTGTTTCCCTCAGCCTGCCTGGTCCATGGGCAGTTTCCAGGGAAGGCAAAGGCACAAGCTGGAAGAGAGCAAAGGCTGTCCCCAAGCCAGGTGGACCCCCACCTTGCGTGCTTGGGACCCCACCAGCAGCACAGACCCCAGGGTGGAGCAAGAAGTGTTAAGAAATGTCCCACATGGGGCAGAGTTGGAGAGAAAGAACTCAGGGTACAAACACCCAGACTGGGACGCAGAGCCATGAGGTGACAGTGACGCACCCAAGGACACGCTGATACTCCTGCCAGCTCACTGCAGGGCTGTGAAGTAGTTCCAAAGGGAGGGAGGTCAGAACGTCAGAAAGGGAAAAAGATATGGGAAACATTTCAGAGACCTCGGGAGGCCCAGTAGATGGCGCTGTAACCAGCGACAGAGGAAGGTGTGCGGGGAGGTGCCCTGTCAGCAGAGCCCAGCCCACACCTGGCCCAGGAGGTCCCCGTCCCCAGCAGAGAAGCTGAGAAGAGGCAGCTTGAGAAGGACAGGGAGTAGGACAGTGGGCGTCGAAGGGCCTCGGGGACAGCCTGAGCATGGGACTCCGTAACTGGGGCTGGGCTCTGTGGGACCCTGTCTGGCCCTCCCAGGCTGGGTCCTGAAGGCCTCCCTCTGAGCTGGACTCTAGGAAGTGCTGGGATGCTGGGGAGGTAGAGGGGGACCTGGGGCAGTGACGGGTCAGCTAATGAGGACAGTCGCTCACTTGTCTGAGCATCTTGCTCCTGGTCCTTGTTGGAAGGAAAAAGCCCCAGGAAGCGAAGGCCCTGGAGGCCGTGAGTCACGCTGATCCTGGCGCTGCCAGGTTGAGATCGCCTACAAGGAGTAGGATTCGCCTTCAAGGGACAGCAGCTCCGACCTCAGGACAAGAGTCCCGGCCTGCTGGCCACCCAGACCAGCTGGGAAAACAAGACGTTCCCTCTGCCTGGAGTCCCTCTCCCTCTTCAGGGAGCCCTACCCTCGGCTCATTGTTCGTGAAGTTACCACGAGCGCCCTCGTTGGCCAGCGCCCCAGCCACCAGCCTCAGCGTTGGTTTAGATGCTCCTCAGCCACCCACTCAGATGAGGGCAGGCAGAGTCTCCACAGGACAGTGCCATTGGGGTGGAACGGAGTTGAACTGGGGCTGTTGGCAGCAGATGTTGGGGAGGAAGGCAAAGCAAGGACAGAACTGGAGAGGCCCAGCGGAACTCCCGGGGCCAGAGCTTGAGACCCAGCAGAATAGTTCCTGCTTCCAGCTCCCACCTGTCACCACCAGGCCTTTGAGCCGAACCCTGTTTGTGTTTGGGCTGGTTTGAATTGAGTTCTGTCACTCACATCCCAAGTAGTACTGATCACTACAAACTGCACACATGGACACACACACACACACACACACACACACACACACATTCAGAGAGAGAGAGTAAAACAAGAAAAGACATGAAAAAAAAGAAAAGACATCATGGAAAAAGCCCTGGGGAATCCCAACTTCCTCACTTCCCTGCTGTGTGACCTCAGACAACTTCTTAACCTTTCTGAACCTCAGTTCCCTTACCTGTGACATGAGAACAATCACTTCTTTTTTTCAGGTTTGTACAATTCCCTTGTGTTAGCTTTGCATGCTGTGGCAAAATACCTGAGGAAAACAACCTAGAAGAGGAAAGATTTTTTTTGGCTCATGGTTTCAGAGGTTTCAGTTCATGGTTGAACAGCTCTTATTGCTCTGGGCCTGAGGTGAGGCAGAACATCACGGTGGAAGGGTGTAGGGGAGGCACCAGAAAGCGAGAGAGAGAGAGAGAGAGAGAGAGAGAGAGAGAGAGAGAGAGAGAGAGAGAGAAAGAAAGAAAGAGAGGAGAGGGGAAGGGAAAGGGAAAAGACTGGGACCTGCTCCCTCCAATGAGGCTCCACCTCTTACAGTTTCCACCCCATTCCCAATAACGCCATCGGCTATGAGTCCACTGAGGGATCAATCCACCCATGAGGTCGAAGACCCCTGATCCAATTGCTTCCCAAGGACCCCACCTCTGAACATCGCTGCGCTGGGGACAAAGGCTTCGATGCATCAGTCTCTGAGGAGACTTCCAAATCCACGCCTTGAAGATGAACCACGCTGGGTTTGTTGACTCACTGCCACGGGGCGAACGCACACCTGCGGGTGTCCCATGAAGGTGTCAGGACTTTCGGGATGTCGCTTTTTGTTAAGCGAGGTTGCAGGCCTTGCCTCTGGGTTGGTTGCCGTCAGGAAGCAAAGGCGGTTGGGTATCTCCATGCTTCTTATCCAGAAGGCAGGGAAAGGAGGCAGAGCCACAGCTGCAATTAGCCAAGGAACATTTCAGCCAGGAGAGGGGACATCCGGGCGGTTTTGCCTTCTGAGTGGTGCTGCTGTGCTTGTCGTGTCGGGGCATGACCGTGGAGGGATCTTGCTTTTGTTCTGATCCATTGTGGTCACCAGCTGGTCTGGGGGGATGTGGGTGCTCGGGAGCTATTTACATCCAGCAGGACACTGTGCCCCGTGCGAGTGCCAGGCCAGCACCTGGCCGTCAGGGGCCCTCGCCTTTCTCAGCTGTGCGGGGCTCACGCGCCCACACCTGGCTGACCTCAGGCACGATTTCAGTCTGCCGGAGCGTTGATAACCCAGAGGCCGATACCGTAGGGCACAGGTTGCCTGCACCTCAGAGGTGGAGAAAAGTGAAGCTGGGCTCACGGGGAGGCTTCCAGCAGCAGTGCGCACTTGGCCTGGGTTTTCAAGGATGAACAGGAGTTCAGCCAGGAGAAGGCGGATAACGCACAGCCAGCCAGAGAACTCAGGCCTATTGGCCAGTGTGATGGCTGGGCGGGCACCTCTTTGTCTAGAGGTAGCAACCCCCGTGATCCACGGGGTCCCCCGCCCCACTTCTGACCACAGGGTCTGGGCTGTCCAGGCAGACCATGGGACATGTCCCGGCCAGTCAGTCCGTCGCATTCCCATGGACACATGGCGGTTCAGGGCAGGCTGTGGCAGAGCTGGTCCAGCCAAAGCTCTTGCTGGGGACTCTGGGCAAGGCCATTATTATTTTCTGTGTTTCGGAACCTGCAAGGATGTTGCCCCAGAGCTGCTGGTGGCCACTCTGAGTTTGAGGGAAACATTTGCAAGAAATAGATCCAGTCCGGGAAGAGAGACAAGGAAGAGTCAAACAAGGAGAGAAGCAGAGCCTGTGTGGTCACCTGAGCTGTGTGGAGCTGCTCGGGAAGCAGATGGAGTCTGGGATGCTCCCGGCTCGTAAGCTGGGCCGAATCCCTCCAGGGTGAAGCCAGCTGGGATGGCATTTCGGTCACCTGCAACCAAAAGACCCTGACTAATTCATGGGCTGTTCTATTTCCAGCATCCACAAGGGACTCTGCTTCCCAGCCTCCTGCTCTGGGCCTGGTTTCATAAGAGAATCTTCCTCCTATGCCGGGTCTCTCTTCCCTTCCTGCCCTGTTGGCCACTCATGCTAATTCCAGGTCTCTGGGAGAAGACGCCTCTCACAGTGTAGGAAGCCCTACTGGGGCTCTCATCCCTCACCCCTCCTCGCAGCCGCCACGCAGGGGAGAAAGGAGGTTCTTCATTTCCCAGATAAAGATGTGGTTCCAGAGCTGGCTAAGCAGTGAGACCACATGCGACTGATCCCATAGGTCCCCTGACCTCACCAGGCTCCTCTCCAGCACTGACTTCCCATCAAGCTGATTAATCCACAAGAGTTACCCACATTCACTGAGTGCCATCATGGCTCCCGCTTTTGGGGCAACCCTGGACAGTCCCCAGCTGGAGGGATGTCCTAGGGCTGCGAGACCAGCTCACCCCATACAAGACCTCAAGTTAGCATAATGCCAGTGTGGTGCCCAGTCTGTGGTGCCAACAGAAATGGAACGGGAGCTTCGATGAGGCCAAAATAAAGCCATCTTCTTCACAGAGGCGGACTTGAAGAACAGGCGGGGTTCAGGAAGGTGGAGGATGTAGGAAACCACACCCTCAGGTGCCTGGACTCCCAGCAGAAGCAGCGTGGTTTTGAGGTCAGGCAGACGCAGGGTCACGTCCATCCGTTCCTTACTGCGTGTGACCTGCCTGTCTGAACCTCACTCCCCATCTCTAAGGCCCCTGGGTGGCTCTGCCCTGGGTGGTTCTACTCACCCCCCTCCCAGTCCTGCAGCCCAGCGCCCTGGGCTGGCAGTAACCTTCCAGTGGCTGATGGACACACGCCTGGGCCCAGGGTGCCCAGAGAACCCAGAGTCATCTGGAGGAGAGATCTGCTAGCTCGCCCTTTCACCCAACCCCACTGAACCAACCCAGTTGGACTTTGGGGTCTGAGCTGACGGGGCAAGGACATTAGACCAGGCCTGAGCTGTGGGCTCATCAGCACAGCCGGACCTGGGGACTGCCCATGCAGGCCCTGCCCCTGTGCCCTCTGTGCCTCCTCTCACTGTCCAGGACCAGGTGGATGCCAGCTCCAGGAGGGCAGAGCTGCTAAACTGCTCAGCCCGTTGGTTGATCCCCACACCTGCAACAGGGCCTGACAAAGAGGAGGTGCTCCATCTATTTTTATCACAGGAATAAAGGCCCCACCCTCACCCCTGGCGGGAAGAGGCCTCTTCTTAAGCTAAAGAGTCAGAAACGTTGTTAGCAAAACTGCACGCTGGAGTTTTCCTAAGAGGGGCCATTGACAAGGCTTGCTTGTCACTCTTCTGCGAGGAATCTGAAGTTGCTAAAGCAGAGAGCTCAAAAGCAATACCGTCAGAAGGCGGGCGGGCGGGCATGGGACATGGGCGGGTGGGGACAGGTGTCGAGGAGAGGAAGAGGAGGACGCTGGCAAACAGAGAGGGCCTGTCATATCCACCTTAACTGCAAAGACGGCCACCACTCGTTCAGGCCGACGAGAGGCCACGTCCAACACAGGCCTCTCCAGCGTGATTCCTGAATACGGCCCCTCTGGAAGCGGAGAGAGGCCTGCAGGACGCCGCCTTTCACGGGCAGGGCAGCGTTCCCAGGGACATGCAGGGCCGTGCTCTCCGCTCCAGCTCCATCGGCATCCTCCCTCTCCACGGCTGTTGCTGCCTGCAGAGCCTCAGCAGGGACATTCTGCCCATGACCAGGCCCCAGATCCACGTACACGCACCCAGGACCTGCCTCTGCACAACGTGCCCATGGGCACCCAAGCACCGGTCCCCTGGGCGTACTCAGGGACTGTTGGGCACCTTCCCTTCTGTTCAGAGAGCTCCTCCCCCAGGAAGCACCCCCACACCTGCTGTCAGGGTCTGCCCCTCCTTCCTCCAAGCTTCTGTCCCCCTACACTCAGTTGAGGCAGCCTTTTACCAGGGACAGTGACTCTGGTGAGGAGGAACCGCACATGACTCTCCGGTCTCCTCGACACAGGCACGACTGCCTGGCTAGTGTGTGCTGGGTGCTGAGAGAAGGGTTCGCAGCATCACGGGTCCTGACCGAGGCCTCCCGGGTTCAGATCCCAGTCCTACCTGCTGTCTGACTGGTGAGGTTGAGCAAAGTTCTCCAACCTCAGTTTCCCCACGTGTGAAATGGGTTTAATAACAGCAGCAGTCTGGTGAGAAGCAACAAGTCCAGGCAGCGCGTCTGGAACTTGGCCCCATGTGGCATGGGTGCCCTTGTGGCCACCCTGGGTCCGGGTGGGGGTAGAAGGATTAAGTGCAATCATGGAACAGTCCACGTGGGTTTTTCAGAGACATACTCCATTGGTGGGGCTAGAATGTGACCTCCCAAGTACACCGGCCTGGCCAGCCAGCTCCCCAGGACTTGGTATTGACCCCTTCCTGTCGTGGGGCACGTGGCCGCTTCCTTGAGCATCACCATGCAGCGGGGATGGGCAGACCCCGCAGGCTGATTGATTTTGAAATCTTGTCTCTTACACAGGAAAAGGTCATGTTTGCGGGTGGGCATCCCGAGGCCTCTTTCCAGCAGGGCGCCCTGTCCAAGCCATGGGACTTCCATTAGCATTAATGGGGGCTCTCGGCAGAGGGCTTGAGCCGGAGGTACTGGGAGGCCCAAGCGCGTGTCAATGTGGAAATCATTCCTAATGAAGCTGCTCAGAGCTATGAGGGAAGTTCCAACCTCCGCTGCCCGAGTGTGCCAAGAGCAGGTGGGGCTGTGGTGGGGGTGGCCTGGGGCCCGTGGGGTCATACTCAGCACCAGTGTCCCCAGTAGGGCTACCGTAGAAAGCTGTCCGTCCTCAAACCCTCAGGCAGGGCTGCATCCAGCTGCCAGCTAGACCCTGCCAGGGGCCAGATAAAGGCCCGTGGGCGGGACAGTGGTCCTGCTCTGGGAGTGAGACATCGCCTGTCTCCTCTCTGTCAGCCTTGCTCTGACCGGGACGGGCTGAGGAGAGGAGGCTCCTTGGAGACGGGTGTCTGGACCAGGCTTCAAAACCCTGCAGCTCTGTCAGAACCAAGAACCCCTCTGCTCTGCCTCTCCGCACCCTGATGCCCTCGGGGCCCCTTCTGGCTGTTCCCAAGGAATGGAACCCCCCATTCCGAATCATGGCCAGCAGGGACCTCACGACAGCCGTTTCCAAAGCTGCCAACTGCTTGCTCCCAGGCTAGATTTGATCTATAATTGAGTTTGGTGTGGCCATAGCAGGGTTTAAAAAAATTAAGAAAGAACTTCCAACATCATTGACAGCTTTTTCACATTTCCAAAGATAAAATTGGAAGATGATACATTTTGAAAAATAATGATTTGAGCTTGGCTTGAAATATTAGCAGCCCCGGCCACTCCAAGCTGCATGTCCAGGTCTCCGGGCAGTTTCCTGTCGCGGCCCTTCCATGTCTGCCACAGTCCCCACCCCGCCCTGTCACCATCCCACGCGCGCTGAGCAGCAGGCTCTTTCGCTCTCACACCTGTGCCTGGTTCTCCTCTTCCCTTCCTGTGGCCTGGAGCTAGGGGTGTTGGAATAGGTGGCCCCAGTTTCTTGCAGCAGCTGGGGTCCAGAAAGGTCACTCAGAGCCTTGGCACCAGCTACCCCTCCACTTTGAATGCTCTTCTCCTGGGTGACCAGGCGCGAACCTCATGCAGATCTCCACTCCAGGCAGATGCTGTCCTTGTCCTCCCTCACATTTCTTCCTGGCCCTGTCCTGCTTGGTCCGTCTTCCTTGCTCTTCTCTTCCTGACACATAATACACTCATCTGGTCACATGTCCCCTGTCTACACCCCACTCCACCCTGCCACTAGAATGTTAGCTCCATGAGAATGGAGTATTTTAGTCACTGTTTTATCCTCAGTCCCTGGGTAGGACTTGGCACATAGTAGGTGTTCAATAAATACCCCTGATGAATGAAAGGGAAAGCAGGTAGGAAGTGAGGCAGTGGACCATGAAGAGCCTATGGTGGTCTGAGGAGCAGGGACAGGAAGCCTGGATGGGAAGCATCCACGGAGACAGGTGGCGGAGTGACAGGGTCAGTTGTGCATTCCTGATCCTCCCTGGGAACTGTGTGTTTACGTGGTCCCTGAGAAAAGTCCATCTCCATGTCAGCTTCCTGATCTGTATAACACCAGCCACTCTATGGTCAGCGCCTTGGGGAGACAGAGGCCATGGTGCCTGTCCTAGGAGGTCTTCAGCACAGGGAAGAATAGGACACACACAGCAAGAGGTGAGAGGAGGAGAGAGTGATTCACCCTGGACTATAATCTCTAGGTGGGCAAAGCCCCCTAAAGCCATTCCACAGTATTTATTGAGCAACTATTATGTGCCCTTGTGGCACTCAGTCTGGGAATGGAGATGGGCTTTTATCCCGCCACGCACTAAACACAAGCTGATGGGGACTTTGGAGGAAAGGCAAGAGGCTCTGAGGGCCTTTATCTTGCTTCTCATTTTTGAGCACACAGTAGGTGTTCACATCTATTTTCCAAATGAATTAGGGCTCTCTTCAAGAGCAGGTCAGAGGGGTTGAGTCTCTGGGGAGCTGTAGGGACAGTGGTCAAAGGCACAGAGGCAGGAGGTGGAGGCCAGGGAGAGCAGCGACCTCAGAATCAAGGGACCACTTCTCCCTGGATGTGACACAGGGCTGGGTGCTGGAAGCTGGGCCCCGGGGGTTGGGCAGGGCTTCCCTTGGCAGAAGAAGGGGCTCCTTCTCCTTTTTCAGGAATGTGCCCTGACCGGGCACCACTTGGTCTGCCATTTTGATGCTCTCGGTGGGCCCAGGATGCTGTAAACACCCATACGCGACTCTCCTGCAGGGTCTCCGGGTTGCCAGCAATCACGGCCATCTGCTTGCATGGCATCACGCCCAAGCCCAGCGCCCGGGGAACTGTGCCAAGCAGCGATTGGTTCTGAGGCGTGCCCCTCAAACCGGGCAGGGGGCCTCCTCTTCTGAGGGGCCCTGGGGAGCTTGGGAACAAAAGACAGATTTCTTTTTCCCAAAAAAAAAAAAAAAAAAGATCAATTTCACTTAAGACTCAGCACAAAACAAGGAGTAGGGGAAGAAACAGGAGCGAGCAGAGCGTCTCTGGGTCCTGAATATTCACGAGCTGGCTCTGCGTAGCTCAGAGTCCGGGGGAGCAGGAGGCAGGGAGGGCGCACGCCATGTTTAAAACATTCTCCCAGAAGTCACCTTCTCCTCTCGAAGGTACCCCATCTCCAGTCACCCTCACAGCTCAGCCTCAGCAGAGGCCAGGAAGAGAGTCCAGGAGGCCTCCTCTTGTGCGATGCTGCAGGACACTCTGGCCTGGACCTCCACTAGCTGGGCTACCTGGGAACCCTGAGGCTCTGAGCAGTCACTTAGCCTCTGGGAGAAGTGGCAGGACAGTCGTGGGATGAAATGGGACAAGAGAAACAGTGGCAGGTCTCTCCGAAGCAGCGGGCAGGAGCTCGGTGCTAGGCTTCTCTCTTGCATACACATACAGTCCTATGTGTCCAGTGAACCCGATCTGTGTCTCCAAGGGCATGTGTGACCTTGACCTTGTCCCTGAGTTGACCCCTCTGGGTTTGCACATGAAAATCCAGGACCCTCTAGGGTGTGTCTTGGTGCTTGCTCCTATCTGTGCCCGTGGGTACCCACGCAGAGCTTCGAGTGTGCGCTGGTGTGTGTGCACACAAGGAGAGTCGGCCCCCGCCCTGGGCTCAGCCACCTCAGGAGCCAGGCTGACAGTGGCAGATGGGAGCCGACCTCTGGTGAGGATTTGGACTGAGCTCTTTTCCACTCATTCTCTCCAAGGGTGGCCCAACCGTAGTGGGCAGAGGCTACGTCACCTCCCTGGTGACTTGTCCTCAGTCCACCCCACCCACTGTCCAGCTGGCATATGTTGAGGACTGGCACTCATTTCAAAATTCACATCAGAAAGCGTCTGGCCATGGTGAAGTCACCCTGGGGCTCTCGGGCAGCCTGCACACCCGCCAGGCATCAAAGGGCTGGGATGGGCTGCGAGCTGTGTGTGTGTGTGTGTGTGTGTGTGTGTGTGTGTGTGTGTGTGCCGATTCTGGGCTCCCTGGAGCAACAGAGAGGGGAGGGGGCTTACTGCTGGGGCTCCCCTGAGGTGAACAAGGCGGCGAAGAGGGGTCTGACCAGCGCTTCATCAGATCTCGGGCCCATCGCGGCCTTGCTGCCCTGCCAGGCCACAGGAACCATCAACCCCATTCCTTAGACGAGGCAGTTGCGGCTCAGAGAGGGAACCCAGGCTGCGCTGGGGGCCACTGGCCCTGGCTCCACACCTGGGCAGATGAGCAGACACAGATCAGGGCAGCTCTGTGGGTAAGAGCCTGTGTTCCAGGCCTGGCTTAAACGCTGGGCCAGCAGGGGGCCAGTGGGGACGAGCCGGGGTGTCTGAAGGGTCTGTTTTATCCCTCCAATGACCCTGTGATGCCAGCACCAGTATCACCCCCACTTTACCCCTGAAGACACTGCGGTTCATAGAGGTGAAGGGATTTGTCCTCGGTCACACGGTTAATAAGAAGCACCTAGACAGGAGGCTGCACCGCCACACAGGCTGCCTCCCGTGGAGGCCAAGGCAGGCCCCACACCCGTTTAGAAAAACAGAGATGGGGGGATGGAGACTCTTCTCGCCTCTCCCTCCCAGAGGAGGTGAGCTGGGCAGGCTTCCGCAGCACACAGGGGCTACACCATGTCCAGATGCCCCTTCTCTGTCCCTAAGGCCCAGAAGGAACCCCCCCACACCAGAAGAGAGACAAGTGACCAGTAGGATCCAGGACAGTCCAGGGGCCTGAGGACCACCCTCCTGTGCCCTCTTCCCTCAGGCCTGACTGGGTGTCCCAGGCACCTGGGGCTCTTGCCTCTCTGCCAGCCGGGTAGAAGGGGGCAGTTCTAAGGGCCCCCTGTGCCCTGTGGCCCTATGCCCACACCTCTCCAGAGTCTGAGGTGAGGTGGTGGCTGGAGGGCCTGCGGGACACAGGAGAGTGGGACAGACACAGGCCTTCAGCTCCTCGCCCCAGCCCACCACAGCCACCTCCGCCTCCACTGAGCCCGCTCTGGATTATTCAATGTAACATTTAATTACACCGAGCGTCTAACGAACACAAGGAAAGTCAGATGTGGCGCTCGCACCCCCGCTGAGCCTCCTGGAAGCCATGGGGGAGGCGGGGTTGCTCCATATGCCGCTACGTGGGTGTGTGCGCACGCGTCTGTGGGGCCGGCCTCCCTGCGTGCCCGTGTGTCCTCGTTGGCAATGCACGACCCTCTGCCTGGCGTGTGCCCGGGGTGTGGCTGTGTCTGCTGTGTGCACACACATGCATGTGCGCATCTCTCTGCTGTGGGTGGGAGGCATGCGTGTGTGTCTGCTGCCTGTGTGTCTGCGGTGTGTACATGTGTGTGTGTTTGTGCACGCACCTCATGTTTTCTGTGGTGTGTGTGTGCAGGAGTGGGGTAGCCACATCTACAGCTCTAGGTAGCTGTGTGCGTGTGTGACTGTGTGGGCCTGGGCGTGTCTCTCCACCTGTGTGCCTGTCTTTATCATGGCTGCTAAATGCAGTTTGGCCTCTAACCGATGAATGATATTTTTCAGGTTCCCAATAACAGTTGCCCCGACAAAAACTGTCCTCTAGAATTGCATTGCTATAAAATATATAGCAATATAGTCCCAGGGACCCACTTGGGAACTGCCAGACCCCCCAGGTAATTACTACCAGATCCATCTTTCTGCACAGGTTTTTGCAGGTGCCTAGGTATTTGTGGTCACCTCCTCCTCTTCCTTCCTCTCCTTTGCACCTCTCTTCCTTCATGATTTTGCCCTCAATTAGATCTAGACCTACATAGTCCTCTTTCTGGTCATTATTTTCTACATGGACCTTTCCAGAATGTTACTTTGCACTCCAAACTCCTATTCTGATTCAGACTCCGGAACTGAAACACCAGGCACTGAAGTTCTCATCTGTCTACTCCCAGTGTGACCCCGGACCAGTCACTCTCCTTTCTGAGCCTGCCCTCCCACATGGCATAGTTCTAAAGGAGATGATCTATATAAAGTGTGTTACACGCTGCAATAAGAACAAGTCCCACCAGAGGCCTGTCCTGACGGCCATCCCTGCAGGGGCAAGATCAGCTGCTGAGGAGAAGGTACACATTCTCCCAAATTGGTCTCCTTACCTTGACGAATAAGCCTGGAAAGATAGGAGTCAGAAAGCAATACCTCCCAAACAGCAGGACCAGCCCAGATCAAGGCCAGCTGAGGACTCTCCAGAGACCTCTGACGTGGGCTGACCCCCAGAGGAAGTCTACGTGAGGCTGGGCCGAGCACATTCCCAGTCCCAGTCTAACTTTTCCCAAGCCCCATTTTCTTCTCCTTCCCTCTCCACAGAAAATTTCCACTCTGAGAAGCAACTTACCAAATGAAATCTACCCTGCTTACTCAAAAACTTCCAGAATTATGACATATTCACAGAAGGAACCAAAGAGCTAGGAAGAAAGACGTTCATTGCAGTGTTGTATATGACGCAAAGACTGGGAACAAGGTAAGGGTCCAACGGCAGGGCCATTTTTAATCAAGTATGATTCATTTGTTCAAGGAGTGCATTGTGGCCATTATAAAGAACAAGATCTGGGGGGACCTTCACTTCCACCAAGATGGATTAGACATATTTTTCCTATTTCTCCTGCTAAGTTCAATCTAACACCTCAGACATTATATAAAGAAGAAAATGAAGAGGGGGAAGAGAAGGAGGAGCAAAAGAAAAAGAAGATTCTGAAGAGGCTCCTTTTTTTTTGGTGGTACTGGGAATTGAACCCAGGGCCTTGTGCATGCTAGGCAAGCACTCTACCAACTGAGCTATATTCCCAGCCTCTAAGAGGATTCTGAAAGCTTAAGAGGACAAACTGCCCAGGAACCTCAAGACCCAAGGAACAGCACAATGGTGAGTCTCCTGGGTTTTCTGTTTCCTTCAGATGTCCCAGACTTGGAGCTGAAAAGGGTACAGGCAAAAAAGTTCCTAAAAGCCTGCTACCTGCCCCCCAGATGATAAAGGAGCAGCCTGGCAAGGGAGAAACTCTTAAAGAATAACTATTCTACCACAGCCAAACACCACAGAAATGGAGGAGGCCCTACGCCTCCAGCCTCATCGGTTCATGATGGTGCCGCCCGGTGCTCCCCACCAGGGAGATCCGAGAAGGCCACTAGGAAGCAAGCGTTCTCACTCCTGAGGTGCACCACTCCACGGAGACGGGGACCCCGAACTTCCACTCTCCTCCAGTGGTAGTGAGGTACCCACACCTTCCTCAGAGGGGTGCTGTCAGAGAAGGCCTAGCAGGACTTCCGCCCCTGCCCAGTGCTACCAAGTCCACCACCCAGAAGCAGTAACTGGGCAACCCTATCCTTCCCAGTCAGAGAAGTATCAGTAGAGACCTCATGCGGAGCTGGGAGTCCCAGTCCCACCCAGCTGGAATAGGACCGACCACTCCCCCTCAGGTGCCCGCGGAGGCTGAGTCGGGCACATGGACTTGACTCCCACCTGGCTTCGATGAGGCACACTGAGCCCCCACTAACTGTCCCTGCTGAGGCAGTAGCACAGGAAGCCCAGTAGTGAATAAAGGTTTAAACAGGATCCAGAGTTTCATCACATGACACACAAAATGTACCAGTTTCAATGAAGAATTGTTTGTCATAATAAAATAGAAAGATATCAAGTAGAATGAAAAAAGGCAATCAGAAGGCAAAACTGAGATAAGATAGATGTTAGGATTCAGACTTTTAAACCAGCAGTATTAATAATCAATGACAAACCCGCTTGAAACAAATTAAAAAGTAGAAAATCTCAGCAAAGAAATAGACTGTATCAGGAGGAACCGAGTATACATTTTAGAACTGGAAAAAATACATCAACTAAAATAGAGATCTCAATCAATGAGCTCAAAAGCAGGATGCAGAATCCAGTGAGCTGGGAAATAGAATGATAGACTTGTCCAATATGAATAAAAAGAACAAATAAATTGGAAAAATAAATAGGACCTTAAGAATCTGTGGGACTATAATAAAAAATCTGACATTGATGTCATCAGAATCCTGGAAAAGTGAGTAAAAGAACGGGGAAGAAAGTACTTGAAGGAATATTGAATGAAAACATCCCAAAGTTAGCATAAATCTATAGTTCTAAGAAACTGAGCACATCTCCAAGAGGATAAACCTAAATAAATCCATGCCCAAGACACATTGTAGAAAAAGTTCTAAAAACTAAAGAAAAAGGAGAAATCTTAAAAGCAGCAAAAAAGAAATACCATCTTAACTTGAAGATTCAAAATAATTCTAACAAAAATGAATTTCTCATCAGAAATCAGAAAGACCAGAAAGAAATGGCACAGCAGACTTTAAGAGTTGGTTCAACCTAGAACCAAATATCCATTAAAAATATCCTTCAGGAATAAAGAAGAAATCAAGAGAGTCTCAATGCAGGAAAACTAAGAAAATCTATAACTAGCCAAGCTACCTTAAAAATGGGGAAAGTTCTCTAAACACAATATATATATATATATATATATATATATATATATATATTATTTTTAAAAATATATGTATATATATATTAAAGGGAAACTTGGAACATGAGAACATAGTAAGCAAAAATATCAGTAAATACAACAGATTTTCCTGATCTCCTGGAGTTTTCAAAATTATGCTCAATGGTTGAAACAAAAATTTTAACATTGATATAGTTCTAAAAGTATGTAGAATATTTAAGACAATTTGAAAATTATAAATAGGTGAGGGCAAAGAGATATAAAGTGAGGTACAATTTCTACATTTCACTGAACTGGTAAAAGAGTGACAAGAGTCCGAGACTCTAACAAGACTGACAGAGAAGACACAAGGTACCAATATCAGGAATGAACAGGGGATATCACTACAGACCCTACAGACATCAAACTGATAATTCAGGGTTACTATAAACAACTCCGCATGCATCAATTTGACAACTTGAATGAAACAAACCAATTCCTTGAAAAACACAGACTCTCGTGGCTTATCCATTTAGGAAGTAGGTCACTTCAAATAGCTGCATATACAACATCCTCAAACAGCCTTATATACAACTTATAACTATTAAGGAAGTTGATTCAGGATGGAAAAACACCCCCACTAGAAGAATATGTGTATGCTAATATGAAGAGAAAGAAATGGCATATTGACAAAAGAATTATGTGGATGCATGTATCAGTTTGTGTTCTCAAGGTACAGCTGAGCCCCAGCTTTCCTCACTGCACGTGAGAATGAAGATAACGAGGAATAACTAGCCGGGAGTGTCAGAACTCTGAATTTACCAAGCAGCTCCAGTGTGCCTTGCCCTGTGCTGGGTACTGTGAGGATTTAGGACAAGGGGAAAACTCAGGCAACTGCCCAAGGAGAGATCAGGAGGGCTCTCAGGAGGTGGTAGTGCACGAACTGAGCTCTGAAGGAGGAACAGGATCTGTTTGGGCCCAGGAGAGGGGAAAGGTGATTATAGACAGAGATGCCAGGAGATGGGTCAAACCCACTGTGCCCAGAAACAAGGTGGCCAGAGGGCAGGGTAGAGCCAGGAGCCAGCCTGGTGTTCTCAGGCTGCTGGGGAAGGTGGTTCTCCTTCAAGGGGGCCAACTGGAGCTCTGTTTTGTTAAAAAGACAGAAGGCGGGGATGATTTACTCACTGTATTCTCAGGGCCGATTTTCATCCCTGCTTCTACGAGGCTTTAAAAACCAGCAGCTCATAAAACCATCCCCCGGGAGCTTGGCCTGCCACAAAGTGCTGCCAAGTGCAGCATGTCCTCATAGTCTCTCCACAGCCTGGGGTGCGTGTATCCTCATCCCCACTGACAGATTGAGAAGCCACCCTCGAGCCTGGTCCCAGGTCCCCAAGGAAGGCCCACATGCATAGAAAATTCTAAAGCCAAGTCAGATTGGACAGCTTTAATTCAACACTCTCACAGATGAGGAAACTGAGTCCAAAGTAGGGAAGCAATGTGCCTGTTACAGTTTGGATCTTAAACTCCTCCCCAGTCTGTGGCACTAATGGGAGGTGATAAAACCTTTCAGATGTGGGGCCTAGTGGAGAGAAGAAGGTAGGTCACCAGGGATGTACCCTTGAAGGAGATACTGGGACCTGCCCCTTTCCTCTCTCTTTTTGCTTCCTGGCCACTATGAGGTGACAGTCTTGCTCTATCATGTGTCTCTTCCATGATGTTCTACCTTGCCATAGTCCCAAAGCAACAGACCAAATGAACATGGACTGAAAATATGAACCAAAATAAACCCTTCCTCTTTAGAAGTTGATTATCTCAGGTATTTTGTCACAGTGGTGGAAAACTGACTAATACTGAAAGTCAAATGAGCAAATGGTGATAGAAATGAACTCCCCGTCCAGTGTCTGTTGCTCTGCACAAGAGGCACACAGCAAGGTCCCAACCCATGTTTGGGTTATGATGCAGGGACTTCCATCACAGAGCCCTGAAATCTCCCCTCCCTGTTTCCAGGGTGTCTGTTCTAAATTAGTAGCTGGGCCATCCTTTAGAAGTTCAGGGGCAGAAGTTGGTTTCCAGGTGGCCTGTTATACTCAACCTCTCTTTTTGAAGGGGCTCTTCCTTGGTGCCTCTGGAGCCCTCAGTCTATCTGCAGGAGAGGGATGACCACCCTGTTTGTGTGCACACCTTACAAGTGCCAGCCAGGTGCTCTGCTAAGTGCCTCCTACCTAATTAAATTCTCATAATTCCAGAGAGCTTGACTTTTTATCCCTATATTGCAGATGAGGAAACCAAGGCACTCAAGATCCAAGAATCAATCTCCAATTGCCTCCACAGCCGTGAGATTAGAGAGGAAGACTGAGACACTGGCATCTGATGAGAAGGGAAACAGGGATTTGCCACTTCCACCCACCAGCCAGGGGACGGGTCTGCCTCCCTCAGCCTCAGCGAGGTTCTTCAGCTCTACCTAGGCTACTCAGTCTCTCCGTGTCCTTGTCTGCATGTGAACTGGTCACACAC